>NW_026596166.1:14495085-14572374 GCF_907164565.1 Psammomys obesus | reverse complement strand
ATATATATATATATATATATATATATATATATATATATATATATATATATTATACCCCTCCTCCAAAAGTTCAAGAGTCACTTTGGAAGAAGGGGCAGCAAAAGTGTCAAAACCAGAAGCAGTGGATAAAAACAAGAAAACAGTATCTTGAAGACACAGCAGGGCAGCTGTATGTATGAAGCAACAACAGCTGTGATAACATGCATAAAAGCTGTGCAGCTCAAGACAGAACAAATCCCAGAGTGGAGATGAGAGCTGGACAAAATCTCACCCTAGATCAGGCACTATTTGTGACTGTTAGCAACTGGGAGAAGAAAGGATAGTTTTCTAAAAGAGTATGTCTCTAGCTTGTCCAAAAAGATGCCCTGGTCTCCTGTTTCTCTTCTCCCTGTAGGAGCTCTGATTTCTCATTCCTGCTCTTCCCAGGTCTAATCCCCACCCTCATTTCTCTCCACACTCCCCCTCTTACCTTGCTCCCTCTCTTCAACCACTTCCACTGTCTTTTCTATTTCCCCTTCTCAGTGAGATTTCAGCATCCTCCCTTGGGTCCTCCTTCTTTTTTGAGGGTTCATTATTAAAAAGTCATAGTTCATCACATTAATAGATTAATACAATAAAGCCACATTATCATCTCAGTAGATTCAGAAATGCATTTATAAAATCAAAATCCTTTCTTGCTGAGAACTTTTTATCATTCTGAAAAGATGTGGGAAATCCTACACTCTGAAACATGATATTGTATCAAGTATGATTCAAGCAAAGCAGACCAATGAGTGACATATGCAGATATTTGTGAGATGTATTACAAGAAGATCCTTTATATAACTGTGGGACTATCTGGGAAGTTCAAACTCCTAATGGAAAATAAAAAAAAAATCTCATTAGCAAATATAGTCTATAATTTAAGAACAATAGCTGAAGTTCCTGTACACGAAAATTATATCCATAATGTATATTGAGATACCTCAAATAATTAAGAAAAGTTAATAAAATCTAATATAGATATCACACAGAAGCAAATATACAAATAACCAATAAACATGCTGAACTCTGTTAGTCATCAGATAAATGAATATTAAAACCACAATATTGTATACAACTTTCAGAGCACTAAAATTAAAAAGGTTAAAATGCTCATTATGGGGGAGAATTTGAGGACAAAAATGTCACCCTTCTGGTTGTGAGAATTATGGTCCACACATATAATAAAATGACAGAATCTGAGGTAGAAGTATGTGCTTGCCATGGCCTGGTGACATAAGTTTGATCCCTAGGAATAACATGTTAGAAAGAGAGAACTAGCTCATGCAAGCTTTCTTATGACCTTCATAATAATATTATGGTACATAAACATGTGTGTGGTCACACACACACACACACACACACACACACACAAATGAATAAATAAATGAATAGAGAAATGCAATTTTTAAAAGACAATGACATAACTTAATAACAGAGATTATGTCATAGAACCTATATTTTCTTATAATTTACCAACTTAATCCTAAACCAGCATAAAGTGGAAATAAATTTGCATAGCAAAGGTATTCGTATAAATGTTCAAAATAGTATCATCGATCAGCAACATGATTTTATCCTCTTGATAAAATCAACTATTTATCAAGAGGAGTGTCACAATATATTTTGTGATATAATTATACAAGTCATTCTACCATACTTAATTATTCCTTTAACAAAAATGTAGTAGAAATACTCTTCTTTCTATGTATAAGCTGGTCAATTTCACAACTGATATTAAGAAACAAGCTACAGTTGGTATGCTTTCATGAAGTTCCAGGACCAGTAAGTATAATCTATTACATATATTGAGGAGGAGTAGGGATAATCAGGGACTGGTACAAAGAGGATTCTGTAATGTTCACACTTACACTAAATTCTGGATATCTGAATATCCCCTGGTTTGATATGCTTAAAAAGTTCATTGTACTGTGCATTTTTCTTTGTCTCTCAAAGTCCTTGAATTTATTTTAAAACATTATCCTGTAATGAGAACAGGAGATAAACCCTAATCAAGCAGTTTAGCATAGGAATCAAAAATGCTGAAATGGAACTGTAGTTCCTGTGTTCAGGATTCTTATCTTTCTTCTCCATTCATACTATCTGGATGGGCATCATTTCCCAGAAGCTATTCATACGGACTTGACTGTTACTTGATGCCTGGTAGGTAGGCCTCCTGGACTGGCCAACTCTCATGCCTTTGTTTCACCCCAGTCTCTAGCACAGATCTTATAAACAGTCTCTTGGCACAGCCATATCTAAAGGCAAAAGAGAGTGTCATAAAGCCAGCACAGCTGCTTGATCCAGCTAAAGATCCAGGAAAGCTGAGCCTAGTGGTGCAATCTCTGTGGTGCAGTCTCCTACTCTTTCATCCTTGATCTCTATGTGTGGCATGCTTTAGTGACTTATTATTTTTACAACTTGTGGATATTGTATTGATGAAAATTTTCTTATGAATCACTTATGCCTACTCCCAGGAGCACTGCTTCTAAGTTTTTCAAGGAATGTTCTGCCCCTCCCACTTTTAGGGAGATATCTTTATCTGGGCCTAATTGAAGGCCTCCTTATGCCCTGGAGGTTGTGACACAAATAACTATCACAGAGAGTTCCTTATGAGGCTCTGACTCAAAGATACTCTTGGCATATCTGCTCCTGCACTTACTCAGGAGCAAGATAATCAAAACAAAGTAAACTTAGAAAAATAAACAATATTCAGTAGCTAGAGAACTTGGCAGCAGATCAAATTAAAAGCCTCTTCCTACTACAGATGGAAAAAATGGTGTGGATAAATGATAAAAGAATAAAATATTAAGACCTCTTTTTCTAAGAAAAAGTTAACTAATATAGGTCCACTATGGTATCATATAACCAAGGAATAAAAAATAGCAAGATTAGATATATAAACATATTCTAAAAATACATAAAATATAAACACTGTATTATGGCAGAAATTAAATAATAACTGAAAGAGCTTTGGTCAGATTTTTCTTGAGCCTACTGACAGTTAGCACTCTATTTTTTTGCATGTATTTTTTTAATTTTTAATTTTAATTTTTAACACTCTGACTATTAAAAGTTGACAATACACTGCTTAAGACATGACAATCTGCCTAGGCTAGCTTGGACATTTTCTTTCTGTCTAGTCGGGTTGAAACCACAAGAGCTACCAGCTTGAGAACAGCTATCATGCTAAGGCAAATTACACCCTTGAAACTGCGATATTGTTAAAAGTTAGGTTGTGGGATTGATGAGGAAAATTGATTATAAAAGATAATTCTGTTCTGTCATGGTTTATCAATAATGACTAAACTTATGACCAGGTGGAAGTTAAAATGCATGTCCAGGGACAAAAATTATATGATCCATGTTTTGGAACAACACGAATCTATCCCTGCCTACTAAATTCTGTATAAATAAAGAAGCACCCAGACTGCCAGTCAATCAGGATGTAAAACTCCTCCTGATCCCCGTGCCTGACTCATTCCTTCCTCATTGTTCTTGCTTCTACCCTTCTTCAGGCCCTGTCCAACCTCTGGGGCTGGACCACAGCAGCCTCTAAATTGTAGCTTGAAGACAGTTCTTTCCCTTTGAACCACTCTTAATACATAGGAGCTCTTTTTATTGTCCTTTAAAGTCTCACCTATGAACTTTTTCTTTTCTAAAACTCACCTTTCTTTAGTCTATGAATTCCATTATTCAAACTGAGTGGGCAAAGGAACCAGGAGCCATTGGCTTGGAATGGTTCTGGAGTCTGTTGAGCTGTACAGTACCTTGGCTCTCCATGGTCAGCCCAACAAGAGTCCTCTCAAATGCTCTTAACAACTTTCTTTCCCTCCCACCCCATACTACCTGCCTGATGATTTAGAACAATGCTTCTTCTTGATAGTGAGATTCTATTGCTAAATACAACACATACCTGCCTCATAGAACAGGCTTCATCACAGAAATCAAGATGGTCCTAACTTGAAAGTTTCATTCCCTATTGTCGAGATTTCATGCTACAGAAAAGTTCCATGTGTGCTACTAGAGGAGAAAAGTTATCAACAGCTTTACCCAGTTATGAACGCTAGGTGATACAATAACGACTGGTCTGATGATCCATACTTATTCCTGAAATATGGATATGAACTTTACCAGAGTAACTAATCACATTTTTATTAAATGTAAAGCCAAATTTGTAAGGTTGAAACCCATTGTTGGTACCATGAACTGAATCAAAACATTCTTGGCTAGCTAGGTCATAGGCTCTCTGGTGAAACTTAGTACTATTATTCTGCTAAACAGTCATATCTTTATAGCCATGCCTCAGTTTATCTCTCATCCTACAGAAGAAGTCTCTTTTTAAAAGGCATGGAGACATACATCTGCTCAAAATACAAAAAAAAAATAATAAATAAAAGACAATAGATTAATCAGCTTTAAATGGGACACCTGTATCACTTTTCTTCCTCCCAAACCTCAGGGATCACCATAGTTACAAGTTCAGAAATATTAAAGATCCAGAATGAGTAGATGTCTATAACAAAACACTATTTTATGGATATAACAATCCAGTTGCACAGATGATCTCACAATGGCTGCGACTACACAAGCAAGATCAAGCCAGTCAAAATCTCAACATGAGGAGATCCAAGATGGCAGCAACCAGTGTGCACCATATCTGAGGGGCAAAGGATCTAAAACTCTGAAATTGGTGAGTGAAGGGGCAGCGGAAGCCAGAACGAAGACATCGGGGCTTCCAGGGAGAAAGGGCACTAACCGTGAACTGAGTCCATTTAGATTCAGGTCACCCATGGACTGCTCTGCGGATTTCTCCTGGGGGCTCAATCCCCAGGCACTTCCCCATATCCACCTCCCTGCTCCCTCTTTGGCAGAGGCCCTGAGGCGACCTGCAGATTCCACCACAGAGCACAGCTCCCTGACCACAGTGCCCGTGGCTCCTAGCAAAGAATCCCTGGATTGGGATCTCTGCAACAAAGTAAAGGGCTGGAAAAATGTTTTTCAAGCAAATGGACCCAGAAAACAAGCTGGAGTAGCTATCCTAATATCTAATAAAATAGACTTTCAAACAAAATTAATCAAAAACGATGAGGAGGGGCACTACATTCTAATTAAAGGAAAAATCCACCAAGAGGACATCACAGTTCTGAACATCTATGCCCCAAATACAAGAGCACCTACATTAGTAAACGAAACATTATTAAAGCTTAAATCACACATTGATTCCAACACCTAAATAGTAGGAGACTTCAACACCCCACTATCATCAAGGAAGAGATCATCTAGACAAAAGCCAAATAGGGAAATAAAGGCACTTACAGCGGTCCTAAACCAAATGGACTTAATAGATATCTACAGAACTTTTCACCCAAACTCAAAAGAGTATACATTCTTTTCAGCACCCTATAGAACCTTCTCAAAAATAGATCATACAGTGTGGCACAAAGCAAGCCTCAACAGATACAAGGAGATTGAAACAATCCCCTGTTCTATCTGACCACCATGGACTAAAGCTGGACCTCAACAACAGTGGAAATAGCAAAAAGCCTACATGCACATGGAAACTGAGCAACTCACTACTCAATGACAGCTAGGTTAAGGAAGAAATAAAGAAAGAAACTGAAGACTTCCTAGAATGCAATGAAAATGAAGGTACAACATACCCAAATTTATGGGTGAAAGCAGTGCTCAGAGGAAAATTCATAGCATTAAGTGCCTTCAAGAAGAAATTTGTAACATTTCATACAGGCAACTTAATGGCCCAACTGAAAGCCCTGGAAAACAAAGAAGGAGATTCACCCAAGAAGAGCAGACAGCTAGAAATAATCAAACTCAGGGCTGAAATCAATAAATTAGAATCACATAAAACTATTCAAAGAATCAATGAAACCAAGAGCTGGTTCTTTGAGAAAATCAATAAGATAGATAAACCCTTAGCCAAACTAACTAAAAGGCAGAGAGAAACTATCCAAATGAGCAAAAATATTTAAATCAGGTAAAAATATTTAATAGTCCTATATTCCCCAAAGAAATTGAAGTAGTCATCGACAGTCTCCCTTCCAAAAAAAAAAAAAAAAATCCAGATGGTTTCAGCACCGACCTTCAAAGAAGTGCTAACTCCAGTTCTCTTCAAATTATTCCATAAAATAGAAACAGAAGAAACATTACCAAACTCTTTCTATGAAGACAGAAATCACCTTGATACCTAAACTACACAAAGACCCAACCAAAAAAGAGAACTTCAGACCTATCTCTCTTATGAGCATTGATGCAAAAATACTCAATAAAATATTTACAAACCGAATCCAAGAACACATAAAACATATCAGGAAGGACACAAAGTGAATAAACTGTAATTAATAAAAAAAAAAAATTTTAAAAGCCAACCAACCAAACAAAAAAAAGATATCATCCACCATGACCAAGTAGGCTTCATCCCAGGCATGCAAGGGTGGTTCAACATACGGAAATCCATCAATGTAATCCACCATGTAAACAAACTGAAGGAGAGAATTGACCAAGTGACATATTATGAAATATGTAAACATACAAGATAGAAACAAATTAATTTCCTCTACACTAAAAACAAGCCAAAGATAAAACCTCCCAAAAGGGGCTTATTTACAAGAATAACTTAAATATGGGAAGTGAAACATAGGACTTTCTAGCATGCATTTAGTATAATTATTTTTCTAGAAATTTAAACATTTTAAAACATGTTGAATAAATGTAGATTCCTGTATTGGAAAAAAAATCTAAACATGAGTTGGGAAGGAGATATTGAAGTTTCACCCCTATCTGAAGAGCTAGTTGATGGCTGCTGAGAAAAGGAGTCAATTTTCATCAATTAAAAAAAAAGAGTGAATGGAAAAGGGATGGAATGATAGAAAAGGAATTGTCAGGGAGAGAATCAGTTATAGATTTGATCCAAGCACAATTATGTGCATGTATGAATTTTTTTTTTCTTTTTAAGAACAAAGCCTCTTGGAGCCAAATGATTTCTTGATCTAGCCCTGAAATATGTGATATTTGGCTAAACACCTCTCTTAGTTTTCCATACTATGATTGTGAAAAATAATACCACTTACATAGAGTTTATAGTGATGGAAAGGTGTGTACTAATAAAACATTTAAATGGTTAAATATGTACATTTGCATATTGTTTCTATGTAATCATACTCATCTCATACTATTTGCATATTTATGTTTTAGATGAACACACACACATGTATCTCCATTTCATTTTCTCCTTTTTGTTCATCTTAATAACTCAAAATCTTATCTTTTATTACCTTATTTCACTCTTGCAGTTATGTACATAAAAATATGGTACTAAAATGTAGTTTATGACCCAGCTATGAGGAACAGACAGCAATACTGCCCTTTATTTCCTTTTTCAAGCACAACACTAAATTCTGTGTAACAGCCTAAAGGATAATGTTGTGTCATTCTTAATTCATATAACTGGAGGATTAAGCCATATCATCATTGCAAAATCCATCTTTACTGCTTCTAAACAATTGACTGGCTTGTTTCCTAAGGCAACCCCAGGTGCTTTTTACCATATTAAGTATTATTTATGACTATTTTGGAAATTTTGTCATTGGCACGATGTTAGGAGAAAATAAAACTCTAACAGCAAGCTTCTGAAAAACGAATTGTTACTTGAAACTTTGTAGCACAACAGGAAAAAAAAAAACAAGAATATGTAATCACGATGCTTCCTCCACACTTCAAGACTAAATAATGGGCAGAAACACAGTATAATTGATATATTGGCCACACAATACTTTTGACCAAGTCAGATTATTTTTCAAAATGAAAGAAAGTGCTATGGATAATGTTTGATGGTTCTGTAGGCATATTGGAAGTTGAAGCAATCTAAGTCCATACATTCTTTAAGGATAACTTAGTAAAGGGCGCTGAAGGCATCCTGGTGGACATCACCAGTTGTGTTTCCTAAATTTTCATCTAAGATCGCATTGCAGCTGGAACTCAAAAGGGAAGAGTGTCACGAATGTATTTCTTAAAGCTAACAATCCTCCTGAGTTATGTTCCCCCACCTTCAAGTTACATTTTACTTTGTGCAGCATTTTATTTTGTATTGAACCATTTATGTATCTGTGTGTGAATGTACGTGTGTGCAGTAGCTAATGCTGTTGTCTGCAGAGACAAGGAGAGGGTGTTAGATTTCTGAGAACCAGACCCGTCGGCTGTTGTAAGCTGCCTGATCTGCGTCGTAGAACTAAACCTGCGTCTTCTACAAGAGTCTTCTCCCCAGCTCCTTGTGCACCGTTTCAATGAAACTGTTAACTATTTCGTTTCAGAACTATCAAATAGAATTATGATAGAAGAAGCAGGTCACACACATTATTTGATTTCTTTTTAATCCCATGAAAAAGGCTAGGGTCAAAATTATGGGTCCTGCTCCTTTTGTAGCATAACTATAGCCATTTCTGTTTCAACCCTGACAGCCAACAAGCTGAGGCTATCTCAGGTTGTTGCTGATACAGAACAGAATTTCTGCGCAAGATCAGCTTAACCAGTCTTTGAGTTCATGTCAGAAATAATCCTTCTCTCCCTTACTAGGGAACCCACTTGGATACTGAGCTACCATGGGCTACATCTGAGCAGGAGTTCTAGGTTATATCCATGCATGGTCCTTGGCTGGAGAAACAGTCTCATAGAAGACCTCTGTGTCCTGATATATTTGGTCCTTGTGGAGCTCCTGTTCAGACTAGCTCATTGAGCTTTTTCTCCTCCCCACCCCAAGGGAGGAGCAGCCTTGCTAGGCCACAGATAAGGACATTGCAGCCAGTCCTGAAGATACCTGATATGCTAGAGTCAGATGGAAGGGGAGGAGGACCTCCCCTATCAGTGGACTTGGAAGGGAGCATGGAGGAATGAGGGAGGGAGGGTGGGGTTGGGAGGAAAAGAGGGAGGGGGATACTGCTGGAATACAAGTGAATGACCTGTGATTAAAATAAAATAATAAAATAAATAAAAAATAAAATTAAAAGATCAGCTTAACCAAAGACTATGTTTTTGTTTAGCATACTCTATGGCCTTGCTGTTACCAGAAATTCCCTAACCATAAACATTACAGGGACCAATCAAACTAAAGGTCAGCTAAAACTGCTTGTCTAGATAGCAAAAAAAATTAAAAAATAAAATAAATAAATTGAGTCACAGATGACTACCCTGTTCTGCTGTGCCCCCATCTTCCCCACCTCAGGTGAGCTAATTGCAGTTTTCACCTTTAACTATACAATACAGCTTTATCTCCAAGACACTGTTCAAATCTGCCTCCCTGAGCTCACACAATAAAGCTCTTCCATTTTAAGCTTCTATATCTATTTTCTCGGCTTTCACCCCAAACCCAACAAGTAATTTTGTTGTTGTTGTTGATTTATATGCTTCTGCCAACTGCAGATGACCGACTCATCCCTGTAAATCTCACGGTACCTCATTGTCTTCAAAGAGACAGTCATTCATCCCACAGTAGGCTACTATTATGTAAGATCTAATATGGACACCTCTCAATATCCCTAGAGTACCCTAGCCACACATCTCTCAACATGTTTCCACAATGTCTTTCCATCCCTGATTTGCTCATGTGTCTTGTAGTTCTTTTAGGCTTTTGACAGCCTAGATAATGTCACATGCGCCTTCATGTCTTGGGCCATATATCCTGTTTAGTGTCTGTGCCATGCATTATTATGAAAATATTTTACATTCCAATATATTTGAACTTTTACTGGACCTAACAGCCAGAGTTAATAGTACACCTTTAGATCACTTAAGACTTATATGGAAATGTGTCTTCAATTTGCTTGTTTTTTTTTTAATTTTATTTTTATTTTTTTATATTAATTACAGTTTGTTAACTTTGTATTCCTGCTGTATCCCACTCCCTCTTTCCCTCCTAGTCCCACCCTCCCACCCTCATCTCCTCCCTGCCCCTTTCCAAGTCCACTCATAGGGAAAACCTCCTCCCCTTTCATCTGACACTGGCTTATCAGGTATCTTCAGGAATGCGTGAAAAGTCCTCCTCTGTGGCCTAGCAGGGCTGCTCCTCCCTCAGGGGAGGGGGGAGGAGGTCAAAGAACCCGCCATTGAGTTCATGTCAGAAACAGTCCCTGTTCCCCTTATTAGGGTACCCACTTTGATATTGAGCTACTAAGGGCTACATCTGAGCAGGGGTTCTAGGTTGCATCCATACATGGTCCTTGTTTGGAGAAACAATCTCATAAAAGACCCCTGTGCCTGGTGTGACCTAGAAACAATTATCCTGATGAGGTATCCCAAAAGCAGAAAGACACACATGGTATATACTCATTTATATAGACCTACAAGATAGGACAAACATACTGAAATCTATCCACCGAAAGAAGATAAACAAGAAAGAGGACCCAGGGTATGATGATCAATCCTCACTTAGAAAGACAAATGAGATGGACATTGGATGTAGGAGCAAACAAGTAACAGGACCGGAGGGTACCACAGAGTGCCTCTGAAAGACTCTACCCAGCAATGTATCAAAGCAGACATTAAGACTCATAAGCAAATCTTCAGGAGAGTGTAGGGAATCAAAAAAACAAACAAACAAACAAAACAAGGGTAGGGGTGGGAGCGGGGGAGAGTTAATATGACCTGGAGAGGACAGGAGTTCCCCAAGGACCAGAGGGTATTTCTTTTTTTTCTTTTTTTTTTTTCTTTTTAGTTACATTTTGTTAACTCTGTGTCCCAGCTGTATCCCGCTCCCTCATTCCCTCCCCAACCCCACACTCCCTCCCTGGTCTCCTCCCTGCCCCTTTCCAAGTCCACTGTGATAGGGGAGGACCTCCTCCCCTTTCATTTGACCCTGTTTTATCAGGTATCTTCAGGGCTGGCTGCAAAGTCCTCCTCTGTGGCCTAACAGACTGCTCCTCCCCTGGGGGGGGGGGTCAAACAGCCTGCCCTTGAGATCCTGTTAGAAATAGTCCGTGTTCCCCTTACTTTGGAAAACTACTTGGTTACTGAGCTACCACGGGCCACATCCGAGCAGAAGTTCTAGGTTATATCCATAGATGGTCCTTGGTTGAGTGTTAGTCTCAGAAAAGACCCTGTGCCCAGATATATTTGGTCCTTGCAATCTGCTTGTTTAAACTGCCTTTATGATAACAAAGTAACAATCCACCTTCCTTACTTTGGTTATCCAATGTAATTACTGTTTAAAACCTCAACTATTGCTTCGCCAGGACTTGGTTTTTTCTTTTGCTTACCTTAAATATATTTGTATGTGTACTATATAATATCTGTTTTTATGGGAGTCCTGTGTGTGAGAACATTCACCTATCTACATGTGTTTCATATGGGGTTTCTATTTTTATATTTTTCTTCTGTTTGTTTTGTTTCTTTCTGGTTTGTTTATTTTTGTTTTATCTCATCTCATTTTTTTAGATGCCCATTTATTTCCTAAAGACAGGAAGAAGGGTTATGGATTTGGAGGAGAGAGGAACTTGGGAGGGTCCAGGAGAAGTTTGGGATGAAAAACAATATTCAGAATATATTGTGTGAATAAAATTCTGTTATCAATAAAATATAAATAACCTAAACTAATAAATAACTGGAGCCTTATTGTGTAACTACCATAGACCTAACAGTAATACATGTGTATTTGTACATGTGCTATGACAGTCACAGAAAATAGGCTGATCATGGTCTTATGAAATGAACATCAACCATAAACTTTGAATACAACATTAGGGTCTTACTCAATAAACAATAATGATTGCAATACTGTTTGTTATCTGGGTCTATTGGAGTCAGTTGGAATCGGTGACTTTATCACTTGCAAAAGTCTTTAAGATTTCTGTCAAGTATCCTCTTTTTTAATTTTAAAAATTTTAATTATTATTATTTATTACAGTTTATTTGCTTTGCATCCCAGCTGTGGCCCCATCCCTCATCTTCTCCCAATTCTACCCTTCCTCTCTCTTCTCCCCCTATGCCACTCCCCAATTCCACTGATAGGGGATGTCCTCTTCCTCTTCTATGTGACCCTAGCCTATCAGGTCTTATCAAGCCTAGCTACATTGTCCTCCTCTGTGGCCTGGCAAGACTGCACCCACCAGGGGGAGGTGATGAGAGAGCCTGCCACTGAGTTAATGCCAGAGACAGTCCCTGTTCCTCTTAGTAGAGAACACACTTGGAGACTGAGTCTATGGGCTACATCTGAGCAGGTATTTTAGGTCCTCTCCATGCAAGTATCCTCTTTTTAATCTTCCATGTGATGCTTTCTCTTCTGTTAGTTAAAAGAAAGAACAAAGTTCCTTGTTAGGGACAATACACATATACACGCACATACACAGACACACCCACATATTCACATAGACCCAAGTTATAGACAGACAGATTCACACACAACCTTCAGGAAGACACAGAATCATAGAACAGAGAATAGAAGGCATAGGGACAAGAAGTAGAAAATTCATATGTGGGCTCACTCTTGGTAAAATGACACCAAGGAAAAGGCCTTCCTTAGTGTCTTCATTTTAATGTAACACTGATACATTGTGGGTGCTCTGAGCTTATTATTACGGCATTTAAACTGACACACGTTTGGGGTCAGCACAAGGAACTTCTAATGCATTAAACTACACATGCCAACTGTCACGATCGTTAGAGTGCTGCAAAAGTTTTCATTGTTATTTGTCTCTGTCCAGTATTGTTGTGCAGGAAGGAAAATCTCAACCTCTAGTGTCTGAGCAAAAACAATTAGAGGTCTGAGGTTTGTTTGCATTGCATACAGTTCCAGCCAGGGCAACTTAGACTTTGTCTAAAAATTAAAATTAATAAACAGATGAACAAACAGGATAGAGAACGCGTCTGGTCTTACACTGATTGCTTATTGTGGTCCCAAATTTCATCAGAATAACAGCAAAAAATTTTCAGCATTTCACAAAGTACTTTCAAAATTGTGTATTGTTTATGTTTAAAAATATCTCAAAATGAATGTCCAGTAAATATTTAGTTTATACTCTTTGTCATCTATTTAAAATGATCCAAAGGGTGTACTGAATTTTTATTTCAATAAGTCTCTACCGCCCACGTCTAAAATAAAAGTTCAATAAATTGGTTTATTGGCTTGAATCATGGATGTGTGGAAGATCTAGAGAAGGAAGCCATTAAGAATTTCACTGACCAATTGGGATGGCAGCTCAGGAGTGGTGATTAGTACACTGTTCAGCACTTCTTAGGAACCTGCAAAATAGCAGCAACTGAACGCTAACATCTCCTGCCCTGTTGACTCTAGTATTTTATACACCACTTCACAGCTCACTCCAAACACATTGAAGTTCATTGCTGACCATTGATAAACACATTCATCCCTTGTGGAGATTTTGCAAGAAAGTCTTTCTAAATTTATTGTCTTACTTAACCTGCTCAGGCCAAAACTTTCTCATAGGGAAGTAATGCCTGGTGCTTCCGCGTGTGTGTGTGTGTGTGTGTGTGTGTGTGTGTGTGTGTGTGTGTGTGTATGAAAAAGACAAAGGGAGAGGGTGAAGGTGAAGGTGAGGAGAGAGGCCCACCATATAATCCTGAATGGCCTGGAATTTGCAATCTAGTCCAGACTGGCTTCAAACACACAGAGATTTGGCTGTGTCTGCTTCAGAAACTCTGAGATTAAAGGCCTTGGTCACCTTGCCTGGCAAAGATCTGATATATTTTATTTTTAGTACTGTGTGCTGGTATGTGTGTGCATGTGTGTGTGCACAAGAATATGTGAAGATGTCCATAAATGTCAGATTATCTAGAGCTGGAAAGTTGTGAGTCATAGCTGTAGGTGCTGGGAACCAAACTCAGGTCCCCTTCAAGAGCAGTATATATTCTTTACCACTGAGCCATTTTTCAGCACCACGGTATGGTAGTGCCTTAATATGCCAAATGTTGGCTTCAGAATATCTACTCTTTTGTGTGTCCTCATTTATGGAGGCCTTTGAGATATTTATTCTTACGTATGTAGTTCCAATTAAACATTTCCAAAGATGATTAGATATAGATATTTTTCCCAAAATATGTTTCAGAAGCTTCATTTTCTACTTAATTTCTAGTGCATAGATATAACATATATTTATGTATATATATAATTTACATAAATGTACATGTATAAAAATACTCATAAGTACACATTTATTTATTTGTGTATTTATCTGAATGCATATGTGTGTGGCAGCACATTTGACACTGCAAGTGTGTGGGGCTCAGAGAACAAGCTGAGGGCGTTTGTTTTCTCCTTCTACCACACTGGTTCCTCTAAACAGAAATTAAGGCACTAATTTTCTAAAACTATAAGGTGACACTCAAATCTATTGACCTTTGTTACATTTTCTTAATTTTCGATTTAAGATTTATAATTTTATTTTTACTAAGATTAATATAGTTTATATATTAATTATATAATGTGTTATATGTTGTAAATAAATACTAACAAATATTTTTCACCAGTAGCTTTTCTTCAGGATTTTAATTTGCTGTTAACCATTGTTTTAATAAAGAAGTGAAAAATGTTAAAATAAGTTTTACCCATGAATGTATAGCACATTAAGCTAATTGACATGAATTTATGGCTCAATCGTGGGTAGTTGAGAAAGACCTCAGCTTTAATATTTTAGAGAGGTAATTTCTTATCTGTGTTGATAGGAGAATTCCTTCATATTGTAAGATGTCTTACATCTCTGAATTTTAAATGTCTTCAAGAGCCCTAACCCAGTTGTGACAATTTATATCTCTAGCTGTAAAATAGGCACTGAGGGCTAAGTTTCTCCAAGTGTATCAATATTTGGTAACACTAAAACTACTAAGACAGAAATTCCAAAACACATAAAACAATGGACAGAAGCAGACTTAAACCCCCTTAGAGTATTCCTTGGTGGGAAAATTATAAATCATCATCTCTCCTTCATAGATTTTTAGGTACCTAGACTGAAGAAGATTTAGTCAATTTGTAAAGACTTTTATATTTCAGCTAAGCCAATGAAAGGGTAAAAGAGTATGAAAGATGTTCAGTTCCCCCAAAGCATCGTTCTGAAATGATATACACACTTTCACTATACTTACCATTGGTAAGAAAAAATTGAGTGACCAAATATAACTGGAAAGAAGGCGAGAAGAGTACCATAATTATAAAAAAGAAATTTAAGTCACAGGTTATGATGCTCAGTTCTCGGTTTCTCAAATAAAAAAGATTCAATGAAGTTTATGAATTATCTGTGAGGTAAGTGATATATTTGTTAGATAACGTGACCATTTTTCTTCTCATATTCTGGATCACATTTACCTTTAAGGATATTCCTTCGTGTGACCCTATAGAAAATCTCATAAGAAGACATCAAAACTACAGTGTTAATCATATTATAATTCAGACCCTTTGTTAGTGTATATATGTGGGATATCTGCTGTTACTTTTTGGATGTTGATATAGTGGGAACAGCCTGTCTGCAGCCTCCGTGGTATTTAAGCACACAGGCGTAATATGACTGTCAGGCATCATAGTTACTGAGACGAAGCTACTCTCATTGTGGTGCTCTCATAGAGCTCCTTTCTGAGACTGTGCAAGGTTCCAAAGATTTTGACTTCATGACTGCATCCTTGAAGGCATTTTATTGCTTCAGTGCTAAGCACTTTGTTATGTTTTCAAATTGAAGTCTTTCGTTGAAAACTGTGGCAGGGTTTCACAATACATTGGCAGGCTGCACAAGCAGGAAATAAGATGTAGGTTGTCTGTAGCTCTTTTTGATCATATCTACCTTTCTTGTCTGTCTTCTACGTGACAGATATCCCTATCTGAGAGTTATCCGTCTGACTTCCTACTTAACAGCTGCCCATTTTCATTCTTCACCGAGCACATACAATGCACTCCCATCCTTTTTCAAGGAAAACCGTGCAAATTCATCTCCATCTACTTCAGCTTAAATCCCATGACCACAACCAGAATCTTTCACTAGAGTAAAATCTGACTTGACACACACCAGTGGTTTCGGCACTACAATACAAATTATCTGCCTCAAATATACACATAAAATTTCAATATACAAGTTATTCCTCACATCTGAAAGGTTTGGGGCTGAGGGACATACGCTAGCTTCAGAAGCTGGTCACAAACCACATCAAACTACAATGCAGCCTAAACCAAGAACAAGGAGGAATTCAGTTTTGATGAAAAGGTAGCCAATTTATAATCATCTATAATAATCTAATCCAAGGAATGATATATCACAGTAGAAAATCAAAGCACCAGATAACACTAATATCAAGCTTGATTACCAAGTGTCTAAAATGACCAGCAGGTCTACAAGAGCTATTTTCTCACTATGGGAAGCTGTCAAACCGAAGACTTCATCCAAAGGCTGGCTATTAACTCCAGCATTCACAAAAAGTGAAACCAAATCTACACCAAACAAAATGTGAATGAAAGGAATTTAATAGATTAGGAGAGATAATCTGAAGATCTTTGGGTATATGTATTTGCAATGATAATCTGTGCAGTGTTCACACTACAGCTAAAATAATTCTAAATCAGAATTTAGCACCCACCAGGTGAGGAGAAACTGTAAAGACCAATCTGATAAGATTAAACCACCTCACAATAAATTAAAACCGATGGGCTTGAAAGACTAGATAGCCAGCATTCACTGCTTCTTATGTTTTACTTTGTTATATTTTGTCTCTATTATGACTATATACAAGTGTGCTTAAAGCTTTCTTTTCTTTTTCCTTTCTTCATGTCATGTATTTGTGTGTGTGATGTGTGTGCATGTATGAATTCATGCTTGCATTTATGCACGTGCCTAAGTGTGTGTAGGTGTGCATGTATGCATATATGTGTGGTGCATGTTCATTTGCATATGCATGCTTTGTGTATCTGGGTACACGTATGTAAAGTGTCCACATGTGTATGTGTATGTCTGAGGGTGATGTTAGAGGTTCTCTCCAATTCCTCTCCACTTTGTTTATTCAGAAGACTCACTGTTGAACCTAGAGTTTGCTAATGTGGTTAGTCTTGCTAGCCATCTTGACCCAGTAATCTCCTGTGCTTACCTTCCACGGATGAAATTCTAGAGAGGCTGTTATGCTCACCCTGTGTTTACATAGTTATTGATTATCTGAACTCTGACAGTCTTCTCTGCATGTCAAACACTGTAAATGCTAAACCACCTGGATGGTCTTATTTATAGCTTTTGGACTGTATCATTTTCAAAGGTTTTGCTAAACACACGCTGCACTGATTAAGGTAGAAGACTTTGTTCAAGACTGCTTCAATAGAAAAAGAGGTTGAAGGTAGCTCTGCTTAAACAAGAGATGGTGTGAAAATATAGGAGAATGTTGAGTGGAGGGTGGATAGTGTTGTTAGGGCAACTTTCCTTGCTAGATGGCATTTGTCTAAACTAAGCTTCTGATTTTCCACAAAAACTAGAAGAGTCGGTTATATCCTCTATAATGATTACATATGAATAAATCTCAAAAGAATTGTTTGCACATCCTTGAGAAAGATATTCCTGGGCTCTAACACTTAGAAAGAAATATTAGATTTACATCCCAACACTGCCAAGAAGGAATTTGCATATGCAAGTCTTCTAAAGCGAATGTTGTGAGAAAGAGAGATCAGGGACAATAATCCTGGAGACAGCTCTAACACTCACTCAAGACAAGCAGAAACTAACTCCTCTATTGGTGCACAAGAGCAAGTGTGACACCCTCCATGAACAGTATAGGCAATCAGCAGTGAGTTTTCAGACATACTCCTCTAATTATGCAGTCCAAAGTCCATTAGCTCCCTGAAAACACATAAACAAATCAATTTTTTTTTATCTTTTAATCTTTTTTTTTAATTTTTATTTTTCTTTTTAGTTACAATTTGTTAACTCTGTGTCCCAGCTGTATCCGCTCCCTCATTCCCTCCCCCTCCCCAACTCCCTCCCTGGTCTCCTCCCTGCCCCTTTCCAAGTCCACTGATAGGGGAGGACCTCCTCCCCTTTCATTTGACCCTGTTTTATCAGGTATCTTCAAGGCTGGCTGCAAAGTCCTCCTCTGTGGCCTAACAGACTGCTCCTCCCCTGGGGGGGGGGGGGGGTCAAAGAGCCTGCCCTTGAGATCCTGTTAGAAATAGTCCTTGTTCCCCTTGCTTTGGAAAACTACTTGGTTACTGAGCTACCACGGGCCACATCCGAGCAGAAGTTCTAGGTTATATCCATAGATGGTCCTTGGTTGAGTGTCAGTCTCAGAAAAGGCCCTGTGCCCAGATATACAACCACTTTGGAAGTCAATCTGGCGCTTTCTCAGACAATTAGGAGTAGTGCTACCTCAAGACCCAGCTATACCACTCCTAGGTATATACCCAAAACAAATCAATTTAAATGTCACACATACATCTCTCTACTAAAATGTCAAAGACAAAAAAAAAAAAATCTTTTGGTCCCATACTTGGTCTCTGTGTATTTTTTTCATAGTTATCACTTTGAATAATTTTAATTTTATGTCCTCTATGTTTTGCTGCCTGTTTTGGTGATTAAAGTTGGCCTGATAAATACAAGGGCGAAAGGGTTTATTTGGGCTTATAGTTCCTGAGGGCTGCAACCTATCAGAGCTAGGAAGGTAAGATGACAGACAGGATGCTAGCCACACTGCATCTACATTCAAAAAGTGGAAATGAACAGGGTTTGAGACCAGACTGTAAGGCCTAAAAGCTCCCCAGTAACATACCCTCAAGTGAGTCAACACCAGCTAAAAGTTCCATAACTTTTCCAAAGGTGACCACCAGGTTGGGAGTAAGTGTTCAAACACATAGGTCAATGGGGTGAGGGCAATTCTCATTTAAACCAAAGAAAAATATAATTCTTTCCAAAAATTTAGAAGAATATTTAAATGATAAGTCCAAAGTGATAATACAGGCTATTTTTTATCAGAAGCATTAGGATCTGATTGGGTAAAGAGGAGAAGACAGGGAACAGGACAGGAGCCCTTCATTGAGGGCATCTGAAAGACTCTACCCAGCAGGGTATGGAAGAAGATGCTGAGACTCATAGCCAAACTTTGGGCAGAGTGCAGGGAATCTTACGGAAGAGGAGAGCAATAGAAAGCCTGGAGGCGACAGGAGCTCCACAAGGAAAGCAACAGAATCAAGAAATCTGGGCCCATGGAGGCCCTGTAGAGAGTGATTCACCAACCAAGGACCATGTATGAAGAGGACCTAGAAACCCTGCTCCGATGTAGGCCAATAGGCAGCTCATTGTCCAGGTGGTTCCCTAGTAATGGTGTCTCTGACATGGACTTTGTTGCCTGCTCTCTGATCAGTTCCCCCTAGTGTGTGTGTGTGTGTGTGTGGCGGGGAGAGCATTGCCAGGCCACAAAAGAACATGCAAGCAGTCCTGATGAGATCTGATAGGCTGGGGTCAGATGGTAGGGGAAAGGGTCCCCTCTTTCTGAGAAATAGGGCAGGGGAATAGGAGGGAAGAGTGGGAGGAGGACCAAGAGAAGAAGATGGAGGAAGCTACAACCGGGATGTAAAGTGAATAAATTATAAAAATTAAATTTAAATTTAAAAAAGAGTCATTTATGTAATCATATTAGAAACAGAGTCGTGACTCTCCACTTGTTCATAGGTATTTTCAGAATACCTCACCAAAAGGTATTAGTTATAAGGTGTAAAACTGTTTCCCAAATTATAGGAAAGCAAGAAACAAGCTCCAAGTAGCATAGTCACGTGGTGGTATTCAGAGTGATCCTTTTATGAACTGGTCAAAGCTTTAATTATTGCCATGGCTTAACTCTAGCATTTAGGTTTCATATTTGTCTCAGTATATTTTCTCAGTTTCTTCCGGTTTTCTTCATAGTAATTCTTTTATGTTTCTCTTACTTGTTTATTTTATTTTATTTTATATTATTTTATTTTATTTTTATTTCTTAATTGTCAACCACTCCATCTTCTATTAAAGAGTTACTATGAATATTTTATTTTGGCCAGAATGTAATGACTTCTTTTCTTCAACCAAAATTATAAGGTACTTTTTAATCTTGTTTTATTATTCCAAGGTTAAATCCTCCTGATTTTTGATGCCTGGGTCTGTTCCATATTTCTGCTTTATCTCAAAAGAGGTCTTAATCCACAGTTACTTGTCAGATAATTGACTTCATATATGACTATTTTGTAACATTAATGTCTCTCATGAGTACTTTGAAAGACTCATTCCATTCCTTGGAATAACAATGTCCTTGACTTTGTAGGGTGCCCTTGCCATTCCTCAGTGGGCCTATTTCTTTTCTTTTAGAAGTAGGTAATAACATACTGCTGATATCATGACCTTTGTTTTAACTTCTACAAAAAATTAAATACATTTTACCATAAAATTCTTTTAATGACTGCTATACCTCAAGAATATTAGAAGAGGTAATTCTCATTTTCTAAAAAAATATACAAGCAATAATGGTACATTTGAAGACATTTTATGACTATTTAAATTGGTTATTTTTAATTCATGTGAATCAAATATTAAATTTATAGCACATGATCTCTAAGGTTCATAAACACAAGTATGAAATTTAAAAATGGCCATGCTTTGACTCTTTTAAAAATAAAATTATTTGAATATATGTATATAGTGAATTTAATATTTTTAGAAAAAAAATGAAACATCCTGTCATTAAGGATATGAATAATGTTCATGATTATGCTCTTTGACTTTTTCATATAAATTGTAATATTTCATCAGGAACATAGTAACTAGCTATACTGCTATTAAATTAGAGACTAAAAGTGTAGAGTGTTTTAAGCATGGAAGCCACACATTCTTCAGTTTTAATAAGTTTATGATTGTTTGCAAAATGATATACAAGTTCATCCTATGTTATGAAATAGTGATATTTAAGATCTATAGAATGAGCAATTATATTGTTAAGACATTGTCTTATGTATCTGTAGTGTATACACATGAATGTTTTTACAATTATGTGGTACAAAACCACAAAAAAAGACTATTTTAGGGGAAAAGGGGAACCAATTGAAAGGAGTAAATGACAGCAAGGTGTAATGAGAAAAATAAAAACTTTATTATGCCTCCAGTCTATCCTTTGACCTGGCATACTAATTTCTCTACTCCTCTCCTCTTTCTCTCTCTCCCTGTGTGTATGTGTGTGTGTTTCTGTGTAGCTGTATCTGTGTGTTTATTTGTTTTATGGTTTTTAATACACAGATGGCAACTGTGGGCTCTATTTTTACAAATATCTTCTTTTATTTTATGTGTGTATTGTGTGTCCAGGTAAGTGGATGGCATATATATGCAGGTAACTACAGAAACAACAAGAGGGTAATAAAATCCATTGTAGTTAACAGTTATGGTGGTGGTTGGCTGCTGCAACTAAACTCAGGTCCTTTGGAAGAGTATCAAGTGCTATCAACAGCTGTGCCATTTCTCCAACCCACTCCTTTAGGCATTCTAGTCTATAAGATGATCATTATCTACAGTATTGTATTTGAAGTGAGTGTTGGTCATATATGCATTCTTGGGAGGCAGAGAATTTCAGCACAACATCTCCAGAAAAAGAAAAGGCAGAAATGAGGACCAATGGAAGCATGCAGTTCTTATATAGCAGTGACATTGAACAAACACACTCAGTATTTCTATAGACTCAAGTAGCCAGGAAATCATTCATTTCTCTACTCAGAGCATATATGGTGAATGATTACTAAGTATCAGAAACAGTGTTAGACATTGAAGATATAGGTGATGCAAGCCTAATAAGATCTTCAATGAAAAATATTTAAATTAATATTAGTCTTTAATAAATGTTTATATTTACTAAGCATCTTCATAGAAAAAAGACTTCACGCAAATCATTCCAAAGCTCTGACCGAAAAAGAAATTCTTGAATTATTCTATAATTCATAGAAAGTAAGAAAAAAAGAAAAGAAAAATGTATTTAATTTATTTATGATTTTACTAATAAGAAAGATATTATTTGGCTCATACTATCATGAAAGTAGATGTCTAAGTAGAGAGATGACCAGAAGATTTTTGACATTTTAGTTTTAAAGATAATATACTAGAAACAGCATTATCCCATGGAAGTATTTGAAGAAACAATGGTATAAATTTTGCAAATTTGATAAATAAACTTTCAAATGCATAAAATCTAAAAAAGAAGCAAACACAATAAAACTGGGAACTTCACTACATTCCTAATAAAATTACTAAAAACAAGGGTATATGAGAAATGTTAAAAACAATTATAATATGTGTATTTTGTAATCATTAATAAGGTAACAGACTTAATTGAAATAAAATAAAATAAGAAACTAGGAGAATGACTTTTTTAAAGTATGAAAA
This sequence comes from Psammomys obesus, assembly GCF_907164565.1. Lineage (NCBI taxonomy): Eukaryota > Metazoa > Chordata > Mammalia > Rodentia > Muridae > Psammomys > Psammomys obesus. The sequence continues at coordinate 14,549,989 of NW_026596166.1, read as the reverse complement.
TAAAACTGTCAACCTACAGTTCCCCACACAACACTATAAACAAAATTGTGTCCCATAAAATTGACATGCCAAAGCCATAATGCTCCATGAAATGGCATTTGGAAGCAGCCCCTTTGTGATATGATCAAGTATAGAGAGATGATGGTGGAGCACTTGGGGTGAGATAAGGGCCCCCCTGAGATGAAGGGAAAGGAGATTCAAAGTCTGACTTTGGAAGAACACAATAACATAAACTTAATAATAATTACAGATGATTGCAAAATGTGAGTCTGTGGGGAATATAAAGAAACAGTCTGTGAAGTAAAAACATGAGAGTGTATGTTCTGTGAAGAAACTGAAGATAGTGCTTCAGAAGGCCATTTGGTCATCCTGTGAGACACTGCTGAGGTCAAAGCAAGGAATGCCTGGGAAACAAACACAGTGATTATCATTGTGCCAGCCAATGGTGGCATCCAGAATATTTTCTGTGCAGCTGAGAGTTGGAAGCTTGCCTGCAACACATTTAAACAGAATGGGAAAAAAATGCAAGACAGTAAATATAGACTATTCTTTACAAGAATATTACCTTTAATAAAGGGCAGAGGTAAAGCTTAAATGAGATACAGAATGGAGTAGAATTGGTCTTTCAATGTTTGAGAGGAAGAAAGAAATTTCAGTATTCTTTTATGCTACTGAAAATGATCCCATTTAGAAGAGAAGGAACTGGAAAAGTCTAAGGTGGAGAGGTTGTTGAACGGTGTCCTCAAGAGTGTTGGGAAGGAATGCAAACAGGGCAGTTGCTTTTAGATAATGACAACAGCAGTTCATCCACAGTATAGAAAAGAAAAGAACAGAGGCAGTTTCCTTACTAGATGCTGTTTGGTGTCTGATTGTCTTTGTGTTTTCAGAAAATATGCACGATCATTCAGATGCATATGGGGTTGGAAAAATGTTTGACATTTTCCAAAAGACAATAAGGTATATCTATGGAATAAGGAAAGTATTGGAACATTGCAATTACATACGATGGCTTGACAGTCTTAGGAATGTTTCAAGGTGAAAAAACCCGCACAGTGCAAACTTGTTAATGAGTGTGTTGTAATTGTTTATCAAATCAGGGCTTGAGTTTCTGTGAAGAAACTGTGGCAAAGTGAGAACAGGACAGGGAAATTAATTGTCTATATAAAGATGACAATATTTTTTAATTTCTAATAGAATATCTATGATATGATAATGGTTTAGGGTATGAAAGGGTTCCAAAAGCAACAGGTTGTAGTTATTGGAGGCTCTGCTCTCCGAGTAGGTAAAATTGTAAAACAGCTGTATGCACTCAAAGTCTTCAATTAGGAATGTCATATGACAAATCACAAAATAACATAAGAAATGGGCATATTTAAAAGTACTCAAGAGACTTAAAAATATTAAATATGGAAATGGTTAATATTTAAATCTTATACATTTCAATGTTATTGTAAATTATAAGCTCTTATCATTATTATATTTCTATTGTTTATAACTGAATAATGCATTCTTGTTTACCAATATTTAACATGATAGAAAAAAACCTGTAAATCTTAGCTAAAGCCTAACAATAACATCATTTTATTACTTAACATACTTATATGTTAACAAACCAGAAAGCTTTTTCACGATAGTCTGACTTTATGGGTATCAATATTATTTCTGGTTAACATGTCAATATATTTAAGAAAGACCATTTGGCAAATTTGCTAGAGTACCTGCACCAGTTTCCTCTCTCCCATACTGTAGGGAAGGGAAAATTCATCTTTGGATCTGATGCTGTGACATGTCTAACAGCACAACACTGCACTTCAGAAGCTTGCTGTGATTAGAAAAGATGTTTTGGTCCACAGATTTGAAATAAGGATGAATAGCTCTACACTACACATAAGCTAGTTTAAAATTTTTCCAAAGGCATGGGATGTTTCTGTAGACATTAAATAAACTATGCCAGGGGACTTATCGATAATCATCTTTAACAAATGATATGACTGTAATGATAAATATTTCTTGATCTTTAACTTTGGTAATTGTTTTTAATTAAAAAAGAGAATAAATCTTTTTTTTTTCTGTTGTGTTGCAGTTGAAATGCCTAGATAAGTCATTCTTAAGCAGTATGATTAATGTATATACTATACAATGAGATAATACTACACCCAAAGGTATCATTTTAAATTTCAGTTTGTTTTATTGTATGTGTGTATGGGCTTGCTGATATTTATATATGCTAACTGCATGCATGCAAGAACCCACAGAGTCTTAACACAGCATCAAATCTCCTACCATTCTGGAAACTGAAATTGGGCCTTCTACAAGAGCACTAATTCTCTTCACTGCTGGGCCGTCTCCTCATATTAAAAATTGCTTATCTGTAGTGCCATCCTTGGCGTAGGAATGTCGAGTGTTGTCAGAAGGTGTGAGAGAGCTAACAGCTTGTGTAAGTATGTGGACACTGGTCAAATAGGAAAACAAATGGACTTTTGGGAAGACAACGTGAGGATAAGTGTTGCAAAGGTGTGAAAGAGAATGTGAACCAGCCCGTGTAAGGGGTTTGTTTCCAGGAGCAGAGTTGACTGTATGACTTGCAGGACCCTCCGTACCTGCACTGCCATCACTCAACTGCTTAAGTAGAATGGACAACTAAAATGGCTTTGCACTAATTTATGAACCAGGGTAAGGTGTATACATTTCAAAAGAACATTATACCAACACAAAAGTGAAGAGGGGAGTGAAGAGCAAGCAGACTAAGTGGCAGACCAGCGAACAGCAGGTCTGCCTGCAGAAAATGGAGAGACAAAGCCAGAGTCCATCCTCTGAAGAAGAGAAAGAAGCCGAGCCCAACTAACCACCCATCGTGTCTGTCTGTGGTTACTGTCTCCCTTCTTGTATAATCCAGAGGAATATTTTTTACCAACTGTTTTGTAAATGCAAGTTTTTATTAGCTCTAGAAACATTCCCACCTCATTCCATTTTTTTAAGTGTAAATGATTTTTTAAGAAGTTAAATCATTTGCTGGCTGTTTATTTATTTATTTATTTATTTATTTATTTATTTTTTTTGTACAACCAGAAAACAGCAGTACACTGAACCAGAAGAGGCTATGACTGTCTCGGGGGTCACCATAGCATTGCGTAGAGGGGCTAGTTTTATATCCAACAATACAAAGCATACCAAACAGCAGTTTGGAGTCTCGGTCGTGCATACGTGTCTGGAATATTTTCAGCTCTATCTGGTCTCATGTTTCTAGTAGAACTGTTTCCTAAGAAAACTACTCCGTGGTCCTGGCCCTGTCAGAATTGTAACTGGTCAAGGCAGCCCATTTTCCTAACAATTGTGGCAACATGCTGCGAAAGATGGAAATTTTGAATATGTACCGTATGTGGCATAAAATTGTGGGTCAGTGGAATTGAGGATTATGAGTAATTGGTGCTATATGAGATCTTAAGGAAAACTTGTCAGATTTGAGGCTGGAACATCTCTGGAATAAGTTCAAAGAGAGACAACATGTGTCTTCATTTTAATATGTGAACACAATGTATGACTTCAGAGTTTGGGTACTTGTGTTAAAAACTGAGATGTCTGTACTCTTCTCCTCAGCCAATAAAATCTCAGTTGTGAAGAAGAAAAAAAATTAATAACGTGTTGAGGCTTTATGGGCTTCCTCCTATTCATGTTAGCATATCTATTGTTGTTTCCCATGCTCCTCTCATGTTCAGGCCGGAATGTGATGACAGTCTATGGGTATACCTTCAAACATTCCCATGAGACATGGTCTCACAGCATAGTCCTCATCCCGTGGGTTTTTACAGTCTTTCTCCTCTTCTTCTGCAGTGATATCAGAGCATTAGATACTAGATATTAGATATTAGATACCTTTATCATAGATGTATCCTGTTGGGACTGAGCAGACAATGAAGAAATGCTGAGAACAAAGAAATAGTCTTTCTTCTCCAAGGAAAAGCATTCCAATCAGTTAGCCAACACCAAATGGCCAGTCTTGAAAGCACGCATACAAGTTACATTATACAGACTGAGCAGGTTGTAGTAGGGATTTAGGGATATACTTATACAAAGACGTGGATGTGTATAGCAACAATTAATGAAAAAGAGGCCGTGAATTCTAAAAAGAGTAAGGAGAGGACTATGAAGGTTTGGAGGGGGGAGGGTTAAGGGAGAAAGGGGGAGGGTAAAGAGATGTAATTATTTCATAATCTCAAAAAATAATTAAAAAATTAAATTGAATTAAAATTAAAATGAATAAATACACACATACCCACTCTTCCCTGTCTTCACTTTTATGACCAACAGACCACATGAGCAGCTTTCATGTGTATCTGTAGTTCCTCCATGATATTCCCTCCCTTCAACTTCCATGCAATCAAAAATCTCATCTTTTACTTATATCAGGTAACCATATTTCTGTCTTTTTATTTTCTATGTCTCTTAACAAGGATATTTGATATTATTTTGCCATTTTTAGTATTTTGCAATTGTTTGTCCTTTTTGCTTTGTATTTTTCTTTGTTTTCTTACAAATTCATAATTTTTCCTGTTTCTCCATTCCAATACTATATTTTCTCAATTTCCTCACTTTCAACATGGACTTTCCCTGGACTCTATGCAATCAGAAAGTCACTTCCATGTATTGGCAACAGGGCTTGTTTGACTCATTCTGTTTTATTTCTTTAACAAAGAAAATTTCAAACAAAAGACAGCACTGAGAACTCATATGTCCAGGTTCCTTCTCACAGCCATGTTATAGTTTCACAGAAGCCATTTCTTAAAAAAAAAAAAAAAATGGGGCTATTGTTTATAGTTTTCACTCCCGGGTGTTTTAACGGTGTGTTCTGTGTTCTTTGTGTTTGACTTTAGAAACATAAGATATCTGTTACAAACTTCAACATTTTGTATTTTGAAGGGTTCAATGAAATATGAAGATGAGTGGCCATTGAAGGGACAGGCCCAGCTGGACAGATGGCTTAGGGGTTAAGAACACTGCTTGCTCTTCCTGAGTTCCTGAGTTTAATTCCCAGCAACCACATGGTGGCTCACAACTATTTATAATGAGATCTGGTTCCCTCTTCTGGCATTCAGGTGTACATGCAGGCAGAACATTGTATACATAAGAAAATAAATAAATCTTAAAAAAAAGAAACAAATGAAAAATGAAACCTAATTAATTTTAAAAAAGGGACATGCCCAGATGAATCAAACATCACCAGTTCACCTATCAATTTTCACACAATTCTCTATCAAACACCCTTTTTCTCAGCACATTCTCTTAGATTCAACCTCACTGGAAGTGGATGCTTTACATTTTTCTTCTATATAACATCATCATATGTGTGTTAAAGGAAGTCCCAAAAGAATGCTCAGTGGTTACAACAATTGCTCTGAAAGCATATGGACCAAAATTCAGATTATGAAAACTCATGAAGAGCCAAGTGCAGTTAAGAAAGAAAAATCTGTAATCTCAGTGTGTCTATTGTGAGATAGAAGATAGAGTAGAAGCTCACAGTCCAAATAGACTGGCCTACACATAAGTGGCACACTGTCTCAAATGAAGCATGACGGTGAGGCCTGACAACAAAGGTTGCCTTCTGACCTACACACCTGTGTCATTGCATGTTCATGCCCACAACATGAAAACTCATTCATACATGAAATGCAACACACACACACACACACACACACACTACACACCTACTGAGAGAGATAGGGAAGAGGAGAGGATAGGAAAAGCCAAGGAATTTCCAAAGCCTCTATACTCTAGAAAAAAAGAAACGGTCTATCCTCAACAGCCTTAGCTCTTAATTTCACCCCTAAACATTTTCAAAACAATGAGCTCCATTACAGCAACAGTGAGGGCAGTGAGTATCCACTACTCAGTATATGGATATTTGTTAGAACATTAATGGTAAGCTGCTCTCTGAATCTTCTCCAATTCTGTTTGTCCTCTTGTGTCTTAACGTAGCTGCTTTTAGTAACTTGTGATTTTATAATTTGGAATTTGGAAGTCATGGTCTGTGAGAAGCTGAATATTGCCTATGCTGGAATTAGGTGAACTTTGATTACTCATATATTTGGGGGGTAGGAGACTGTAAGGGTTTCAAAATAGAGATAATCATTGTATACATAGTTATTATTTCTTATTGTGCAGAACATAATGTTACTTGATGCACCTTTTAGAAATGTTCACAATAATTACCACGTCTAGAATGTTTCAGTAAGATGAGACAAGGAAGACATCCAGGGTACACTCCTGAAAGTGCATTTTACATTTCACACTAAGAGTAAAGTCCATGAATGATTGTAGAATGCATATTATATAGAAAGAACTTCCTTCCCTGAAACACAGAGGAAATTTTCACTGCTGCTATTAACTTTTGAATTTATATAACACCAGTTCAACATTAGCTTATATTAGTTTTAATCTATTTTTAAAGATGATCAAAATCTTGACTTGTACTTGTACTTGACTTTTAATGCCTGTGGTGTCCAGGATTTATTATTCAATTAACATTACTTTGAAAACAAATTTACATCCTGCTACTCCTAAGTTTACAGAGTTTGAATAGATAAACCTACTATTGTTTTCCCCTAAATATTAGCAGTGATATATAAATTTTAATGGGAACTGGAGACAAGGATCAGTTGTTAAAGGAGTTAGTTGTTCATGAAGACTTGCAGAAGCTCCAAAGTTTAGTTCCCAGAAACCACAGAAGGCAGCTGACAACCACCTGTAACTCCAGCTCCATGGAATCTCTTGCCATCTTATTGTCTGCTCAGGCCCCTGCCCTCACACATGCACAATACACATGCATGTATAATTAAACACAAAATATTTAGCACTTAAAAGTGGCTTCAATTAGTTGATTTTGACAGGTGTGGGTTATACTAAGAGTTTCTGTTTGGGCATCTAGACCTCCACCATAACCAAGTCTCACCACTGCCTGCTTTTACTGTACTTAGTAGATGCCTTTTCTCATTTGAAGGAATGACCAACTGCATAGTGCCAAAACAATGTTTCACTTAATTAAATTTATCAGACTAATCCAGTTGTTTCAACGAAAAAGCCATCAACTCTGATGCATTATTCATTGTGGTTTTGTTAAAATATATTTGTTATATAAAGTCACAAACTTCACAATACTATTATTTTCAAATATATCACAGTGTAAACACAATCACCGAGTTAGCCTCTCCTGTCTTTTTCCAATGACCTACTTTCTTTTCAAATAGGACCTTTCAATCTTTCTGTCATATTTGTGTATATGTGCAAAAGAGACCGAAGTAGAAGAACAAAGACAGAGAGTTTGGCTTTTTTTACTTAACATTGTGATCTCTAATGCTGTTATTTTCATTCAGATGTCACTCGTTTATGACTGACAAAAATTTTACTATGTATCTAGACTGATCCTATAATTTACTTGTAATTAATGCATAAAGATAAATACAGATAAATACAATAAAGATAAATAAGTGAGCTTTTCTCTATACTGTATTGACTTAATATCCTTGGTTATATAATTAGAGTAAATAGAACACATGATAACTGTTAGCTTTTTTTTTTTTTTTTAAAAAAAAAAAAAGAGATTTCTATATGGATTTCCAAAGTGGCTTCCGCAATTTATACTCACAACAGCTCTCTAATGCTCCCCTCCTCCAACGAGGCCACACCTCCTAATCATACTCAGGGAGTAGTGCCACTCTTTGAAAACTAAGCACTCAAATATATAAACCTATGAGGGCCATTTTTATTCAAATCACCACAAATGCATTTTGAGTTGATTTTCGTTCAAAGTAAGAGATAGACATCTAGTTTCATTTCTTTCTATGTGGTTATACAATCTTCCCAGCTACATTTGTTAAAGGAGCTATTTTTTCTCTGTTGCATTAGGAATTAATATTTACTATTGTATATCTTTTAGTAAAGGTGCAGTTAATCTAAACAGCTGTTTAACCAAATCACCACAGAGACTGGGATTTATTTAGTTAACCTAGAACACAATGCTGGGCAATAGTTACTCCATCCTAAACCTCCTACCCCGCATAGTTTCATACCATTCAGATTCACCCATTATACTTGCTTTTAGTGATATCTTAGGTCTGGTTCATTTCTCTTGGCCATGTTGTTCCAAGACCTCTCCTCCAGCCTCTGCTCTCCCAGCTTCTCTCCTTTTCTCCCTCTTACTCCTTCCTCTCTCTGGCTCCTGCCCTCTCCCTCCCACTCCTTCCTACTCCCACTCTGAACCAGGATTTCCCACCCTATACTCTCCATTGCTCAACTTTGTGGCTGGTTGTTTTAATTGACAAACTGGAGAAAAAATGGTGGCATGTTTACGCAAACTTGAGACAGGTGATGCTTAGAATAAACATCACAATGCAAAGTCCGGATGGAAACCAGATAGTTGGAGAGAGAAATCAGCATTTTAATGAACAAGGGTAAGGTGTATACATTCCAAAAGAACATTATACCAACATTTCTCCAATGCACGTTTTTAGAAACGTGTACAGGAAATCAGAGGCCATGAATATGAAAAATAGCAAGGAAGGATATATCAGATGGTGTGGAAAGATTGGGGATGTGATGTAATTTTACTGTATTTTTTATATAAACAAAGTATCTTGAAACAGAAACTTTTCAAAATTGGATGACCGCAACACTGTCATTTTATGTCAGGGTCTTCATGTATTCCATAACTCTACACATCTGCCCTTGTGTCAGGCTAGATTTGTTACTATTATTTTGTAGTGTGCTATGAAATCATGCCAGGTGATGCTTGCAGCATTGTTTACTCAGACTGTTTTGTAAATTTGGTTCCTCTCTACTTAAAATGATATTTGTAAAAGGTTTCTCTTGTTGTATGAGGACTGTCATTGCAATGGATTTTGGTGGATACTGTATTAAATTTTTATCGCTGTGTAATGTAGCCACATTCACAATATTATATCAATTCTGTCAATCCATTAGAATGGGCAATTTTCTATCTTTTGTTTTCTTCAAGACCCTACCTTGAAGAAATGCTTTCAGATTTTCTCCATGTTTGATTATGCTAGCCATAATTTTGTCATAAACAATTTTTTGATGCTGAGGTATATTCCTTCTATTCCTTCAGGATTTCTATCATGAAAGGATAGTAAAGTCTGACCAATGGAATTCTTTGGATGATGAATTCAGTACATCATTTTGTTCTTGAAGGTATTTATGTAATGAATTACACTTATTGTTTTGCAATATGTTGGACCATGATTGCATCCTTTAAATGAATCTACCCTCAATATTATAAATAATTTCAATTGTATTGTTAAACTTGATCTGTAAGTATTTTATTAAGAAATTTTGCATGGTTTGCCATGTATTAGTCTGTAATTTTCATGGGTGTGTCTTTTCCCAGTTTCATCATCAGGATAGCACTACTTTCATATCATGAACTTAAAATGGCTCTTTCATTTAAGTTTCATAAGAAAAGTGAAAAACATTATCATTAACTTCTCTTTAAATGTGTAGTAGAATTCAATAATGGTCTCTGTTTGGGGCATTCTTAATTAGAAGACATTTTTTACAGGTTTGATGGCATTGCTTGTTGCTGAACTGTTTCTGTTACTATTCTCTGTATTTATTTTTGGTAAATCATATATGTATAAACATTATCTGATTCCTCCAGTGTTTTATTGTTTTTAAATATAGTTTTAAAAGAATACTACCAAATAAATATGTAAATCACATTAGTGTCTGTTGTGATACTTCACTTTTACCTCATCATTTTAGACTTATCTCTCTTTTTTTTTTTTGTTAAGTCTTGGTAAGAATATGCCAATTTTCTTCCTTTCTGAAGAACTGACACTTCATTGAATTAATTCATGTAACTATTGTTTTCAATTTTATTTATCTCTTCAAGAGAAAAAAAACTTAGTTTCATTAATTCTTTGTATTTGTTCAACTGGCATGCATTAATCTCTGCCTAATTTTATTATTTTTTTAATCTTTTAATTTTGAGTTTAGTTTGTTTTTCTGTTTCCAAGGACTTGAGCACACCATTAGACTCTTAATTTGAGGTTTCTCTAATATTTCAATGTACTATTCATAGCTAGAAACTTCCTTCATAAAACTGCCTTTGGTATACTCCAAAGGTACACATAAGTTGAATTTTAATTTCAATTTATTTCTAGAAATAAAACTTTTCTTCCTGATATATTTTGTGGCTCATTAACCATTAATGTCATAGCATTATGTTTCCATTATTTATATAATTTTATAGTTTCACTTTCTATATAATTAATTCTTTCCTAATTCTCTTTTATTCATCTATTTCTCTCAGGAAACCCATTTTGTCCTATGCTGTAATGAATGGAACAACTTTCTTCTTGTTGTGTATTTAAGATTCTAGTAAATATATTCTGAAGTACTGATCAGCTGGTCATGAGGTTTTTTAATTTGAGCTTGACTTGAAATGTTTTTATTTCTATGTTTATTTTTAAAAGTAATATTCTTGATATGGAAATCTTGATTGGCAGTTTTTTTACTTTCAGGACATTTCTGCTGAGAGTTGTGATGTTATTCTGATTGTCTTAGTTTTATAAGCTATTTTCTTGCTTTATTTTCTTCTGAACATCTTCTTTGTCTTTCATCTCTGGTAATTATTTTTTCTGTTTGGTTTATTCCATTGGTCATGCTTTCAGATATTTTTGTTGTTACTGTTGTCATTTTGCTTTATTGACCTTTTATTTCTAATGGTTCTATTTGGTTCTTTTTCAGAATCTTGATATCCTTCATTCATATTTTCTCATCTTGAACATAATTTGACCTTTTTACTTCATTTGTTTCTTGTTAAAGTCATTAGAATTTAAAGTTATATGGTTAAATTCTTTTTCTGATATTTCAACTATTTACTTATCTTTGATTAATTGAAGTCTTATGAAATTTTGGTCATATTATATTTGCTTGTTTTCATGATGTCTCATATTAGTATTTCTATGTTGGGATTTCAGCATTTGTTGGGATGAATGCATCTTTCTGTCATGCCTCTACCCTTCTATAAAACTTTTATTGTGGGTCTTTATAGTGGGTAGTCTTCACTTGGATACATGATCTCCACTACTGCTTACAGGGGAGAAGCAAATAGCAGTAAAAGGAGCAATGATTTGACAACAAACTATTTGCTAAAATGTAGTAAAAAAAAAAAAAGTGAATATTCCAGAAGTTAAGTTACTATTAAACTAAATGGATTTTTTAAATTGTTAAAGCTAAAGACTTTAAATAACCAAAAAAGGGAAATATGGGGAATAGGACAAATTAAAATAGAGTAAGTAGGGAGAGAGGTAAGGTATGTAATATTAAAAGTAAGGGGAACAATAAGGAGAAACCACAGAATAGGTGAAGAACAAAGAAAAATCATAGAATTTAAGAAGAACAAAATCACATAAAAAGAGAAAAATTAAAATATTGCAGCCAGTTTCTTTTTTTTTTTCTTTACTGGAGGTCTGGTACTTCCCTACACCCTGAGCAAACTCTCAGTCCTCTCACAAGGCAAGAGAACATCTGATTGAGTGTTTTAAGTTCAGAAAGATTAGGACAGGATGGGCTGTGTGTGTTCTGTCTCTTTATCTTTTAGCTAATTCCTGCACAGAAATCTTCCTTGAGCTGTTCCTTCATTGTGGGGTCCCCCTAGCACACTGCCCACCACTCTGACTAGGGTCATCTATGTGCAGTGAAGTCAGGTTTTCCTGGACTCCAGTGTCTGAAACTCTAAAATGGACCGTAGCCTACTGCTACTTACCTTTATGTTTAGACATTCTTGTCTCCAGCTGGTGCTCTGAAACCTATGTAAAAATATACGTGTGACTATGAGCTTGTGCCCAGGTCAGCTCCTCCACTGTGTGGGAACATGTTTCTGAGGACCATTGCTTACGGAGTCAGTGGAGAAGAGCTTCAGGTTCTGAGATACCGTAGTGATGAGTGTTCTAACATATGCTCTAAAGAAGTTTCACTGCTGAGTTGTTCTTTTTTATTTTTTCCCCAAGATCTGTCTTTCCTTTTCCTCAACCTGAGAACTGCTCTCGAGAGGCAAGATTCCCACCCTGGCCTCTGCTCCACCAGTACACAGAGCTCCACCTAAAGTTTGTTTGTTTTATTTTTAATTCACATACATATTTTTATTGATAAAATACATTATATGTTGTTCTTCTGCCACTTGTGTTTAATGGCCCATTTTGGCCATTGGATATATCTGTGGGTTTTTTTTTAATTTTTATTTTTTTAATATTAATCACAGGTTACTTACTTTGTATCGCAGCCATAGCCTCCTCCTTCTTTCCCCCACAATCCCACCCTCATCTCCTTCCTGTCCCTTTCCAAGTCCACTGCTAGGGGAGGTCCTCCTCCCCTTCCATCTGACTGACCCTCTGTGGCCTAGAAAGACTGTTCCTCCCTCAGGGGGTGGGAGGGAAGGTAAAAGAGCCAGTCCTTGAGTTCATGTCAGAAATAGTTCCTGTTCCCCTTACTAAGGTACCCACTGGATACTGAGCTACCACGGGCTACATCTGAACAGGGTTTCTAGATTATATCCAAACATGGTCTTTGGTTGGAGAAACAATCTCATAGAGGACCCCTATGCCCTGATATATTTTGTCCTTGTGGAGCTCCTGTCCTCTCCGGGTCATATTAACTCCCCCTTTTATCATATAATTCTCTGAACTCTGCCACAGGTTTGGTTATGAGTCTTTCAGAGGCCCTCTGTGCTAGGCTCCTGTCTTGTTTCTTGTTTTCGCCTACTTCCCATGTCCATCCCATTTGTCTTTCTAAATGAGGATTGATCATCTTACCCCAGGTCCTCTTGTTTATCTTCTTTAGGTGCATATGTTTTAGTGTATTTATCCTATCTTATAGGACTATATAAGTGAGCATACACCATGTGAGTATTTCTGCTCCTGGGATACCTCCCTCAGGATGATCTTTTCTAGATCCCACCATTTACCTACAAATTTCATGATTTCCTTGTTTTTAATTGCTGAGTAGTATTCCATTGTGTAAAAGTACCACAATTTCTGTATCGATTCCTCCCTTGAGGGACATCTGGGTGGTTTCCAGCTTCTAAAGTTTAGTTTTTTAAGAGCTTTTCTTTTAAATATGTGAACTCAGAGAGCTTCCAATCACTTTGTTTAGTGCTCTAAGATGGACTCTCGTTTCCTTTGTAGATCTCAGAGTCAGGTATTCCTCCATCCCTTCTGGTCTCTCACCAGTGTATCATGGCTCCCTGCTGCCTTTTTTTAGGGTCTCTGCTCTTCCAATCTTGCAGACCAGATACCTTTGATTTGGAATTGCAGGATGCAAAAGAATGCTGTTATTTGTCTCTACTCTTTCATCTTTAAAAATTCTGCCAAATATTTCATGATCCATAGAATTTTCCACCACGGCACTAAGATGCTTACACAGTGGGGTTTCACAGAGTGAGGTCTCCTTAGGCATCACCACTTTCAGTTCATCTACAGCAGTGGGCTCTTTCAGACCCAGAAAGCTCCTCTGTCCCAGAAGAGGGCACGCTCTGTCCTTTGTGAACTCCCCTTCAATCCCTGCAGAGTCCCTTCTGTCTAATCTAGGTTTCTTTGTTTTGTCTTGTCTCGTTTTTTTTGTTTGCTAGCAAATATATTAGTGTCTTTTACATTTTGAATTTCTTTGCTGTGTTAATATCGGGTCTAATCAACTAGCATATTTTGGGTATCTAGAGTATATGACTTTCTATTAATTTGGGAGATAATATACCTTGATCTAAATCTTGATTTAAGAAGCGTTCAATTCTTTGTAAGCAGACATAGATGACAATAATTCATTCCTTTAAACATCTTCTCTATTTTTATTTTTTAATTAATTTATTTTATTAATTACAGTTTATTCACTTGGTATCTCAAATATAGACCTCTTCCTCGGCCCCAACTTACCCATCCTCCCTCTTCTCCATCTGTGTCACTCCCCCAGTCCACTGATAGGGGAGGTCCTCCTCTCCTTCCATCTGATCTAGTCTAACAGGTCTAATCAAGAGTAACTACTTTGTCTTTCTCTGTGGCCTGGTAAGGATACACCCCCCTCAGGGGGAGGTGATCAAAGAGCAGGCCACTGAGTTCATGTCAGAGTCAGTCCTGGTTCCATTATTAGAGAACCTACTTGGACACTGTGCTGCCGTTGGCTACATATGTGCAGGGGTTCTAGGTTATCTCTATGAATGGTCCTTGGTTTGAGTATCAGTCTATGAAAAGATCCCTGTACCCAGATTTTTTATTTTATTTTAATTAATTAAGTTTTATTTTTACTCTCCCTGTGGAGCTCCTGTCCCCTCAGGTCTTTCTATCTCCCCATTCTTTCATATTGTTCCCTGCACTCTGCCCAAAGTTTGGTTAGGAGTCTCAGCATCTGCTTTGATACCCTGAAGGGTAGAATCTTTCAGAGGCCCTCTGTGGTAGGCTCCTGACTTGTTCCCTGTTTCTCCCTCTTCTGATGTCCATTCGGTTTGCCTTTCAGAATGACAATTAATCATTTACCCAGGATCCTCCTTTTTGATTAGCTTCTATAGGTATACAGATTTTAGTATGATTATCCTATATTATATATTTAATATCCAGTTATAAGTGGATATTATTCAGGTTCTGAGATACCGTAGTGTGTCACTCAAGATGATATTTTCTAGATCCCACCACTTGCCTGCAAATTTCATGATTTCTTTGTTTTTAATTACTGGGTAATATTCCATTCTGTAAATGTACCACAATTTCTGTATCCATTCTTCAGTTGAGGGACATCTAGGTTATTTCCAACTTCTGCCTATTACAGACAAAGATGCTACCAACATGGCTGAGCAAATGTCCTTGTTGTATACTTGAGCTTATTTTGGATATATGCCTAGGAGTGGTATAGCTGGATCTTGAGGTAGTACTATTCCTAGTTGTCTGAGAAAGTACCAGATTGATTTCCAAACTGGTTGTACAAGTTTACATTCCCACCAGTAGTGGAGGAGGGCTCCCCTTTCTCCACATCCTCTCCAGCATGTGTTGTCACTTAAGTTCTTGATCTTAGCTATTCTGATGGGTATAAGGTGAAATGTCAGTGTTGTTTTGATTTGCAGTGCCCTGATAGCTAAGGATGTTGAGCATTTCTTTAAGTTTTTCTCTGCCATTTGATGTTCCTCTATTGAGAATTCCCTGTTTAGGTCTGTAACCCATTTTTTAATTAGATTACTGGATTTGTTGATGTTTAATTTATTGAGTTCTTTATATATTCTGGATATTAGCCCTCTGTTAGAAGTAGGGTTGGGGAAGATCCTTTCCCAATCTGTAGGCTGAAGTTTTGTTATGATGACAGTGTCCTTTGCTCTACAGAAGCTTTTTAGTTTCACGAGGTCCTATTTATTGATTATTGATCTTAGAGGCTGTGCTGTTGGTGTTCTGTTCAGGAAGTTGTCTCCTGTGCCAATGAGTTCAAGGTTCTTCCCCACTTTTTCTTCTAACAGGTTTAGTGTTTAGTCTGGTTATATACTGAGGTCTTTGATTCACTTGGACTTTAGTTTGTGAAGGGTGATAAGTATGGCTCTATTTGCATTTTTCTACATGTATATATCCAGTCTCTGAAGAAAGAAATAGAAGATAATATCAGAAGATGGAAAGATCTCCCATCTTCATGGCTTGGCAGGATTAACAAAGTAAAAATGGCCATCTTGCCAAAATCAATCTACAGATTCAATGCAATTTCCATCAAATTACCAACACAATTCTTTACAGACCTTGATAGAAAAATTCTCAACTTCATATGGAATAAACAGAAACCCAGAATGCTAAAACAATACTCTATAATAAAAGATCTTCTGGACTTATCTCCACCCCTAATCTCAAGCTGTACTATGGAGCAACAGTAACAAAAAAACTGTATGGTACTGGCATAGAAACTGGCTGGTGAATCAGCGGAACCAAATAGAAGACCCAGAAATAAACCCACACACTTATGGACACCTGATTTTTGACAAAGATCCCCAAACCATACACTGGAAAAAAGATAGAATCTTCAACATGTTCTCTATTTTGAAGCATAATCTTTCATTTAGATTAAAATGTTTTTATGAATTTTAAGCATTTGGATATAGACTATTTCTTTTCAAAGTTATTTCTTTTTTTTTGGTTGTGATATAATTATATCATTTGTTTCTTCCTCTTTTTATCTCTGAATCCTATTTGTTCCTTCTTGTTCTCTTTCAAATTTATGGACTCCTTTCTCATTATTTATTGTTACATATACATTAGTGAAATTATATACAAATATATTTCTACATATATGACTCTCCATGACCCCATGGCTCTTACAATATTCCCTTAGCCTTAGCTTTGTGAATGTTTTAAGATTATCTATCTATAAGGACTGGGCTCCGTAACTCTGCATGTTGATTGGTTGTGGTTTTATGTTGTGGTCTCCATCTGTTGCAAAAAGAAGTTTCCTTCATGAGGGGTAAAGACTGCAGTTGTCTGTGGACATGAGAACAAATATCTAGAAAGCAGTTAGGAAGTATGCTGGTTTAGTAACACTGTAGGTTCCTCTTCAAAATCCACAAGTTCATAGGCCTCTCCAATCAGAAAGCAGTTGGTTACCATCAAGGTATGTGTGCCACTACCATACCCTTAAGATTATGTGCCATTCTGGGCATTGATATGGTTCACAGGCATCAGAGCTGGGAAGGGCTTTTGATTGCCTCCTTTCTTTGGGAGCATGTATGGCCACTGCCAGTACCATGAAAGCTAGTCTTTAGAGAGGAGTCTTTCTAGGCAGTAGAGCTCAGGGACATCTGGGCCTTGTGTCTGAAATTCCTCACATCTTCAACAATACAAACTTACCTTCCATCTCTGAGGGTAACAGCAAAGAGCAAGAGCAATTGTCGTGGAAATGTTGGTTTATGAGATGTAAACATGTTTTTGTTTTAATCCCAGGTGTGGGATATGGGACTGATTCAGATTGTCTACAGCAGCAAACTATTTGCCTCGTGTGGGTCTCTTTTCCAGCTGCAGATAGTTTAATTCTAAGGACTCTGAGAGGGAATAACTGCAAGGGCCCAGACAGAGAAATGGAGCTCAGAGAAAGAAGGTTGCTGGTGTCCATCCCCGTTACTCCTGGTTGCTGTTGATGCAGCTGAATGAGAAGTTGGAGATATCCTGAAATGAGGATTGGGCATCCCTCAAGAAACCCAATGATCCTAATCAACAGGAAGTAGCCTAAAATAACTACATCCCTTCTCCCCACTAACCTTTCTCTCCTACCTGGTGTTGGGGTGTTGGAAGGAATAACAGGTGAAGCAGGGAGAAAGGGGCATTAAGAAACAAAAATAAAATAGTTTGAAAATCTAGAGTCTACAAACACTAAAGCTTGTTTTTACACTCAGAATACATTTTCCTATTTCATTTTAATATTATATTTTATAGTGTACATATTTTTTAATTTTTTTAATTTGAGTCCAAATACTTTATTATTATTATTAATTTTATTTTTTTCTTATCAGTTACATTTTATTAACTCTGTATCCCAGCCGTGTCCCGATCCCTCATTCCCTCCCAGTCTCTCCCTCCCTCCCTCATCTCCACTGTGCCCCTTGCCAAGTCCACTGATAGGGTGGACCTCCTCCCCATTCATCTGATCCTGTTTTATCAGGTATCTTCAGGACTGGCTGCAAAGCTCTCCTCTGTGGCCTAACAGGACTGCTCCTCCCTTGGGGGGTGGGGAGGCCAAAGAGCCAGTCATTGAGTTCCTGTTAGAAATAGTCCTTGTTCCCCTCACTATGGGAAACCAATTGGTTACTGAGCTACCACAGGCTACATCTGAGCAGAGGTTCTAGGATACATTCATACATGGTCCTTGGTTACATGTCAGTCTCAGAAAAGACCCTGTGCCCAGATATATTTGGTCCTTGTGGAGCTCCTATTCTTTCCTCATCAGACTAACTCCCCTTCTTTCTTATGATTCCCTGTACTCTGCCAAAGGTTTGGTCATGAGTCTTTGCTTTGAAAACACATATTTTAATAGAATATATGGTCATTTTATTATTTTTAATATCAAAACTTCCTCAATTCATCTGTTTATAAACAATGGATTTGATTAATTATTATCCTAATATATGGATATTTCTTCACCCCACATACACTGGCAAGTAACAAAAAACAAATTTATACTTCCTTCACACATGCATTTCATTAACCCTTAAAATTGAAATGACACTCTTGCTTTTATTTTGAACTATGACTAATTCTCTATGTAATTTTAATATGAGTTATTATTAATGTAAGAAAAAATTGACAGAGTATTATCTTTTTTTGTTTGTTTGTTTTTTCTTTTTCTTTTTTTTAAAATTTTTTATTAATTACACTTTATTCATTTTGTATCCCCCCATAAGCCCCTCCCTCCTCCCTTCCCGATCCCGCCCCCCCTCCCCTTTCTGCATGCATGCCACTCACCAAGTCCACTGATAGGGGAGGTTCTCCTCTCCTTTCTGATCTTAGTCTATCAGTTCTCATCAAAAGTGGCTGCATTGTCCTCTACCGTGGCCTGGTAAGGCTGCTCCCCCCTCAGGGGGAGGTGATCAACGAGCAGGCCAATCAGATTATGTCAGAGGCAGTCCCTCTTCCCATTACTATGTAACCCACTTGGACACTGAACTGCAATGGGCTACATCTGTGCAGGGGTTCTAGGTTATCTCCACGAATAATCCTTGGTTGGAGTATGAGTCTCTGGGAAGTTCCCTGTGTTCAAATTATCTTGTTCTGTTGCTCTCCTTGTGGAGTTCCCATCCCCTCCAGCTCTTACTATTTCCCACTTCTTACATAAAATTCCATTCACTCTGCCCATCAGTTGGCCATCAGGCTTAGCATCTGCTTTGACAGTCTATACTGCAGAGGCTTTCAGAGGCCCTCTGTGGCAGGTTTCAAGGTTGTTTCCTGTTTTCTTCTGGCTTTCAGAGGCCCTCTGTAGCAGGTTCCGAGGTTGTTTCAATTTTCTTTTTCTTCTGATGTCCATCCTCTTTGCCTTTCAGGATGGGGATTGAACATTTTAGTTAGGCTCCTCTCTTTTGCTTAGTTTGTTTAGATGTACAGATTTTAGTGGGTTTATTCTATGTTGTATGTTTATATGAGTGAGTATATACCATGCATGTGTTTTGGCTTCTGGGACAACTCACTCAGGATGATCCTTTCCAGGTCCCATCATTTACCTGCAAATTTCATGATTTCCTTATTTTTCATTGCTGAGTAATACTCCATTGTATAGATGTACCACAGTTTCTGCATCCATTCTTCAGTTGGGGGGCATCTGGGCTGTTTCCAGCTTCTGGCTATTACAAATAAAGCTGCTACAAACATGGTTGAGCAAATGTCCTTTTTGTGTACTTGAGCCTGTTTTGGGTATATGCCTAGGAGTGGTATGGCTGGATCTTGAGGAAGCGCTATTCCTAGTTGTCTGAGAAAGCGCCAGATTGATTTCCAGACTGGTTGTACCAGTTTACATTCCCACCAGCAGTGGAGAAGGGTTCCCCTTTCTCCACAACCTCTCCAGCATGTGTTGTCCCTCGAGTTTTTCATCTTGGCCATTCTGATGGGTGTAAGGTGAAATCTCAGGGTTGTTTTGATTTGCATTTCCCTAATGGCTAATGAGGTTGAGCATTTCTTTAAGTGCTTCTCTGCCATTCGATATTCCTCTACAGAGAATTCTCTCTTTAGCTCTGTTCCCCATTTTTTAAGTGGATTACTTGGTTTGGTGCTTTTCAGCTTGTTTAGTTCTTTATATATATTGGATATGAGTCCTCTGCCAGATAAAGGGTTGGTGATGATTCTTTCCCAATCTGTAGGCAGTTGCTTTGTTTTGATGACGGTGTCCTTTGCTTTACAGAAGCGTTTCAGTTTCATGAGGTCCCATTTATTGATTGTTGCTCTTAGAGCCTGTGCTGTTGGTGTTCTGTTCAGGAAGTTTTCTCCTGTACCAATGAGTTCTAGGGTATTCCCCACTTTTTTTTCAAGCCGATTTAATGTGTCTGGTTTTATGTTGAGGTCTTTGATCCACTTGGACTTCAGTTTTGTGCAGGGTGATAAGTATGGATCTATTTTCATTTTTCTACATGTAGACATCCAGTTGGACCAGCACCATTTGTTGAAGATGCTATCTTTTTTCCATTGTATGGTTTTGGCATCTTTGTCAAAAATCAGGTGTCCGTAAGTGTGTGGGTTTATTTCTGGGTCTTCTGTTCGATTCCATTGATCCACCATTCTGTTTCTATGCCAGTACCATGCAGTTTTTATAAATGTTGCTCTATAGTACAGCTTGAGATCAGGGATGGAGATACCTCCAGAAGATCTTTCATTGTAGATGATTGTTTTAGAAATTCTCAGTTGCGTGTTATTCCATACGAAGTTGAGAATTTTTCTTTCCAGGTCTGTAAAGAATTGTGTTGGCAATTTGATGGGAATTGCATTAAATCTGTAGATTGCTTTTGGTAAGATGGCCATTTTTACTATGTTAATCCTGCCAAGACATGAGCATGGGAGATCTTTCCATCTTCTCATATCTTCCTCTAATTCTTTCTTCAGAGACTTGAAATTTTTTTCATACAAGTCTTTGACTTGCTTGGTTAGGGTTACACCAAGGTACTTTATGTCATTTGTGGCTATTGTGAATGGTGTTGTTTCTCTAATTTCTTTCTCAGCCCTTTTGTCTTTTGTATACAGGAATGCTACTGATTTTTTTGAGTTAATTTTGTATCCAGCCACTTTGCTGAAGGTGTTTATCAGCTGTAGTAGTTCCCTGGTAGAGTTTTTGGGGTCACTCATATATACTATCATATCATCTGCAAATAGTGATAATTTGACTTCTTCCTTTCCCATCTGTATCCCCTTGATCTCCTTCGACTGTCTTATTGCTCTAGCAAGGACTTCCAGCACTATGTTGAAGAGATATGGAGAGAGTGGGCAGCCTTGTCTTGTCCCTGATTCCAGTGGGATTGCTTTAAGTTTCTCTCCGTTCAGTTTGATATTGACTATAGGCTTGCTGTATATCGCCTTTACTATGTTTAGATATGTGCCTTGTATCCCTGATCTCTCCAGTACTTTAAACATGAATGGATGTTGGATTTTGTCAAATGCTTTTTCAGCATCTAGGGAGATTATCATGTGGTTTTTTTCTTTCAGTTTGTTAATATGGTGGATCACATTGATGGATTTCCGTATATTGAACCACCCCTGCATACCTGGGATGAAGCCTACTTGGTCATAGTGGATAATATCTTTGATGTGTTCTTGGATCCGGTTTGCAAGTATTTTGTTAAGTATTTTTGCATCAATGTTCATAAGGGAGATTGGCCTGAAATTCTCTTTCTTTGTTGAGTCTTTGTGAGGTTTAGGTACCAAGGTGATTGTGGCTTCATAGAATGAGTTTGGTAATGTTCCTTTTGTTTCTATTTTGTGGAATAGTTTGAAGAGAATTGGAGTTAGCTCTTCTTTGAAGGTCTGGTAGAATTCTGCGCTGAAGCCATCTGGTCCTGGGCTTTTTTTGGATGGGAGACTTTTGATAACTGCTTCTATTTCTTTGGGGGATATAGGACTATTTAGTTGATTTACCTGGTCCTGATTCAGCTTTGGTGAGTCAAATCGATGAAGAAAACTGTCCATTTCATTTAGATTTTCAAATTTTGTGGCATATAGACTTTTGAAGTAAGTCCTAATGATTGTTTGGATTTCCTCAGTGTCTGTAGTTATGTCCCCCTTTTCATTTCTGATTTTGTTGATTTGGGTGGTGTCTCTCTGCCTTTTAGTTAGCTTGGCTAAGGGTTTGTCGATCTTGTTGATTTTCTCAAAGAACCAGCTCTTGGTTTCATTGATTCTTTGAATTGTTTTATTTGTTTCTAATTGATTGATTTCAGCCCTGAGTTTGATTATTTCCAGCCGTCTACTCCTTTTTGGTGTGTCTGCTTCTTCTTTTTCTAGGGTTTTTAAGTGGGCCATTAAGTTGCTTGAATGAGCTGTCTCGAATTTCTTCTTGAAGGCACTTAGTGCTATGAACTTTCCTCTTAGCACTGCTTTCATTGTGTCCTACAAGTTTGGGTATGTTGTGTCTTCATTTTCATTGAGTTCTAGAAAGACTTTAATTTCTTTCTTTATTTCTTCCCTGACCCAGCTGTCTTTTAGCAACAAGTTGTTCAGTTTCCATGTGTGTGTAGGCTTTTTGTTATTTCTGTTGTTGTTGAAGTCCAGCTTTATTCCATGGTGATCAGACAAGATACAAGGGATTATTTCAGTCTTTTATCTGTTGAGGCTTGCTTTGTGACCAACTATATGGTCTATTTTGGAGAAGGTTCCATGAGGTGCTGAGAAGAAGGTAAATTCTTTTGTGTTTGGGTGTAAAGTTCTGTAAATGTCTGTGAGGTCCATTCGATTCATGACCTCTGTCAGAGATATTGTTTCTTTGTTTAATTTCTATTTTGTTGACCTGTCCTTTGTTGAGAGTGGGGTGTTGAAGTCTCCCACTATTAATGTGTGGGATCTATATGTGGTTTAAATTTTATCAATGTTTCTTTTACAAATGTGGGTGCTCTTGTATTTGGGGCATAGATATTCAGGATTGTGATGTCTTCCTGGTGGAATTTTCCCTTGATGAGTATGAAGTGTCCTTCCCCATCTCTTTTTATTAATTTTGGTTGAAAGTCTATTTTATCAGATATTAGAATGGCTACTCCTGCTTGTTTCTTGGGTCCATTTGCTTGGAAATTCGTCTTCCAACCTTTTACCCTCAGGTAATGTCTATCTTTGTGCCTTAGGTGTGTTTCTTGTATGCAACAGATTGCTGGGTTTTGTTTACATATCCATTCTGTTAATCTGTGTCTTTTTACTGGAGAGTTGAGTCCATTGATGTTGAGAGAGATTAATGACCAGTGGCTGTTAGATCCTTTGATTTTGATGTTGGCTGTGTTCATAAGGTTGTGTGCTTGGTTGCTTTTTGTTTTGCTGTAGTAAGGTTAATTATTTCCTGTGTTTTCTTGACAGAAGCTAATTTTCTTGGGTTGTATTTTCCCTTCCAGTGTCTTCTGTAATGCTGGATTTGTGTGTAGGAATTGTTGAAATTTGTTTTTGTCATTGAATATCTTGTTTTCTCCGTCTATGAGGACTGAGAGTTTTGCAGGGTATAGTAGCCTGGGTTGACATCTGTGTTCTCTTAGGGTCTGTATGATATCTGTCCAGGCCCTTCTGGCTTTCATAGTTTCTGTTGAAAAGTCAGGTGTGATTCTAATGGGTTTGCCATTATATGTTACTTGGCCTTTTTCCCTTGCAGCTTTTAGTATTTTTTTCTTTGTTCTGTATACTTACTGTTTTGATTTTTATGTGGCGGGAGGATTTTCTTTTCTGGTCAAATTTGTTGGGTGTTCTGTAGGCCTCATGTATCCTTATTGGCTTCTCCTTTAACTTGGGGAAATTTTCTTCAATGATTTTGTTGAAAATATTTATGAGCCTTGGAGAAGGGAGTCTTCTTTTTCCTCTATTCCTATTATTCTTAGGTTTTGTCTTTTCATATTGTCTTGGATTTCTTGGACAGTCTGTGTCAGGAATTTTTTGGATTTAACATTTTCTTTGACAGATACATCTATTTCTTCCATTGTATCTTCTACACCTGAGATTCTTCTTCTATTTCTTGTAGTCTGTTGGTTATGCTTACCTCTGTAGTTCCTGTTTTCTTCCCTAAATTCTTCCTCTCCATTATTTCCTCCATTTGTGTTTTCTTTAATTTTTCCAGTTCTATCTTCAGGTCTTGAGTTGTTTTGTTTACTTCCTTCACCTGTCTGCTTGTATTTTCCTCTTTTTCTTTTAGTTCCTTCAACTCTGTTCCTTTTATTTCTTTCAGTGATTTAATTATTTCTTCTCTGTAGGCCACAAGCTGTTTGGCTGCATCTTCCCGTATTTCTTCATGGATTGCCATAATCTGCTTGTCTTTATCTTCCTCCATTTCTTTACGGATAGCCATGATCTGTTTGGTTTTATCTTCCTCTAATTCTTTACGTATTTTATTTGTTTCCTCTATTATCCTCTTCATCAGCATAGATGTAAGGTCATCTTCTTGATTTTCTATTATGCTGCGTTGTCCAGGGCTGTTCTCCCCTGGATGGCTGGGTTCTGGAGATGCCATATTGCTCTGTCTTTTGTTGGTTGAGCTTTTACGCTGACCTCTACCCATTGGACTGATTTAGGTGTTGGCTGTTAGTTTCTGTGCTTCCTGGAGTCCTGAGGTAGGGAGAATCCCCTTGGCCGGAAGATGATTTTTCCTGAAGGAGTCCTCCTCTGCTTTTTGGTTATGGTCTCTGTATGGCCAGTGTTTCTCAGGAGTTGCCACTGCTCACCTCAGGTTTATAGCCCTGAGTAGTATCTGTGGTCTTTGTTAGGCAGGGGGATCTCCTCTTACCCATAGAAGTTCTCAAGACAGCTGCCCCACTGCTGGGTTTCTTGTTATAAATTTAGTGTGCTGCTGCTCACTAAATTTCCATGTACAGTCCTCTTGAAGAACCTGCTGATTCCCTAGCTGTGGGGTTTTCTCCCAAGAGGGAAACTCAGTCTGTTATCCTGGGGCACACAGTTCTGTCCGGGAAAGTGAGAGGTGCACTCAGCAAGTCTCTGGGCCAGAGGCTGAGTGCTCTGCTCTGGGCCTTGAGAATGTGCACCTAGGTTGGGTTGGCACCTGGTGGCGCTGCTCTGGTCTGGAGGCTGGATGCCTCACTGTGGACTAGAAGCTGTGTGTCCCTGTCTGGAATGGCAGCCGCAGGCACTGCTCTGGTCCAGACACTGTGGGTGCAGCCCTCTTGAAGGACCAGTGATTTCCACAGTTTTGACAGTCTAGCTAGGGATAACTGGTTGATTGTTGGCACAGTATCTGAGGGCTGCTGTAATGGCTCTCTGGTTTTTGTAGGTCTGAGGATGCAGTTGTGTGTCCCAGTGCCCTAGGGGAACTCAATAATGGAGGCAGAGCACAGCGCTCCTGCCTGCACTAGAGTCTGTGTGAGTCCAGGAAGTGTTTTAGTGCTGGGTGTCCTAAGCGTTAGAGCTGATGATCCCCTCCGCTGGGGGTTTCCTCCTGCCAGAGACACCCAGTCTTTGCTTTGGGGACCGCTGTTCTGTCTGGGGTGGCGAGTAGAACCCACAGGCACAGATGCCCGCTTGTGGCTCCGCCTTTCTGGCCGTTCGGATCCTTTGTGGCTGCCTAAACTGGGTAATTTTCCCTAGACAGTTTCGGGGTGGGGGTGTCGGCTGAGTGCTCTGAGATCAGAGCAGCCATTTCCCTCCCTGTGGGTTTGCACCTGCCAGTGAAATGCAGTCTCTGGTGCCTGGTGCCCTGAGGCCCACAGTTCTATCTGAGGCGGCAAATCACGCGTGCAGGCAGGGCTCCATGCAGGCGCCTGGGTCCCTTGCTCTGGCTCTGTGCTGGCTCCTGGGGTGCCTTCGGAACCCGAGTCTTTTCCAGGGGATGTCTGGGTGACCTGAGGTCGGTCCCAATCGTTCCCTGCTCCGTGGGGTTATCTCTCGACTGGGAAATCCAGTCTGTGGTGTTGTGGGCCCACAGTTCAGTCTTGGACTGTGACCAGATCACGCTGGGGTGTAGCTCTGGGCTGGCGACCAAGAGCCTGGCTGAACCAGGATCTCTTCTGCTGTTTAGCAGGGTGAGTTAAACTTGATTGAATCCCCCACCGTGGGGTATCCTCTCACCTGTGAAACACAATCACTTGTGTTTTATGGCCGCGAGTTCTGATTGCTGGTCACTGTGACAATCCTGCTGTGCTGCTCCTCAGAATGAGAGTCCTCCTGGCGCCACCATCTTGCCCCGCCTCCTACAATCGAGTATTATCCTTTATATTAAAATAGAGTACCACCCATGGTAGAAACTTATCATGTAGCCCAGCATCATGGAGGGCAAGTCTAACATCTACATCTTAAGAAAAATCTCATTTGTTCTCTGAAAGTCTGTTTTTTATTGTTGTTGTTGTTTTTGGACTGTAATTTATTTTTATTTTTTTATGTTTTGTTTTTTATTTTTTATAATTTTTTATATTAATCACAGGTTATTTACTTTGTATCCCAACCGTAGTCCCCTATCTCATTCCCTCCCAACCCTACCCTCCCACCCTCATCTCCTCCCTGCCCCTTTCTTTCATATGGAGAAACAAAAAAAAACAGAATTTCCAAAACGATCCTGTTCAACAACAGATCATCTGTAGGTATCTCCATCCCAGATCTCAAGCTGTACTACAAAGCAATAGTAATAAAAATTGCATGGTATTGGCATAGAAGCAGAAAGGTGGATCAATGGAACTGAATAGAAGACCCAGAAATAAACCCACACATCTATGAATACTTGATTTTTGACAAAGAAGCCAATACCATTCAATGGAAAAAAGATAGCATCTTCAACAAATGGTGCTGGTCCAACTGGATGTCTACATGTAGAAAAATGAAAATAAATCCATATTTGTCACCCTGCACAAAACTAAAGTCCAAATGGATTAAAGACCTCAATATAAAACCAGATACACTAAATAGGTTAGAAGAAAAAAATGGGGAAGAGCCTAGAACTCATTGGCACAGGAGACAACTTCCTGAACAGAACACCAACAGCACATGCTCTAAGAGCAACAATCAATAAATGGGACCTCATGAAATTGAAAGTCTGTTTGTATTGAAAGTTTTACAATCCCTTACAAGACCATTACTTAGAGCCCATTTGTCTGCATAGTGGGACAGTTTAATTTTTTTTATCATATTTTGTCTTTCTAAGAGCCAACACCTCACGTTTATTCACTTCTTAAATTCTTTTATTTTTTATTAATTATACTTTATTCACTTTGTATTCCTCCTGTAGCTCCCTCCCTTCTCCCCTCCCAATCCTTTTCTCCCTCCCCCTTCTCCACCAACAATGCAGCCACTCCTTAAGAGACCTAATAGAGTAGGATCAAAAGGAAGGAAAGGAAGATAGTTCTTTAATTTTTAAATAATGATCTTTAAATAAGCGGTTTCACTCAATTTAAATTAGTCCCAGATCAACACTGTTCATCAGATTAGAGAAGATCTGTTTAGTCTCAGTCAGTGTCTGTGTTGTGTGCTACCTCAAAAAAGGCAAAGCAATGAGTTTTAGGGATCAATGGCATATGTTCAAAGCTCATTAACTAAGCTGGTTGCCTCAGTTTATTTTTTTTATTATCTGGCATATTGATATCAGCTGTACAGTTATATTTTAATTTATCGATTGATTTAATATCAGTGCCCTCTAAATCTAGAATGTCTAGATATTGCTTTTAATATTTATAGTTCTGTAAACCTTTTGAAGCTTATTTTCAAGGCTACCACCAGCAATGCAATCCATCCTAAAGTGATGTGATCACTTCCTTTCCAGAACAACCATGAAGCCCTGATTTTACTTACCCTCTTTAGTATCTGCACTTCCTCTGTGCTCTGTTATCTTTGTCATCTGGGTTGGGGTTCATACAGAATATATGGTGTTCAGTCCCCATGTCACAGAGCCCACCACATGCTTAAGTCTGTGAGTCTCTTTTTACAGTGCTCTTTCATATGTACTTTTATTGAAAACTTAATTCAACTCACTGGTTATTTCTCAGCCAAGTTTTGCTCAAAGTTCTCCTTGCTTCCTTTCATCCTATGTAGATGACAACTCATTTTCACTTTTCAGTTCTAATTCACAGTCTGCTAATGGCTCTTTCCTGGTTTCTAGTATGGTATTAACGTTTCTGAGGGACTCCCAGAGCATCCTAAAATTAGCATTCCAGCCTATTTTATAGTGAAATCTATGTTCTGATTTTGAGTTAAATTTAATAGTCACTATTACCCCTCACTCACAGAGTTTGAACAGAAAAAAATATTAAAAGCTCTAGAACAGTCAATGATTTTTTAAATGACATATTGATACAACTCAAATATTTTTTCACGTTGTCTACAAACTCATCGAAGCGATCAGTGAACATCAGGAGACATTTTCAAAGGACAGGAACTGATTATCTAATTACATTATTTTTAAAACCTAGCCTTCCCCAGTCCTTATTGGTGTTCCGCCCACGTGGAGATGAAAGTCAAATGAATGATGTAATGCATGAAGTGTAGAATGGCAGTGAGCCCACGAGGTACATTTCAAATAGGGGTTCTTCACCAGCAGCCTTCTATCAGATTCATGACTCTATCCAGAGGAAACTAGATTTTCTTTCAAGAAATTTAGTAGTGCCATTATAAATGAGTGTCCTAAACGAAAGTAAGGATGTTTCCACATCTTTTAGACTTAGAAATAACAGAATTTGATCACTCAGAGTGGCAAGGGGTAAAGCGAGACACATCTTTTCTTGTGCACATTTGTCTTATAAGAAATGTGGCAGAAGGCACCAAGTAATCAGGCATAAGTTCTGGGATGTGTATAAACTGATGGGAAAGGCATCTCACCTGTTTTTAGGTAATGGTCATACAGGAGCTTGAAGAAATAGTCTCTCTTTCTCTACGTGGTTGCTTTCTCAGATCTATGCTCTGAATTGCAAGTGCAGCTTAGAAATAGAGCAACCATTTTCCTACCATAAAAGTTGACAGCAAGTATCTGGGAGATGGACTAGAATGAGTCTGAACAATCCCATGGGACAGTTCAAGAGTTCTAATATACCACTAAAACATACAAAAGGCTCTTTTAAACCAGCAATGAATCTTTAGGGCGAGGAAATAGATTCAACTTATTTCAGACAGAGCAAATCTCAAAAATTCTTATCATTCACTTATCCTTCTGAATTAATTACCTGCAAATATCACACATCATAATACATAGTATATAAAGAAAATAATTTATAATACAGTGTATCCTTGCCAAAAATCCAGTTAAAAATTAATTTTCAGAACCAATTTTATACTAATTAAGTCTTTTGTTAATTACTTTATTATTAATGGTCATCATTGATAAATTGTGTTAGCTACTTGTCTGTTACTGTGAGAAAAACAAACAAACAAGCATGGCCACAAACAACCTGTGGAAGAAAGGATATATTTGGCTTATACATCCAGGTCCCAGTTCATCACTGAGCACAAGAACTAAAGGCAAGAATCTGGTGCAGAAATCATGGGAGGATGTGTTAACTGGCACATTCCATGGGGGTCATCCTCCAGCTGCTTTCTTTTATAACTCGGAATACCTGACCCAGGAGTGCCGCTGCCGATAGTGGACTAGGCCCTCCTGTATCTATAAACTATCAAAACAGTTACCCCAAAATAGGACCATAGGCTAATCTTATCTGGGCAATCCATGCCACTCTCCAGGAACCTCCTTGTGCCAGGGCTGTGCAGCCCCTACCTGAAGCCCTTAACTAAGACTCTCTCTTCCCAAGTGGCTGTGGGTGTGACATATTAGCAATAAACACTAAGAGCCTTTATTACTAACTTACGCTATTCAAAGCACTGTTTTCATACACTAACCCACCAAATACACACTTCCCTATAGAGTAAGTACAGTTGATATACTGCCCAGATAAATTCTCTTTCTCAGCCCTTATCTCAGACTCTGCCTTGAAGAAAACTCAAGCTAGCGTGGACACCCGTAGCACTCATATCCAACCATTTTTTTCCAGAAAATGTATTTTTCTCCCTTCCTGTCTGAGTCAACGTTGTCAATATTCTTAAAGCAGTGCTGGCTCCCTTGAGCCTTTAAGCTTTGGAACAGTTGTCATTTGTCCTTTGTCCATGACTGATTTCATGCGGTCTGTGTTGATAAAAATTCACCTGTACCTTGGTAGATACAAATTCACAGTTCTAGTTGAGAGTTGCTTCTTGTAGCCCATTCTTCTGAGATAGTTACCTGATGATAACACATAGCATAACATGGACATAAATAAAGACAGGGGAAAAGAACAGGTTAACATTCTTTTTTTTTTCTTTGACATACATCTTTTTTTGTAATTTTTATTTTTTTCTTATTAGTTACATTTTATTAACTCTGTATCCCAGCTGTATCCCACTCCCTCATTCCCTCTCAATCCCATCCTTCCTCCCTCCTCTCCATCCTGCCCATTTCCAAGTCCACTGATGGGGGGGACCTCCTCCCCATTCGTCTGACCCTGTTTTATCAGGTCTGCAAAGTCCTCCTCTGTGGCCTAACAGGACTGTTCCTCCCTTGGGGGGTGGGGACGTCAAAGAGTCATTGAGTTCCTGTTAGAAATAGTCCTTGTTCCCCTTACTATGGGAAACCAATTGGTTGCTGAGCTACCATGGGCTCCATCCGA
Organism: Psammomys obesus; assembly: GCF_907164565.1. Taxonomy (NCBI): domain Eukaryota; kingdom Metazoa; phylum Chordata; class Mammalia; order Rodentia; family Muridae; genus Psammomys; species Psammomys obesus. The sequence goes on along the minus strand of NW_026596166.1, from coordinate 14,519,694 downwards.
GCAGAAGTTCTAGGTTATATCCATACATGGTCTTTGATTGAATGTCAGTCTCAGAAAAGACCCTGTGCCCAGATATCATTGGTCCTTGTGGAGCAGCTATTCTTTCCCCATCATACTAACTCCCCTTCTTTCATATGATTCCCTGCACTCTGCCGAAGGTTTGGTTATGAGTCTTAGTGTCTGCTTTGAAACACTGCTAGGTAGAGTCTTTCAGATGCCTTCTGTGGTAGATTCCTGTCATACCTTCAATGCACATCCCATCTGTCTTTCTAAACGAGGATTGATAATCTTACCCCATGTCCGCTCTCTTGATTATCTTTTTTAGGTGTATAGATTTCATTATGTTTATCATATCTTATAGGTCTATATAAGTGAATATATACCGTGTTTGTCTTTTTCCTTCTGGGATATTTCACTCAGAATGATCTTTCTAGATCCCACCATTTGCCTGCAAATTTCATGGTTTCCTCCTTTTTGATTGCTGAGTAGTATTCCATTGTGTAAAAATACAACAATTTCTATATCCACTCCTCCGTTGATGGGCATTTGGGTTGTTTCTAGCTTCTGGCTATTACAAATAAAGCTGCTATAAACATGGTTGAGCAAATATCTCTGTTGTGTACCTCATGAAACTGAAAAGCTTCTGTAAAGCAAAGGACACTGTCATCAAAACAAAACGACTGCCTACAGATTGGGAAAGAATCTTCACCACCCCTTTATCTGACAGAGGGCTAATATCCAGTATATATAAAGAACCAAAGAAGCTGAAAAGCAGCAAACCGAGTAATCCACTTAAAAAATGGGGAACAGAGCTAAACAGAGAATTCTCGACAGAGGAATATAGAATGGCAGAGAAACACTTAAAGAACTGTGGTACATCTATACAATGGAGTATTACTCAGCAATGAAAAATAAGGAAATCATGAAATTTGCAGGTAAATGGTGGGACCTGGAAAGGATCATCCTGAGTGAGTTGACCCAGAAACAAAAAGACACTCACGGTATATACTCACTCATAGAAACATACAATATAGAATAAACCGACTAAAAGCTGTACATCTAAACAAACTAAGCAAAAGAGAGGACCCTAACTAAAATGTTCAATCCCCATCCTGAAAGGCAAAGAGGATGGACATCAGAAGAAAACGAAAATAGGAAACAACCTAGGAACCCGCTACAGAGGGCCTCTGAAAGCCAGAAGAAAACAGGAAACAACCTTGAAACCTGCCACAGAGGGCCTCTGAAAGCTTCTGCAGTATAGACTGTCAAAGCAGATGCTGAGCCTGATGGCCAACTGATGGGCAGAGTGAATGGAATTTTCTGTAAGAAGTGGGAAATAGTAAGAGCTGGAGGGAACGGGAACTCCACAAGCAGAGCAACAGAACAAGATAATTTGAACACAGGGAACTTCCCAGAGACTCATACTCCAACCAAGGACTATTCGTGGAGATGACCTGGAACCCCTGCACAGGTGTAGCCCATGGCAGTTCAGTGTCCAAGTGGGTTCCATAGTAATGGGAAGAGGGACTGCCTCTGACATAATCTGATTGGCCTGCTCGTTGATCACTTCCCCCTGATGGGGGAGCAGCCTTACCAGGCCACAGTAGAGGACAATGCAGCCACTTTTGATGAGAACTGATAGACTAAGATCAGAAAGAAGAGGAGAACCTCCCCTATCAGTGGACTTGGGGAGTGGCATGCATGCAGAAAGGGGAGGGAGGGTGGGATCGGCAGGGGAGGAGGGAGGGGCTTATGGGGGGATACAAAATGAATAAAGTGTAATTAATAAAAATAATAATAATAAAAGATTTAAAAAAAAAAGAAATGTTCAACCTCATTAACCATTAGGGGAATGCAAATCAAAACGACCCTGAGACCCTGAGATTTCACCTTACACCCATCAGAATGGCCAAGATGAAAAGCTCAAGTGACAACACATGCTGGAGAGGTTGTGGAGAAAGGGGAACCCTCCTCCACTGCTGGTGGGAATGTAAACTGGTACAACCACTTTGGAAGTCTATCTGGTGCTTTCTCAGACAATTAGGAATAGCGCTACCTCAAGACCCAGCCATACCACTGCTAGGTATATACCCAAAATTTGCTCAAGTAAACAACAGGTTAACATTCTTGCTAAAGGTCTAGCGAATAAAAGGTTTTATTCAATTCCCTATTGAAATTCCCTAGAGTTCTAATAGGCACCTTTAACTGCACATGTTCAAAGAAAAACTCACAGTACCCTTCCCAAATCTATCTCGTCAATAGGTAGCAAACTCCATCCACTCAGCTCTTCATACTTCATAACCGGTGAGATCACCGGGATATTTTTCACATTCAATATCTAATCAGTCAACAGTTTTGAAGTATATTCAAGATACAGTCATATCTTACCACATTCACTTCTACTAACCCGGACAGTTGTATTAGTGTGCTAATTGATCTCTAGCCTCAAGACTTGAAATGTTTTCTTTGTATTTATTTATTATTCTGTTTTACTTTCTTGAGACAGAATCTCACTCTGTAGCCAGAGCCAACATGGTCCTCACAGAACAACCCAGGCTGCCCTCTCATTCAGTAAAATTCTTTCCTTTTATTCTTCCATGTACTGGGATCACAATCAAAAGCCATGTTTGACTCATCCAAGTATTTATTTTTCCATACTGTTCGCGAAAATTTTATCAAAGCAAGAGTTTTATAACCTAACTTACAGAACCTTGATCAGTTATCAGTTCTCTTACTAACCAGATAGATAACCCAAGATATTCCACTGTAAAGAATTACAAAATTTTAAAAAATACTTTAAATTATGTAATCATGAAATCTAGAACTAATAGTATTTGCTTCACCTGGCATTCACTTGGCACAGGGGTTTCTTTATTTTATACTTATAAATTTTTATAAATTTAAATTTGTCTATGTTTAAATACTTCTCTTCCATGAAAGCACAAGCTTTTTAAATAAAATTTTTATTTTTTTACATTAATTACAGTTTATTCAATTTATATCCCAGCTGTAGCCCCCTTCCTCATTCCCTCCCAATCCCATTCTCCCTCCATCTCCTCCCATTCCCTGAGTGAAGTATCCCAGAAGCAAAAAAAAAAAAAAAAGGTATAAACTCACTTTTTTTGTAGTTTTCCAAACCTTTTTTAAATTTTTTATTTTTATTATTAGTTACATTTTATTAACTCTGTATTCCAGCTGTATCCCACTCCCTCATTCCCTCCCAATCCCACCCTCTCTCCCTCTTCTCCTCCCTGCCCCTTTCCAAGTCCACTGATTGGGAAGAACCTCCTCCCCTTTCATCTGACCCTGTTTTATCAGGTATATTCAGGACTGGCTGCAAAGTCCTCCTCTGTGGCCTAGCAGGGCTGCTCCTCCCTTGGGGGGTGGGAGGTCAAAGAGCCTGCCATTGAGTTCATAGGAGGAAACCAATAACAAGACAGGAGCCTACCACAGAGGGTCTCTGAAAGACTCTTCCTAGCAGTATATCAAAGCAGATACTAAGACTCATAATCAAACCTTGGGCAGAGTGCAGGGAATCATATGAAAGAAAGGGAGTTAGTATGACCTAAAGAGGATAAGGAGCTCCACAAGGACCAAATATATCTGGGCACACAGGTCTTTTCTGAGACTGATACTCCAACCAAGGACCATGTATGGATATAACCTAGAACCTCTGCTCGGATGTAGCCCGTGGTAGATCAGTAACCAAGTGGGTACCCATAGTAAGGGGAACAGGGTATTTCTGACATAAACTCACTTATAAGTGGATACTAGACATATAGGATAAACATACTAAAATCTGTACACCTAAAAGAGCTAAGCAAGTAAGAGGACCCTGGGTAAGATGACCAAGCCTCACTCAGAAAGACAAAAGGGATGGACATTGGGAGAAGGAGAAAACAGGAAACAGGACAGGAGCCTGTAACAGAGGGCCTCTGTAAGACTCCACCTAGCAGTGTATCAAAGCAGATGCTGAGGCTCTTAACAAGTTTCTTTTTATGGCCGCCGAAGAATTCTAAACAGTTGGAACTTCAGTGGCCGTGTTCACTGCTTCCCAGGCTGCCTCTTCAGCGTGGTGGGCTTAGAGTACAGTTACAGGCTCATCAACCTTTGAGCAAAGAGTCTCCGTAGTTCAAGTATGTGAATTCTGGGCTATCTCTTTCTAACAGCATTTCAGCGACGTTAGCAGCAAGTAGTAGAGTGCTCGGGTACTTTTTATAAACAATACTGGAGATAGACCCCGTCACATGCAAAGCACGTACCCTGTCACTGAGCTCTATCCCTAACTCCCACCTTTGAACTTTTGGAGTGGTTTTCACAAGCACTTCAAACCTTCATTAGAAATACAAACTAAACATCAGCACTGTTGCTCAGTGCTCTCCCTCAGAACATGAGTGACTGTGCTCAGACGAAAGACCCGTTCAGCAGCTGTGGAGATATACCAGAAGCTCTGTCATTTATGCCTGTTGGCTGCTTCATCCCAGCCCAAGAAATGCATACCATTTAAACCTTCACAAAGAGAAAGGAGGATCAATGGAATCACATAGAAGACCCAGAAATAAACACACACACCTATGAATACTCAATATTTGACAAAGAAGCCAAATCCATTCAATGGAAAAAAGACAGTATATTCAACAAATGGTGCTGGACCAACTGGATGTCTACATGCAGAAAAATGAAAATAGATCCATATTTATCACCCTGCACAAAACTAAAGTCCAAGTGGATCAAGGACCTCAACATAAAACCAGATACTCTAAATCAGTTGGAAAAAAAAGTGGGAAACAGCCTAGAACTCATTGGCACAGGAGACAACTTCCTGAACAGAACACCAACAGCACAGGCTCTAAGAGCAACAATCAATAAATGGGACCTCATGAAACTGAAAAGCTTCTGTAAAGCAAAAGACACTGTCATCAAAACAAATAGACAGCCTACAGATTGGGAAAGAATCTTCACTAACCCTTTATCGGACAGAGGACTCATATCCAGTATATATAAAGAACTAAAGAAGCTGAAAAGCAGCAAACCAAGTAATCCACTTAAAAAATGGGGAACAAAGCTAAACAGAGAATTCTCAATAGAGGAACATCAAATGGCAGAGAAACACTTAAAGAAATGCTCAACCTCATTAGCCATTAGGGAAATGCAAATCAAAACGACCCTGAGATTTCACCTTACACCCATCAAAATGGCCAAGATGAAAAACTCAAGTGACAACACATGCTGGAGAGGTTGTGGAGAAAAGGGAACCCTCCTCCATTGCTGGTGGGAATGTAAACTGGTTCAACCACTTTGGAAGTCAATCTGGTGCTTTCTCAGACAACTAGGAGTAGTGCTACCTCAAGACCCAGATATACCACTCCTAGGTATATACCCAAAATTTGCTCAAGTACACAACAAGGACATTTGTTCAACCATGTTCGTAGCAGCTTTATTTGTAATAGCCAGAACTTGGAAACAACCCAGATGTCCATCAACGGAGGAATGGATACAGAAATTGTGGTATTTTTACACAATGGAATACTACTCAGCAATCAAAAAGGAGGAAATCATGAAATTTGCAGGCAAGTGGTGGGATCTAGAAAAGATCATTCTGAGTGAAGTATCCCAGAAGGAGAAAGACAAACTTGGTATTTACTTGCTTATATAGACCTACAAGATATGATAAACATAATGAAATCTACACACCTAAAGAAGATAATCAAGAAAGTGGACACAGGCGAAGGTGATTAATCCTCATTTAGAAAGACAAATGGGCTGTGCATTGAACTTATGACAGGAATCTACCACAAAAGGCATCTGAAAGACTCTACCTAGCAGTGTTTCAAAGCAGACACTAAGACTCATAACCAAACCCTTGGCAGAGTGCAGGGAATCATATGAAAGAAGGGAAGTTAGTATGATATGGAAAGGATAGGAGCTCTACAAGGACCAAATATATCTGGGCACAGGGTCTTTTCTGAGACTGACACTCAACTAAGGACCATCTATGGATATAACCTAGAACTTCTGCTCAGATGTGGCCCATGGTAGCTCAGTAACCAAGTAGTTTTCCAAAGTAAGGGGAACAGGGACTATTTCTAACAGGATCTCAAGGGCAGGCTGTTTGACCCCCCCCCCCAGGGGAGTAGCAGTCTGTTAGGCCACAGAGGAGGACTTTGCAGCCAGCCCTGAAGATACCTGATAAAACAGGGTCAGATGAAAGGGGAGGAGGTCCTCCCCTATCAGTGGACTTGGAAAGGGGCAGGGAGGAGACCAGGGAGGGAGTGTGGGGTTGGGGAGGGAATGAGGGAGCGGGATACAGCTGGGACACAGAGTTAACAAAATGTAACTAAAAAGAAAAAGAAAAAAAAATAAAGAAAAAAAATAAACCTTCATATTGTGTTGGTAATTACTCAAGCCTTTTTTTTTTTTTAAAGAGATCTTTCTTAATCCTTTAGTCTCACTGTGTTTATTAGCACGTAACAGGTACATTTATGTGTTTGCTTACTGTCTTTCCATATCCCCAAATGAAGACTATTATGTGAAGTCTGAAGCTCAAGACCGATAACAGGAGCCTCCTCTGTGGTACATTTCTCCTTACCTGAACAGTGAGTCGGCTCAGACAAGAGGACTTTTTACTAGAACCTAAAGCATGAGTACGGGCAGCCAGCAGGATGCAGTAAGACCAGATCCGTACAGTCCTCAAGCCACAGTGCACAAAAATCCAATACTCAGAAGAAAGCTGAAAATACGATTTTATAACTTTTGTGACACACTTGTATCTTCACCCAATTTTCTCAGTGCCCGTGACAAAGAAAGAAATGACTTTAGGGAGGCACACTCTAACTAAACTTTAGCTGAAAATGGAGATGTTTTACTCTAAGCTCAAATAAGTAGAGTAGCACAATAAAGAACATTCTCAAAAATAGAGCAATATTTTATTTATTTAGTGGGCCTGTGTGTGTGTGTGTGTGTGTGTGTGTGTGTGTGTGTGTGTGTATCAGGAGAAAAGCAATGTTCTCAAGTAATTTACTTTTGATAGATTTTGGAGAATTTTTTATTAGTGTACCCTTGTAATTCATTAGAATTAAAAATTGATCATTGATAGTAAGATATTAAAGATAAAAACTCAGTGTCTAATGACAATTAAATGTGCTGAAGAACCTACTATAACACTCAAAAATGTAATTTAAAAATAAATCTTTTTTACATACTATCTCTGTATCCTCTATATCAAAATGTTACAATCAACCCATTGGATCATTATAAAAACTGAATTAAAATGCATCCATCTTTTTTATTACAGTTCTGCAGTATTTCTTAAATCACGGAAAATTTAATAAATCTTTGAAGGACTTAATAAAAGAACAGAAGATTTATATATCTAATAAAAAATTCATTTATTTCTGGTGGTTTTATTTAATTTGTTTCTCTATGTCTTCTTATAACCTATTAGATACCATTTTGTTTCTTAAAATACAAAGAACTGAAATCACTTATATAGTAATCTTTCTAGAAAAGAAGTTTAGACTATGCTAGTTCATATGTCTTTCTTTTAAAATGTAGATTTGAGAAGAGCTTGCACGAACTGTCCCAGAGCACTGGAGGAAGAGCTTTTAGACAAGTATACTTTTCAGACTCCATTGTGTCATTTTTAACAGTTTAATTCATCATTCACATAAATTTTCTTCAGAAGGTTCCAGAGAATAGAATTTCAATTAACTATTTCACAATGCATTTAAAATTCATTGACTTCTTTTTGTTTTTAGTAGATGAATTTTTCATGGAATGTCAAATTGTGTTGCAATCCTTCTTTTCTCAAGGAGAGAGAAGTGTGCATCTGGTTTTAAAGCTCATTATAGTTCATCAATTAGGAATTAAGACCAATTAAGAGGGAATCAGTAAAATTAACCCTTTGTTGATGGCTAAAGCATGACTGTTCTACTTATCAGCAACATATAATTTGTATAATGGAATAACTTTACCTGTAAAGATAATATTAGATGGTAGTGGAAATTAAAATTTCCTCTCAGTAAGATTGCCCTTCCTTTGAGGACTACAAGATAGGTATTTTTAAACATTATAAAAAAATGAGAAACCAACAGTGACACAAATCCTGGGCTGCACAAGCTCTGTGTACCAGTACTTGCCAATGGCTCTGTTTTGTACTTAGGCCAGCACCAGAGGTAACAGTTATTTTCATTTAACTAGTTATATGACCTTTGACATACCTTTTTGGGTCTAATTTGTTGTTAAAAACCAAGAGCTCCAGTATGAACTTTTTTTGGAGTTTAATAATTCCATGTGTTTTCTTTTTTAAATTTTTATTGTATTTTTATCTTTATTTTTTATTAATGACACTTTATTCATTTTGTATCCCTCCATAAGCCCCTCCCTCCTCCCCTCCCTATCCTACCCTCCCTCCCCTTTCTGCATGCATGCCACTCCCCAAGTCCACTGATAGGGGAGGTTCTCCTCTCCTTCTTTCTGATCTTAGTCTATCAGTTCTCATCAAAAGTGGCTGCATTGTCCTCTTCTTTGGCCTGGTAAGGCTGCTCCCCCCTCAGGGGGAGGTGATCAAAGAGCAAGCCAATCAGATTATGTCAGAGGCAGTCCCTCTTCCCATTACTATGTAACCCACTTGGACACTGAACTGCCATGGGCTACATCTATGCAGGGGTTCTAGGTTATCTCCATGAATAGTCCTTGGTTGGAGTATGAGTCTCTGGGAAGTTCCCTGTGTTCAAACTTTCTTGTTCTGTTGCTCTCCTGGTGGAGTTCCTGTCCTCTCCAGCTCTTACTATTTCCCACTTCTTAAATAAAATTCCATTCACTCTGCCCGACAGTTAGTCATCAGGCTCAGCATCTGCTTTGATAGTCTGCAGGGCAGAGGCTTTCAGAGGCCCTCTGTGGCAGGTTCCTAGGTTGTTTCTTGTTTTCTTCTTTTTCTGATGTCCATCCTCTTTGCCTTTCAGGATGGGGATTGAGCGTTTTAGTTAGGGTCCTCTCTCTTGCTTAGTTTCTTTAGATGCACAGATTTTATGTCCAATGTTGTATGTCTATATGAGTGAGTAAATACCGTGTGTGTCTTTTTGCTTCTGGGACAACTCACTCAGGATGATCCTTTCCAGGTCCCACCATTTACCTGCAAATTTCATGATTTCCTTATTTTTCATTGCTGAGTAATATTCCATTGTATAGATGTACCACAATTTCTGCATCCTTTCTTCAGTTGAGGGGCATCTGGGTTGTTTCCAGCTTCTGGCTATTACAAATAAAGCTGCTACAAACATGGTTGAGCAAATGTCCTCATTGTGTACTTGAGCCTCTTTTGGATATATGCCTACGAGCGGTATGGCTGGATCTTGAGGAAGCGCTATTCCGAGTTGTCTGAGAAAGCGCCAGATTGATTTTCAGAGTGGTTGTACAAGTTTACATTCCCACCAGCAGTGGAGAAGTGTTCCCCTTTCTCCACAACCTCTCCAGCATGTGTTGTCACTTGAGTTTTTGATCTTGGCCACTCTGATGGGTGTAAGGTGATTTATTTTATCTTTAATTACACTTTATTTACTTTGTACCCCCCTCTAGTTCCCACCCTCCTCCGCTCCCAATCCTTCCCTTCCTTCCCCTTCTCCATGCATGCCCCTCCCCAAGTTCACTGGTAGAGGAAGGTTTCTTTTTCTTCCTTCTGATCCTAGTCTGAAAAGCTTCTGTAAAGCAAAGGACACCATCATCAAAACAAAACAAATGCCTACAGATTGGGAAGGAATCTTCACCAACCCTATATCTGACAGAGGGCTAATATCTAGTAAAATATAAAGAACTGAAGACACTCAAAAGCAACAAACTAAGTAATCCAATTATAATATGGGGAACAGAGCTAAACAGAGAATTCTCAATAGAGGAATATGGAATGGCAGAGAAACACTTAAAGAAATGTTCAACATCATTAGCCATCAGGCAAATGCAAATCAAAATGACCCTGAGATTTCCCCTTACACCCATCAGAATAACCAAGATCAAAAACTCAAGTGACAACACATGCTGGAGAGGTTGTGGAGAAAGGGGAACCCTCCTCCACTGCTGGTGGGAATGTAAACTTGTACAACCACTCTGAAAATCAATCTGGCGCTTTCTCAGACAACTAGGAATAGTGCTTCCTCAAGATCCAGCTATACCACTCCTAGGCATATATCCAAAAGATGCTCAAGTACACAATGAGGACATTTGCTCAACCATGTTGGTAGCAGCTTTATTTGTAATAGCCAGAAGCTGGAAACAACCCAGATGCCCCTCAAGTAAAGAATGGATACAGAAATTGTGGTATTTTTACACAACAGAATACTACTCAGCAATTAAAAACAAGGAAATAATGAAATTTGCAGACAAATGATGAGAACTGGAAAAGATCATCCTGAGTTAGCTATCCCAGAAGTAGAAAGACACACAAGGTATATACTCAGTCATATAGACATATAATATCGGATAAACCTACTAAAATCTGTACACCTAAAGAAACTAATCTAGAGCGAGGACTCTGGTTAAAATGCTCAATTCCCATCCATTTGTTTTCTAATGAAGGTGTTTTGTTTTGCCTTCTTTTGTTTCTTTGAGGCTTTGACTCAAGTATCCCACCCAGGCCAAAGATGGCCTTGAACTCTTTATCCTATCACTTTCCAAAGAGTGCTGGAGTTCCAGGCATTTGCCACTAAATCCAGTGTAAGCAATTCTAGGAGATCAAACCCAGGGCTTCTTTCATGATAGGCAAGCACTCCAACAACTGAGCTACATCAACAAGGCATGTTCCATAAATGTAAGGACATGATGTTTACCTATAAAGACCCAATCTCTAAAATCCACATTAAGGGTACATTGTTGGTAGCATTGGTTTCTACATATTATTTATTTCAGTTGGTGTTTATGTCTATATGCATACATGTGGGTACCAGAGGCTAATCTTAGATGTTTTCCTCTTTACCGCACCCTTTGTTTTATTGGACAGGCTCCTTCATTGGCCTGAAACTTGTAGAAGAGTCCCAGGGATCTAACAATTTGTACCTGCTCAGTGCTGGAATTGCAAACACATGTGAGCGTGCTTGACCTTTTATTTTCTTTTTCCTTTTTATTTTTTGTCAAGAAGAAAACAGCTTAGTTTGTTTTGGTCACACTGGAAAAAAAGTAGTGGAGATACAGGCATCTCTTAAGTCCATCTTTAGGGTATTAAGGTAAACTTTAGTGGAGGGTTAATGTTTTAACATAAATTAATTATATAATGGATTTCCATATAGTATTCTCATATATATAATATATTTCAGTAAGAATTCCATTTCAGTCATATTCATCGAACTTTCTTTACCTGTCTTGTCCCTCTACTACCCCTGTTAATCTTCTTCCAACTATAGCCACACTGCTTTCTTGTTTTTGGCTGGTGTGTGTGTGTGTGTGTGTGTGTTTCCCCAAAGAGTTTTACTGATGTTGTTTACAGGGGCATGGGTATCGGATACAGGAGCACAGCCACCCTACCACTGGCTACAGAACTGAAGGGTATGTTCCTCCTTCCATCAGTCATTAACTTTTCCATAAATCTTCAAGGCATGGTGGGGACTATGAGCCCCTTCCCCTTCCATAAGAGGATGTTGATGGCCACAATCTCATGTGTATCTTGTGCAGTTAGTCATGACCTCTGTTTGTACCTCACTTCCTTTGACTCCTACATTCTTTCTGATCGTCCTTTACCTTTCAGGGGCTTAGCAACCTGCCATCATCCTCCACCACTGCCAGGTGTGTGCCTGATAAAAGGGCCCTAATCAGCCTCTGTTCTCTCTCTCTCTCTCTCTCTCTCTCTCTCTCTATCTATCTATCTCTCTCTCTGTATGCTAACAGAAGTACCCCCCAAACTGGGATTTTCATTTAATAATCCATACATCCACCTTTATTGTGGGGGTAATAAGCATCAAGTTAAAGGCCTCATGCTTGCACACTAGTTCCTTTACCAATTAAGCTATCTCTTCACTCCATTTGCCATATGCATCAATCTCAAATTATCACATACTTCTTTGACTAAATTATTACATTTCTTCCATACTTGTTAATCATCAGTGCATTAACTGTGAAGAAAACAAAAGGAAGTCCGAAACAAGCTACATGGTTCTTTGTTTCCTGATAATACTGTTTTTTTTTAACTGAAAACAATACAGCTTTTGACTCAGACAATCTTCAAAAAGTCATTTAATGTGAGATGTGATTTTTTTCTAATACCTATTGCCCACTTTTCCTCTAAAGAAAAGCCTAAGTGACTTTGCGTACTCACTTCACAACAACCTCTTCTTACTTTGTTCTATCTTTGCATTTCCAACAGCTCACAAATTCAGCACATTTGTATGAGACTACAATGTTAAGGTTTGCTTAAATTAGTTGAACTTATAAAATCTTTTGACATGCATAAAAGAATTTTAATTACTCTGTCACTATACTCAGATGATCAGTGGCTGTAACAAATCTGTGAGTAATAAACAAATTGTGTTATAATGAAAAAAGAAACACACATCATTTAAATATAATTTGAATTCTTGGTATAATGGGAAATAAATGCCTGTGAGAGAACTAGGTAGACCAAAGGCTTGAGAGGGATGTGAAGGTAAAACATGCCAGCTACTATTCAATGGTGGTTATGCATTCCTAATTTGGAAACATTATAAATGAATCAGTAAAACTGTTTAAAATCAGTTTTACTAAAACAGGTTAGGCAATGTTTATAAGAGCTGGAATGGAAAAGACTGAATGCTATTTCTTATTCTAATTGAATACCTGGATACGCCCTTTTAAACATTAGTCTTTTTACTTAATAACTTTTTACAACAAAATTCTTTTTTTTCCTTAAATGTTGTGTCATACTAGAATTTATAGGCTAGAATCAGGACCTTATTCCTGTCATCCAGAGAAACGGTTCTTGTCCCAAATAAATAAAAGACATAGACTTTTATACAGCAAATATGAGTAATCATGGCCCAAGGACATACATTTAGCTCTTTCCAGATGTAATGTTCCAACATGGAAGCAGTTTCATGAAGTTTTACAGTTTTGCGGAACAACAAAGTCATAAATTAAGGCAAGCTCACAACACATTGGTAGGTGCAAAAGAGAGGTGCTTATCGCAAGATGGAGGCTGTCTTCTATAGGCTGCAGATGCTATCTGATGACTTTCTTAGCTTTTGGGTTAGTGAAAGCTATGAGTCTGATAAAATACTCTAAAAGGATTTTTGTCTGTTGGTCCCATGATGTTAGCTCTGATAGAGGTGGGTAAAGAATAGCTATTCAGGTGCCTAAAACTAGCCCACGATACAGTAAGCGGAGTCTAGACCTGTAACTTTCCAATCTCTCCATAGTACTGCAGTTCTAAACAGCCATTTATTTTCTGCAGACACAGGGGGTCTTATATTCCCAACCAGCTCACAGAACTGTTCCCAGGTTTGTTTGTTTGTTTTAAAATAGGGGTAAAACAGAGCAGATAGTCTCTTTTGTACGGAATGATGGAATATATATTACAGAGGAAGGCTAAATAGCAATAAAAGATGGCCTCATTGTCTTTTTGCTTCGAGGGTACTGATCACCTTGTTCTCAGATGCTCACAGAACCCAGGTGGCATAACCAGTTACCCATACTCCTCTTCCTGGAGCATATACTTTAGAAAACTTAAAAGCATAAATTCCTTCTCTTCCTCTTAGATATATAAATCTTCTCATAGCCTCTTGACTGCTTTACAGCATACCACTGTCTTGCTTTGAAATGTAATTTTTTTATATATTTTGAAATATAGTTATTAAGAAAGATAGTACCCCTGCCTCCAGGTTTCTGTGGGAGGGTAGAGCCTTACTTGAGGTGGCTTGTGTTGTAAAGCTTCTCCATACCCATGAAGATTTAAGGGACTTTACTTTGCTTCAGGGTAAGACCAATCTATACAAAGCTGGCCTAGGGTCCTTCCCACTCCTGCTCTTAAAATTCTCCAGGCTGTTGGTTCAGTAAAATATAATTCAGGCAATTTGGACGGTTTGTGTTCCTTGCTGCAATAAAGTCCTTTCTGGTTATTTAATTTTGTCCAGTGCAACATTTGCTCTGGCAAAGCTAAATATATTCTGTGCAGTAAAAACAAAATAGGGTTAGCACTTGCTGCGGGGGGTATGTCTTCACAATGTGAGTGGAGAGGTCCATATAAATTCAGAACAAAAGCAGCAAAGCAAACACCTTACAAGGAATGGTAAGTGAAGACAATCCTTTCAGGCAGAGCCTATCAACAGTCCCAAGATACACATAACAACATGATGCGTAGCCAGTGTGATTGTCACAGTGAAGTGACAGCAAGGAATAAAATGGAAACCACAGATGCCTGGCTCCAGTGACATACTGACTATTGTAAGGTCTGGTGGTTTTACTCTAGTATAAAATCCAGCATTTCCAATAGAGAACTTTGAGGCGATATAGGTCAATCTCTGAGTTATGTTATACAATAGCCATGGCTACATTGAAAAGAAAAAAAAAAAGTGCAGACAAGAGCAGACGCAAAAGAAAACTAATAATTTCAGTAAGTTAAAAGAGACAAAGAGAGCATCAAATGATGGCTCTGGAACTTAAGTAGAGCAGAGATGTTGAGACTTGCTTAGATCCCAATGTTCTCAGGACGGAGTAAATAGCATTACTTAGTGGACTAATTTATATGACTGACATGTTAAGAGCGAACTAAAGGAAGAGACTGTAGAGAGCTAGACCCAAATGATATGTGTGTTACACCCTCTCATTTCAGAGCTCAGTCCATTCTGAAAGAGAAGATTGTAAGAGCCAGAGATAGTGGATGGCTACAGCAAAACAGTCATTTTTGTACACATTAGGAAAGCTGCATATATATGAACTGACAATAGCTGTCATGGTATGCACAAGGCTGACACAAGCTCAAGCCACATAAAATCCAAGTATGAGGGGAGAAGGTAGTCATGAACTCTCATCCTACCTGAGGAGCTGTTCATGACGGATAGCTGCTAAGAGAAGAAAAGTCCATTTTCTTCAGGGATGTGGGTCCTTGAGCTGTTACCCATGATCCAGTTGATAGCCTAACAACCCATGCACATATTGGCAGAACTAGGTGGACTCAGAAGGATGGAACATAAAAAGAGAAAGACATGAAATGGGAAGGGAGTAGTGGTCAGTGGTGTAGGGGAGGAATAGGATGAGAGGTGTGAGGAGCCAGACTGATCAAATACATTATATGTAAGAAATTCTCAAAAACAGTAACAAAGTAAAATATCCCAAAGATATGAACTGGAGTATTAGTTATTTTAAGGGTTAGTTTGATATTTTCTTTTTGTTTAACCATTATTAAAGTTCTGCATTCTCAACTAAGAGGGAATCAATTTGGGGAAGTATTTCAGGAGAATCATTTCAACATGTTAAGTTAAAAGACCCTGGACATTATTAGTTGAGGGTCCACAACCTAAGTGATTAATATAACTATGAATTTGAAAGATTTACTTGTAAAAAATTTTCAGTTCTGCACTTATTATATAGTGAAGGCATTAAAATATAATATAGCATTGCAAATGTACAAGCAAGCCTTGAACACATCAAATGCCAAACTGACTTGAATGGTTCTAAAATAAAATTTGTAAGTAATGTATCTACTTCTTTTATTAAAAACATAAAGCTACAGCTGTCTATAAAAATTATCTCAAGAAAGAATATCACCATAGGTGTTTCATAATAGTATTAAAGAAATTAAATCTACTCTGTCTTGTTGTCACATACCCTTAATTCTAGTACTCAGAAGGCAGAGGAGGGGGATCTCTGTGAGTTCAAGGACAGCCTGGTCCGCAAAGCAACTATCAGAGCAACCATGGATGCACAGTGAAACCTTGTCTCCAAAACAATTTCTCAACTGAACAGGCTTCAAATAATGTTAGATTTTCAAAGATGCGTATTAATGAAATCCAAGGTAATTATGTGTTTCGTGTGTGCTTGGTTAGTTAAAAATTCTAATTCTGAGTTTGTTATAAGATATCCATTTCATAAATACTTTCAATAAGCTTTATTGAATAGTGAAGTAATTGTGCTAATAGACCACAGGATTCTGCCTTTTCTTTAGTTGATACTATAATACATAAAATGAATGGTGTATTGAGGCTAATAAATTGTTAAGTAATTTTGCAAAAAAAATATGTTCTCTAATTTTAAGTTTTCCCTAGGTTTAAGTGTTACTCACAAGAGTTCTGTAGTGTTGTGTGGCTTCTTGAAATTATATGTTACAGGTCTATATTTATAGTGGGCTTAGTGGGGCATGACATTGAAAACAGTGTTGGACAAAAAAAGAGTTCTCTGACACACAAGAGTTAAAGATTAGCAGTTTAACTCAGTTTCTCTGTCCTTGAATATGAGATGAACTGATGTTTTCACTCCTCCACTTCTCCTTTTCTTCCTCTAAGCACCCCCAGAGACGTTGCAAACTACATTTTCTCAAACTATCCTCCCAGAGGAACATATCCACACCTGGCAGGTCCTGTCAGAAGAGGGCCCCAGCGGGATATGAAGAGGCTTCCAGGCAAAGGACTTTGTTTCCAAGTCTTAGTCTATATTTTTCCCCAACGCACGTAAAGTGGTCATACCCAATTCTTTCAAAAGTTAGTAAGGCAGCAGATGCAGGGCTCTCTCTCAGCACTCAGAATGCATGTGTGGCCATGGTTTGTCTTCCAGTGGGAGCAACTCCTCAGAGCCTCTCCTGAATTGCTCAGATGTCTGAGTAAAAAATATGTCGTCTTCTCCCCAGATCCCAGCACTACCTAGGCCAAAGCAGCAAATTCTACATTCTGACATTCTGGACATCTATTTTTCCCCCCTTTGACCATTTTTTTAGTAAGCATAGATATCCTACGTATATTTTAGGGGAATTCAGCATCATTTCTGAGTTTTTCAGACTCCTAACACATTTCTATAATGAATCTTCAGGAAATGCTCCTTTACAGATGTGTATTCACTGAACATACTGTTAATTTCCTAGAGAAAATTTAAGTATATTATATAGTATTTCTCTATTCCTTTTGGTTCTCTTCCCCTTTTCTTTTACTTTCTGGTCTTTTCCCTTCCCCTAGTCTCCCTGTGCCTTACTGTTATCTCTCTCTCTTTCTGCCTCCTTTCCTTCTTCTCTCCTCCATCTCTCTCTCTCTCTCTCTCTCTCTCTCTCTCTCTCACAGTATGCTTTTATCTACCACCCTAGGTTCACATCAACAGGTGAGTGATAAAAGAAAATATGGTATATAAACACTATAAAAAAGAACGAAATTGTCATTTTCCAGAGAATGGTTGCTGCTGAGATCATTCTAGTATGTAAAATTAGTCAGATGCACAAAGACTGATATTTCATATGTTTTCTTATTTGTGACTCTTAAAAGTCATTAGATAACCATTTTTTTCCTGCTAACCTTTATCTCCTAGCTGGACCTTCCTTTGTAGGATCTACTCTGTCTCTGTTACTCTACAGTCCTCAGAACAAAGGATACTTCCAGAGAGACTCCAGCACTTTTGGTTTTATGTTTATTTAACCTGGAATGAACAATTTTGGGTGAAGTTCTTATTGTTAATATATATTATTATAATATATTTAATAATAATATATAATATATAATAGCAATATTAGTAACTAATATATATTAGTTAATATATAATACATTATAATGTATAATATATTATAATATATAATACAAATATTGTAATATATTAGTTAATATATATTATATATATTAGTTGCTCTCTGAATACATTGGCACCATATTTCAATTAACAGGAAGTTCTTTTAGGTGGAATATCTCTTGTGAGATCAAAGCTCGGGGAACCAGGAATTCTGATGTGAAAAACTCAATAAATAACTAATGTTTCAGATCCATTGATGATTTTATGCCAAATTTTTCACATTTTATCACTTTTTTCAGTTATTATTATCCCACTCTATTGATAAGAAGTAGAAGCTTATGAGCTCCGTCTGTCTAAAACAGTGCATGACGTCAAAGGCGAAGCCGTGCCATTTCTGTAATGACTCTTAGCTGCTTGCAGAATTTAATGTTGAGCCTGAAGAGCTTATGTAAATCGCCACTCATCAGCATAGCCATAGGTGACTCTGTGCTTCCAAAGTGAATTTTAAGAAGCTGCATATCATGTATTCTAGAATATATATCAGCTCCTTGTAAATTGCATAGCAGGTTGCGTGCGATGTACAAAGCACGAGCCTAAATGGACGGTTGCTCAACAACGTTGGGCTCCCAGAAGTTTAGACCACACAACTGGCAGGTGGTCATTTCTCCATAAAATCAATACTAAAATATCTGAGAAAAGCATATATAAGAAAAACATAAGAAAAGCAGCAATTTATATGCTTAAATTTTCTGTAATTATGTCCATTAAAATTTCACAGTGATGGAAAATAACTTGGTATTAATAATCTCTGCAAAATATTTATTTAACAAATTTTCTCTTGCTATCCATTGTATGCATAGTTGGGTTTGACAACTATGCTATACTGTTTCTTCTCCTATGCTGGTAAATATACAGATTTATAGACTATCCAAAATCAAATAATAATTTCATGCCTAATCAAATTATTTAAATATAAAATACAATTTAGAATAATAATTATCTTTTCATATACCTAAATTACTTATCTATCAAACAAAAGCAAACTCTACATAAATCAATGCCTAATTGCACATTTTCATTACTGATGATTAGTTTTTGGGGAACAAAGTATATTTCATTTGCGAATTTACAGTCAGTTCCCTCTGCTTACTGTATGTTATTTCAAAACAATAGAGAAAAAAGAACTTATTGTCATCCAACTTGAAAATGCTGCAATAGGTACAGTTTAAAAGAAGAATGAGTCATACAAACTGCATTAAAATGTACGTTCAATTATCTATTGACAGAAACACTAATTAAATGGTTCTGTAGCTTCAAACAATGATGGGGCTCAGAGACTTACCGTTCCCTCAGAGAGTCATCATGTGCAGTTGCAGTTCATAGTTAAAGACAAAGAAACGAAAGCTAAAACACTTTACATGGTAAGCACTGAGCTGAAGGAAGTAAAATCATGCCACATCATATGTGCACGAGTGTACATGCACGCACATGTAAGCTTAAATGTGAGAAATCTTGATCTCCTTTCAATCCCAGCGATGAGCGGACGTGCAAAGATCACTTGAAGCACAGAAAGTAGGGCAGATGGGTGTGATCTTCATGCCTAATCCCCTTTTCTAACTATGCAAAGCTTTGCTTTCCTTGGGTCTGATGTGGGGATGGCAATTTTAATTTGTACCTAGAATGATTTTAAATCTCAGATGACAGTCTGTGTATATAAAATCCTTAGCTTTGTATGTGTTTAGTGGACTTTTAGCGTATGGACAAAGGACATGGAGTTGGCACCCAAACTCACTGGAGCAAATCCTTACCTTTTCTTTACTACTTTTATGACTTCGGGTAAATTTATTAAATTTTCTATGCTTTAACTTCCCTTAATCTTGTCTAAGTAAACTATATTTGTGACAATGAAACATCTGTACATAAAGTGAACTTCGTAGAGAGAATGGCTGTAAAGTCCCATGACTCCCCCTCATTTCAGTTACATTTTGTTATTCCACATGTATTATTACTGCCTTCCTTTTATTTGTTTTTTTCAAACTTTAACTTTTTTTATTTTTTTAAATTTATTACAATTTATTCACATTGTATCCCAACTGTAACCCCCTCCTACGTCCCCTTTTATTTCCCTCTTCTCCTCTCATGTCTGAGAGGAGACTTGATCACAAATCTGTCTTGTCTCCATTCTTCGCGTTTATTAGCATTGACTTTAAAGTCCTCATAAATAACTCCCTGCTACTGTCCTGCCCCATGATTGCGCTGCCTGCCTACCTTGTCTTCCTCTGTGCGATGGGCGGTCGTCAGGAGGCACTTTTTTTTTTTTTTTTACTTAGGCATACAGAGCTCCAAAACCCAGCATTTCTCACTTTGTCCCTCCTTTTCAAGGTCCCCTGTTCGGGCGCCAACTGACCCATCTCGCGGGCTAGTCGAACAGGGTCCACCTGAAAGAGGGAGTGGAAAGTGGGGGACAGAGACACAAAGAATGGAGACAAGACAGATTCCTGATCAAGTCTCCGTTTACTGAACGTGCAAACAACACTTATAAAGCAAAGGGCACAAGCAAAGTTTTCTCCCAGTAGCAACACCTCTGCATCACCTGGCAAGGCGTCTGAGAATTCACTCAAGGTTACGCAAAGTTTGCTCTCTGGTTCCCAAGGTTGCAGGGAGCTTGCTATCTACTTCTCAGGCTCAGAGCAGCCCACTTACAGAGACCACCAAGGACAGTCTCTGAGAAATGGAACTATGGATAAGACCCGCACCTGCCAAGGCCAGGAAGCAGAATTCCAAATACCAGACTCCTTCACCAACGTTTGGCTATGAGTCTCAGCATCTGCTTTGATACACTGTTGGGTAGAGTCTTTCAGAGGCGCTCTATGGTAGGCTCCTGTCCTGTTCCCAGTTTTCTTCTTCCAATATCCGACCCATTTGCCTTTCTGAGTTACGATTGGTCATCTTACCCATGGTCCTCCTTCTAGCTTAGCTTCTTTTGGAGAACGAATTTTGGTATGTTTATCCTATATTATATGTCTAATATCCACTTATAAATGAGTGTATACCATGTTTGTCTTCCTGCTTCTGGGATACCTCACTCAGGATGATCTTTTCTAGTTCCCACCATTTGTCTGCAAATTTCATTATTTCCTTGTTTTTAATTGCTGAGTAATATTCTGTTATGTAAATGTACCACAATTTCTGTATCCATTCCCCCATTAAGGGACATTAGGGTTGTTTCCAGATTCTGGCTATTATGAATAAAGCTGATAGGAATGTAGTTGAACAAATGTCCTTGTTATATACTTGAGCATATTTTGGATATATGCTTAGGGGTGGTGTAGCTGGATCTTCAGGTAGCAATATTCCTAATTGTCTGAAAAAGCACCAGATTGATTTCCAAAGTGGTTGTACAAGTTTACATTCCCCCCAGCAGTGGAGGAGGGTTCCCCTGCCTCCACATCCTTTCCAGCATGTATTGTCACTAGTGTTTGATCTTAGCCATTTTGATGGGTGTAAGGTGAAACCTCAGGGTTGTTTTAATTTGCATTTCCCTGATGACAAAGACAGGAGACAACTTCCTGAACAGAACACCAACAGCACAGTGTCTAAGATCAATAATCAATAAATGGGACCTCATGAAATTGAAAACATTCTGTAAAGCAAAGGACACTGTCATCAGAACAAAACGACTGCCTACAGATTGAAAAAGGATCTTCTCCAACCCTATATCTGACAGAGGGCTAATATCCGGAATATATAAAGAACTTAAGAATTTAAACACCAACAAGCCAAGTAATCTAATTAAAAAATGGGGAACAGAGCTAAACAGAGAATTCTCAACAGAGGAATATTGAATGGCAGAGAAACACTTAAAGAAATGTTCAATACTTCCTTTCATAATGCTTCCCTGGGTAGCTACATACTTCTGTGGACTCCCTACACTACAAGGAACTTTGTTCAATGTGAACTTTATCTCTCACATTGAATGCTGGTTTAGTCACACCCCATTAGCCCTTCTTCTTCATCATCACTCCAAAGGTTACTACAAAACCATATTGAATGTCACTAGCTAACATTCAAATCAACACTAATATACCTCTCTCTTTCTGATAACAAAATAAAGTCAGAGCTCCAGGTGTACTTTTCTATATTTCACAAATTCATTTGACATAATTGCAGAAGTAGCTCACAATTTTCCTAACATTTTTACAATATTTAACAATCTTATAAAATCTAATTATTTTGTCAACTTGAATGTTCATTACCTCATTTTCATAGTTAGTCTATACACTACATAGGGCTAGAGGTCTGATTCATCAGTGTATCACAGGATACACAGGGTACATTGTTAACTTTTACTAGTGTATGTTAACCGATTGATGAGTAGAAAGACAATATGCACATATCAGTCTGAGTGTCCCAAAGCTCCTGAAACATAAGTCTAAAGAATATTGTTTTATTTACACTTTTCTGTCTGTATACACTTCCATGAACTCATTGTATTCATCACTACTTGGGTACAAATTTTACCTTGCAATTTCTCCATGCTTTCATTTAATATAAAGAATATATTTTTATAGTATGCTTAGTTCCCAATGGGCTACTGCATAAAGTATTGATAGTGCTGATTTTTGCTGCATACGTAGTTTGAGACACTGAAATTCTGCATCATTGCTGAGTTAGTAATGATCACTCTACAAATAATAACAGATTACTTGATGAAAGAAGTATATATTTTTTAATTTTTAAGTTGGGCTGTATTTACTATGTAGTCTTTTTTTAATTAATTCATTTATTTATTCACTTTACATCCTGATCATATATTTAAAATTCTAATGTCTAACAGATGACTGCTCAAAGTATGTTTTTTAGAAAGGTACGGTGACAGTTAAGATAAAACTTCTGATAGCTGCAGCATGTTGGACGCCTAGACCTCCCTGACTTCTGAGGTCACTCTGTGTAGGCTCTGACCCACTCTCCTGCTGACTGTAAAAGAAAAGAAGCCACCAGTCACCTATACAAAGTGCTGCGGCATCAGCTGAAACACGAACTGTAAGCTTAGTTATGTACTCATTTTTGTGTATTATATTATCAAACATATCCTTAAATAGAGGTCGAGGAATCGAGATTCCAGGTCCTTATGTGAAATGCCTTCATTCTGTGCCCATTACTATAAGAGTTACTTTATCAAAGCCTTTATGGTTATGTATGCTTTCACTTGCTCTATTTCTATGCTATTGAATAAATATCTGTTTCTAAAACTCAGGTCTTTCACAAGAATCTTCATTTTTATTATCATTAGCATCAACTTTGTCAAAGAGAAAAGCAATTGGTTTTGAAAAATTTCCCAGTATACATTCAAAAATGTAAAATATAACGTCCTAAACTTACCTCACTCAACACAATTTTCCTAGTTTTATCCATTTACTGGTAAATATCATAATTTCATTTTTCTTTACAGCTGAGTAATATTCCATTGCATATACATATCAATCACATTTTTATCTTTCTCTATTTATGATTATCAAGGTTGATTTCATTCTCTACATATTGTGAATAGAGGAATGAACGCGAATATGCGAGTTTCCTTGTAGTGGGTGTCTGCCCATCAGTAGCATAGGTAGGACAGATGAAAAATTGATTTTTAGAAACCTCCAAACTATTTTGATTTTTTTATTTTTTAATTTTTTTATATTAGTTACAGTTTATTAACTTTGTATCCCAGCTGTAGACGCCTCCTTCATTTCCTCCCAATCCCACCCTCCCTCCCTTCTCTCCTCCCTGCCCCTTTCCCAGTCCACTGATAGGGGACCTCCTCCCCTTCAGTCTGACCCTAGTTTAACAGGTTTCTTCAGGACTGGCTGCAATGTCCTCATCTGTGGCCTAACAAGGCTGCTCCTGACTCATGGAGGTGGGGGGAGGGGCAAAGAGCCAGCCATTGAGTTCATGTCAGAGACAGTCCCTGTTCCCCATACTAGGGTACCCACTTGGATACTGAGCTGCCATGGGCTACATCTCAGCAGGAGTTTTAGGTTATATTCATACATGGTCCTTGGTTGGAGGAACAGTCTCAGAAAAGACCCTTGTGCCCAGATATATGAGGTCCTTGTGGAGCTCCTGTCCTCTCCAGGTCATACTAACTCCCTCTTCTTTCATATGATTCCCTGCACTCTGCCCAAGGCTTGGTTATGAGTCTCAGCATCTGCTTTGATACCCTGCTAGGTAGAGGTAGGCTTCTGTCCAAACTACTTCTGGTAGGCTTCTTCTCTGGTAGGCTCCTGTCCAAACTACTTTCTTAAGTCCAAACTAGTTTCTTAAGGACATACTATATGTCCTGATTATCAGTGAATGAAACTTCCTGTTTTGCTGCATCTATGGCAGTATTTGTTTTTATTTATATTTCTGGTGACTCTTCTGACTACATTGGGAGGGTATCTTAAAGTAGTTCTAATTTACATTCTCTGGTAATTAAAAGTTTTCAATTTTTAAAGTGTTTTTGAGCCATTGGCATTTCTTCTTTTGAGATTTTTTCGTGCTGTCTCATGGCCCATTTTTAATTGGGTTATTTATTTCCTTAATGTTTAGGGGCTTTATGTCTTTTAATATTCTAGACTTTAAGTATATGCCAGATGAATAGCTGGCAAAGATTTTCTCCCATCCTGTGGCTGCCTGTCCATTTGCTGCAGTTTCCTTTGTTGTGCAGAGCCCGTGAGTTTCATGAGATCTCATTTGGTGGTTGCCAGTGTTATTTCCTGTGCTTGCCGAATTTTACTCGGAAAGTCCTTAGCTTTACCTATAAGTTGAAGCATATTCTACTTCGCCCTCTTGCACTTTCATGCCATAAGATCTCATGTTGGGGTCTGTTATCTATTTGGAGCTGAGTCTTGTGCACAGTGAAATATAAGCATCTAGATTTTTCCTTCCTTCCTTCCTTCCTTCCTTCCTTCCTTCCTTCCTTCCTTC
>NW_026596166.1:14386029-14495075 GCF_907164565.1 Psammomys obesus | reverse complement strand
TTCCTTCCTTCCTTCCTTCCTTCCTTCCTTCCTTCCTTCCTTCCTTCCTTCCTTTCTTCCTTCCTTTTTCCTTCCCTTTCTTCCTTCCTTCCTTCCTTTTTTCCCTCCCTCCCTCCCTTCCTTCCTTCCTTCCTTCCTTCCGTCCTTCCTTCCTTCCTTCCTTCCTTCCTTTTCTTTATGCTAAAATTCCAGTTTTCTCAAATCCTTGTTTTCTTTCTTAAAAATTTATTTATTTTTATATCAATCACAGGTTATTTATTTTGTATCCCAGCCATAGCCCCCTCCTTCATTCCCTCCCAATCCCACCCTTCCTCCTTCATCTTCTCCCTGCCCCTTTCCCAGTCCACTAATAGGGGAGGACCTCCTCCCCTTCCATCTGACCCTAGATTATCAAGTCACTTCAGGACTGGCAGCAATGTCCTCTTCTGTGGCCTAGCAAGGCTACTCCTCCCTCGTGAGGGGGGGTGGGATCAAAGAGCTTGCCATTGAGTTCATGTCAGAAATAGTCCCTCTTCCCCTTATTAGAGAACCCATTTAGACAATGAGCTACCATGGGCTATATCCAAGCAGGGGTTCTAGATTATATCCATACATGGTCCTTGGTTGGAGACACAGTCTCATGAAAGACCCCTGTGCCATGATATATTTGGTCCTTGTGGCGCTCCTGTACTCTCCAGGTCTTACTAACTCTCCCTTCTTTCATATGATACCCTGCACTCTGCCGAAGGTGTAGTTATGAGTCATAATATCTGCTTTGATACACTGCTAGGTAGTCTTTCAGAGGTCCTCTTTGGTAGGCTCCTGTCCTGTTACTTGTTTTCTCTACATCCAATGTCCATCCCATTTGTCTTTCTAAGTGAGGATTGGTCATCTTACCCTGAGTCCTCTTTCTTGTTTATTTTCTTTAGGTGTATATATTTCAGTATATTTATTCTATCTTATAGGTCTATATAAGTGAGTATATACCATGTGTGTCTTTCTGCTTTTGGGATACCTCACTCAGGATGGCCGATTCTAGGTCCCACCATTTGCCTGCAAATTTCATGATTTCCTCATTTTTAATTGCTGAGTAATATTTCATTGTGTAAAAGTACCACAATTTCTGTATCCATTCCTTAACTGAGGGATATCTGGGTTGATTCCAGGTTCTGGTGATTACAAATAAAGCTGCTACAAACATGGTTGAGCAAATGTCCTGTTGTGTACTTGAGCATATTTTGGATATATGCCTAGGAGTGGTATAGCTGGATCTTGAGAAATCACTACTCCTATTTGTCTGAGAAAGTACCAGATTGATTTCCAAAGTGGTTGTACAAGTTTGCATTCCCACCAGCAATGGAGGAGGGTTCCCCTTTCTCCATATCCTCTCCAGCATGTAGGATGACTCTAACCAAGCAAATGAAAGACCTGTTTGAGAAAAACTTCAAGTCTCTGAAGAAAGAAATTGAAGAAGATATCAGAAGATGGAAAGATCTCCCATGCTCATGGATTGGTAGTATTAACACAGTAAAAATGGCCATTCTGCCAAAAGCAATCTACAGATTCAATGCAATTCCCATCAAAATACCAACACAATTTTTTACAGACCTTGAAAGAAGAATTCTCAACTTCATATGGAGAAACAAAAAACCCAGAATTTCCAACATAATCCTGTAAAAGAACAGATCATCTGGAGGTATTGCCATCCCTGATCTCAAGCTGTATTACAGACCAATAGTAATAAAAACTGCATGGTATTGGCATAGAAACAGAAAGGAGGATCAATGTAACCGAATAGAAGACCCAGAAATAAACCCAAACACCTATGAATACTTGATTTTTGACAAAGAACCCAAAACCATTCAATGGAAAAAAAAAAGACAGCATCTTCAATAAATGGTGCTGGTCCAACTGTATATCTATGTACAGAAAAATGAAAATAGAACCATATTTATCAGCCTGCACAAAACTAAAGTCTAAGTGGATCAAAGACCTCAACATAAAACCAGACACATTAAATAGGTTTGAAGAAAAAGTAGGGATACCCTAGAACTCATCGGCACAGGAGACTACTTCCTGAACAGAACACCAACAGCACAGGCTCTAAGATTAACAAGAAATAAATGGGACTTCATGAAACTGAAAAGCTTCTATAAATCAAAAGACACTGTCATCAAAACAAAACTACAGCCTACAGACTGGAAAGGATCTTCACCAACCCTACATCTGACAGAGGGCTAATATCCAATATATATATAAAGAACTAAAGAAGTTAAAAAGCAACAAATCAAGTAATCCAATTAAAAAATGGGGCACGGAGTTAAACAGAGAACTCTTTGTAGAGGATTGTAGAATGGCAGAAAAACACTTAAAGAAATGTTCAATGTCCTTAGCCATCAGGAAGATGCAAATCAAAATGACCCTGAGATTTCACCTTTTTTTTCTTTTTTTTTTAAATTAATTTAATTTACAACTCAGTCATAGTTCCCTCCTTTCTTCCTTCCCAGTCCTACTCTCCCCCTAGCATCCCCTCTTCCCTGTTCCTTAGAATAG
This sequence comes from Psammomys obesus, assembly GCF_907164565.1. NCBI lineage: Eukaryota > Metazoa > Chordata > Mammalia > Rodentia > Muridae > Psammomys > Psammomys obesus. The sequence continues at coordinate 14,492,543 of NW_026596166.1, read as the reverse complement.
TGAGCCCTCCATACCCAGACACCCCAGCTCATCTATTCACATGAGGGCTGTGTTAGTCATCCTCCCTTGTGGCCTGGTATGGAAGTCCAGTCAGGTAGACATGATCAAAACGCAGGCAACATAGTCCCTGTCAGAGATATTCCCCACTCCTCTAACTAATGGGCCAAGATGAATCCTAAGATAATGCCCATCAAGCTTATCTTCTTGGGGTCTGTCCATTGTAGTATTCTATCTTGTACTATATGACTAAAATCCACTTATAAGTGACTATATATCATGTGTGTCTTTCCGGGCCTGTATTACCTCACGCAGGATGATCTTTCTCTGATGTGTGAATATTAGCTTAGAATCTATTGTGTTATGTCTATTTAACTTGGAGCACATGTAGAAGCCAGGAAATTAAAAAAGAGCTTTTTGAGGAAGGAACACATTAATTAAAGAGAGAGAGAGAGAGTACATTGTAGGTTAAAGAAAGATAGTGAGGTAGAATACTGGGGTACCAATGGCTTGATTTGGGAGGGACATGAAGTATGAGGGCAATCAGGTGAAGGAGAGTTTAAGAGGTATGAAAAGCCAGATGAAATACCTATTATCTCTCAATCTAACTTTCAAAAAGAAAATATAGGTGGAGAGATAGTAGGACTTCTGTGAAATGAAAGAGGAAGGGAGAATACTAAGAGTTATAGGACAAATATAGATTATATGAAGGGATGGAGACAGGGGTGTATAATGGGAGGACTAAGCTAACTAAGGATCTATGAAAACACTTTATAGAAGCATCATAAATAGTTAGGTAATATGAAAATGCAACTTTGAAAAAAAAAAGAGCTTGAATGAAATTATGTCACATCGAGGGTAAGACCACTCCCAGGGGAAAAAATGATTAAATGAAACATGAAATACAAGGAATGGGATGCCTCACTACAAGATCTCACACAGAGACCCCAGAGGACTGCCACTGCTCTTGGATACATACCACAACAACATGGTAAGGCATTATGGCTGAAGATACTACGTACTTTACCTACAGGATATAGAGAAAGCATCTTAAACTGACTAGGAAGCACTCTCCGTGCTGGCTACCTTCCTGGTCTTATGCAACTCTGGAACCTGAGTACTACAAACAGATCTACCAGGCTAGAGATGGCACTGGTGAAATAGTAGCATTGATGTTATATGGTAACTAACCACTTTGTGACTGGAATGAGGCCTGCTTCATAGAAAGGACTTCCATGTCTGGTCTTGTTCAGAGCTTATGGCTGCAGAGGTTAAAAGCCTCAGAAGAGAATCTGCTATCACTTGCCTAAGTGCTGTAAAATTGCCTTCTAAACATTGATATTAATACACATAAACTTGGGCTGCTCTCAACCTTGGTAAGAGAAACTTTTGTGCAATGAGCAGCAGTCAATGGGGATAAACATAACTGTTTAAAATGCTCTGAATATACCTGACAAAACAGGATCAGATGAATGGGGAGGAGGTCCCCCCCATCAGTGGACTTGGAAAGGGGCAGGGTGGAGATGAGGGAGGGAGGGTGGGATTGGGAGGGAATGAGGGAGCGGGATACAGCTGGAATACAGAGTTAACAAAATGTAACTGATAAGAAAAAAGTAAAAATAATAAAAATAAAAAATGCTCTGAATAAGATATTGAGTGCTCTCTTTCTATGTCCATCATTGGCCTTTCTGACTGAAGACTGATCATCTTACCCAGGGTCGTCCTCCTTGTTTAGCTTCTTTAGGTGTATAGATTTTAGTATTATATGTCTAATATCCACTTACAGGTGAGTATATACCATGTGTATCTTTTTGCTTCTGGGATATCTCACTCAGGACGATCTTTTCTAGTTCCCACCATTTGCCTGCAAATTTCATCATTTCCTTGTTTCTAATTGCTGAGCAATATTCCTTTGGGTAAATGTACCACAATTTCTGTATCCATTCCTCCCTTGAGGGACATCTGTGTGGTTTCCAGATTCTGGCTATTACAAATAAAGCTGCTACAAACATGGTTGAGCAAATGTCCTTGTTGTGTACTGAAGCATCTTTTGGATATATGCCTAGGAGTAGTATAGCTGGATCTTGAGGAAGCTGTATTCCTAATTGTCTGAGAAAGCACCAGACTGATTTTCAAAGTGGTTGTACAAGTTTACATTCCCCCATAAATGGAGGAGCGTTCCTCTTTCTCCACATTCTCTCCATCATGTGTTGTCACTTGAGTTTCAGATCTTTGCTATTCTGATGGGTGTAAGGTGAAATCTCAGTGTTGTTTTGATTTGCATCTCCCTGATAATTAAGGACTTTGTACATTTTTTGAAGTGTTTCTCTGCCATTCAATATTCTTCTATTGAGACTTCTCTGTTTAGCTCTGTACCCCATTTTTAATTGGATTACTTTATTTATTGCTTTTTAACTTCTTCAGTTCTTTATATATTCTGGATATTAGCCCTCTCTCAGATATGGGGAAGGTAAACATCCTTTTCCAATCTGTAGGCTGTCATTTTTGTTCTGATGACAGTGTCCTTGGCTTTTCAGTTTCATGAGGTTCCATTTATTGATTGTTGGTCTCAGAGCCTATGCTGTTGATATTCTGCTCAAGAAGTTGTCTCCTGTGCCAATAATTTCTAGGCTCTTCCCCACTTTTTCTTTTAATAAGATTAGTATGTCTGGTTTTATGTTGAGTTCTTTGATCCACTTGGACTTTAGTTTTGTGTAGGAGCCTACCACAGAGGGCCTCTGAACGACTCTACCAATCAGGGCATCATAGAAGATGTTGAGTCTCATAGTCAAGCTCTGGGCAGAGTGCAGGAAATCTTATGAAAAAAGGGAGAGATAAAGGTCTGGAGTGACAGGAGCTCCACAATGAGAACAACAAACCCAAAAATCTGGGCACAGAAGTCTCTCTGAGACTGCTACTCCAACCAAGGACCATGCATAGAGATAACCTAGTACCTCTGCACAGATCTAGCCCATGGCAACTCAGTCTCCAAATGAGCTCCCTAGTAAGGAGAATGGGGACTGTCTCTGACATGAATCACCTCCCCCTGAAGGGGAAACAGCCCTCCCAGGCCACAGAGGAACACAATGCAGCCAGTCCTGATGAGACCTGATAGGGTAGGGTCAGATGGAAGGGAAGGAGGACCTCCCTATCAGTGGACTTGGAGAGGGAGATGGGAAGAGATGAGGGAAGTGGGATGGGATTGGGAGAGGATGAGCGAGGGCGGCTTCAGCTGGTATACAAAATGAATAGACAGTAATTAATTAAAAAATTAATTTGAGTGCTCATCCCTAAAATTTACATCTGTGGTAAGCCCCACCATCAAGCCTAAAGGAACATAACAAAAGTGGAAACCCAAAGAAGGTAAGACTCAAAGACAGGTAGGAATGCTGTGAGCTGTGATCTTCTAGACATGGTATGGCGATCACACTCACAAACTCACAACAACTGTGCTTATTACCTGCACAAGAGTAGCATAAAATTAATATAGCCAAACCCTGTCAGGCTTGGGTAGAAGATCTCCATGGCCTACCCCTTACTGAGGCGTTATTGGCAGTTGATAGCTTTTGAGGAAAGGAGCGTCATTCATGTTTGAGGATTTGGTTACTGTAGGTTTCCCATGCTTCTGTGGGTCACCCCACACCTAGGAACACATTTGCAGGGCTAACTAGATTATTAATAAAAATAAGAACATGGATCTGAAAGTAAAACATGTTGGAGGATTGTGGAAGGGAAAAGTTTGGGGTAATATAATATTTCATTATTTACAGGTATAAAATTCTCAAAAACAAAGAAAAATTTAAAAATTTAAAAATGTAGACTATATAATGTTCTTTTCACTACGGGTAGTAAGGTATTATCACTGCAGTATTGATCTTAATATAGAAAAGGTATAGAACGTCCTTGCTCCAAACGACATATGGAACCAACGCCAACATCAATCATCCATTCAACATCCCAATGGGAAATTAGCTCATTCTAAAATGTATTATGTATTGCAGTTATAAGAAATATTTTGTGCCCAAATAACTGAAACAAACATTAAAATAAGGGGAAAAGTATTCAGTCATAGTGACACTTAATTTGGGGAATATACTCAAGGAGCAGAAACAAATAAAATCTTCATTTAGCTTCTTAATTGGGAAATGCATATATACACAGTTCAGACAACATATTCTCAACAAAGTGTAAAGAAATACAATCTAGAAATTGGACTGTAAACTTCAGCAAAAATGACTTGATATTGTAATGCCTCATAATTACTCGTGGCTGGTTTAAGTTTATGTAATATAAGTAGAAATATGATTTACTTCAGGATGCATACCTAGATGCTTGCTGCTATATCCCCTTCATCTTTGCAGTTTTTTTTTTTTTTCAGGAAAGAAAAAGAAAGTTGGTTAATTTGTTTTTTACATACTGTTTTAAATTTTGGAATTAAGCTGAGATGAACTTAAAAGTTTTTGTATTTCAATTGATTTCTTTTAAATTTCCTGATGAAAGCCTAGCCCTGTACTCCTTCACTCAGGCTGGCCTCTCTCAGGACTCTCATTACTGCCAAGATCAGCATGTTTTTGGATGCTATTAGCTAGCAGTGCTAATGCATTTGGGATTTACTGGAAAATAAAAATAGGTTTGAACTTGTTCATATTCACCTGCTGTTTTCTAGATGAAAACACTCAGCAAAGCAATTTGAAAAAGCCTAAGATTTTTTTTAATTTAAGGAAATTATTGTATTTAATGAAAGTATGTCAGCTCAATTTTGTACCAGAGAGTGAGCCACTAAGCTGTAGACAATTGTGTTCTTAAATAAACCCTAAACCTTTTTATGCTTTAATTTTTTACTTAGCAGTCTTTTGTAAGCTTAATTTAAGGAAAAAATAACACTATATGTAATATACTTTTACTGTCCAGAGACTTTACAAAATTTTATTGTGTAGTTTCTAGCAAGTGTGCTCTATTTCAAGTTCTTTTGTGACCCTTGTTTCTGTCAGAGTTATAGGGCATGTGCTTTGGAGAGATAAAAATGATTACAGAGATGACTCTGAAACCGGAAGACTGTTAGCTACCATCAGGGCCTGACTCTCCTATTGTTGGAGCTATCTTTATTTTTCAGATGGATTTGAAGTTGCTATTAAAAGTTCACATAAAATCTCCATTTAATCCGTGAGTCTTCCGTTGAGAAAGTTCTGGATTGATCTTCAGTTTCTGCTTCTCAGAACTGTGCTAATGGAAAACAATGCCTCTGTGAAACTTAAAAGTCTTAACTATGACACGAGTTGCAGGATAATTACAAAGATTAGATTATTAACTTGAGAAAAACCTAAAATCTTAGGTGCAAAAAAGATGTTATTTTCTTTTTCTCACTTTAATTTAGATATACATTTAGCATATACTTTTGTGTACAACTGACAGTTTCCACTATACACGTTCTTCTTTGAAAGTTTGGAAGAATGGAAGAATTCTGCGTTGAAAGCATCTGTCCTGGGCTTTTTGGGTTGGGAGGCTTTTGATGACTGTTTCTATTTCTTTAAGGGTTATAGGACTTTTTGAATTCTTTACCTGATCTTTATTTAACTTTGCTAAGTGGAATATGTCAAGAAAGTTGTCCATTTTATTTAGATTTTCCAATTTTGTGGAGTATGGGCTTTTGATGTAAGATGTAATGATTTTTTTAGATTTCCAAAGTGTCTGTTATAATGTCCCCCTTTTCGTTTCTGGTGGAGGAAAGATTGAAGGAATGGCCAACCAAAGAGTGGCCCTACTTGAAGCCCATTCCATGGGAGAGAACCAATTCCTGACACTGTTATTATTACTGTTAATGGAATGCTTCTAGACAGGAGCCTGACATAATTCCTCTGAGAGGCTTAACCCAGCTACTGATGGAAACAGATGCAGAAACCCACACCTAAATATTTGACAGAGCTTGGGGACCCCTATGGAAGAGTTAGGGAATGTCGAGGAAGCCAGAGGGATCAAGGACTCCATAAGAAGACTGCAGCTGTGGCAGGCAGCTAGCAGCCCAAGCAGGATCCTCGGTGCTCAGTGATTCAGAATGCAGAGGTGGCTTCCCCAAATACAGTCTTCCTGCCCATCGGCAAACAGTGGGCACCACTGAGCTCACCAATCTATTACACTTTCACTTGCCCCAGCAGTCTGAAATCTGAGAGTAGAGAACAGGGGGAACCCCTGTGCTTTCTGATCAGGCCTGCAAGCTAGTGAGTGCACCTTTAAGTGAGTGCTTGCAGATCCCCAGATCCAGGGTCCCTCTAAGCTGGCAGACAGACATCCGATCCCTCCCACCGACATCGCCACAGTTGGCAACATAGGTGCGTTGGGGACAGTCTTCTCAACATTGAAGCCTCTGTTCTGTGGGTCAACCAGTGGAGTCCAGGCAAACAATTCCTGGAACCCAGACACATATGAAATCCGGGAGGACAGTACAACAAGGGACTGAGGTATTCAGGGCATCTGCACATGTGCATTGTGCCTGCAGACAGTGCCAGCACACCCTCCTGCACTTAAGCTCCACAGATCTAGGCATCTTCATGCTCTAGCACTCTGTCCTTCAAGGCACATGCGCCTGCAACCTCCGTTAGCTATAGCTGAAACACCAATATCCACTCACAAACTGGTGGACCTCTCTCATTTTCCTGAAGAATACTCCAGACACCAGAGACAGACAGACCCAGTCTGAAGTACAGACTCTAAGAACAAACATAGAAGGTTACAGATAATCAATCTCAGAGCTGAAATCAATGAATCAGAAACAAAGAAAACAATTCAGAGAATCAATGAAACCAAGAGCTGGTTCTTTGAGAAAATCAACAGGATAGAAAAACCCTTAGCCAAACTAACTAAAAGGCAGAGAGAAACTATCCAAATCAGCAAAATCAGAAATGAAAAGGGGAACATAACAATAAACACTGAGGAAATCCAAACAATCATTAGGTCTTACTACAAAGTCCTATATGCCACAAAGTTTGAAAATCTAAATGAAATGGACAATTTTCTTACCAGATTCCATTTACCAAACTTAAATGAAGATCAGGTAAATAGATTAAATAGTGCTATATCTCCCAAGAAATAGAATCAGTGATAAAAGTCTCCCTTCCAAAAAAAGCCATAGGCAAGATAGATTCAGTGAAGAATTCTACCAGACCTTCAAAGAAGAACTAACTCCAATTCTCTTCAAACTATTCCACAAAACAGAAACAGAAAAAACATTACCAAACTCATTATTTGAAGACCCAGTCATCTTGATATCTAAACCACACAAAGACCCAACAGAAAAATAGAACTTCAGACCTATCTCTCTTATTAACATTGATGCAAAAATACTCAATAAAATACTTGCAAACCGAATCTAAGAACAGATAAGTGATAGCATCCCCATGACCAAGTAGGCTTCATCCCATGCATGAATATACAATATACAGAAATCAATATATTTCAATATACAGAAATCCATCAATGTAATCCATCATATAAACAAACTGAAAGAGAATTTCAATATACAGAAATCCATCAATGTAATCCATCATATAAACAAACTGAAAGAGAAAAACCACATGATCATCTCCTTAGATGTCAAAAAAACATTTAACAAAGTCCAACACCCATTCATGTTTAAAATCTTGGAGAGGTCAGAGTTACAAGGCACATACATAAACATAGTAAAGACAATAAACAGGAATCCTATATCCAATATCAAACTAAATGGAGAGAAACTTAAATCAATTCCACTGAAATCAGGGACAAGGCAAGGATGCCCACTCTCTCTGTATCTCCTCAACATAGTACTTGAAGTTCTACCTAGAGCAAGAAGACAAGTAAAGGAGATGAAAAGGATAGAAATAAGAAAAGAAAACGTCAAAGTATCACTATTTGCAGATGATATGATAGCATATGTAAGTAACCCCAAAAACTCAATCAGGGAACTACTTCAGCTGATAAACACCTTCAGCAAAGAGACTGGATACAAAATCAACTCAAAAAAATCAAAAGCCCTCCTGTATACCAAAGACAAAAGGGCCAAGAAAGAAATCAGGGAAACAACACCATTCACAATGGCCACTAATAACATAAAGTACCTTGAGGTGACTCTAACCAAGCAAATGAAAGACCTGTTTGAAAACAAAAACGAAAACAAAAACAAAAAAACTTTAAGTCTCTGAAAAAAATAAATTCAAGAAGATATCAGAAGATGCTAAGATCTCCCATACTCATCTATCCATAGGATTAACATAGTGAAATTGGCCATCCTGTTAAAGGCAATTTACAGATTCAATGCAATTTCTATCAAAATACCAACACAGTTCTTTACAGAACTTGAAAAAAACATTTTTCAGCTTCATAGGGAAAAACAAAAAACCCAGAATTTCCAAAATGATCCTGTACAACAACAGATCTTCTGGGGGTATCGCCATCCCTGATCTCAAGCTGTACTACAGAACAATAGTAATAAAAACTGCAAGGTATTGGCATAGAAATAGAATGGTGGATCAATGGAACCGAATAGAAGACCCAGAAATAAACCCACAACCCACAAATACTTTATTTTTGACAAAAAAGCCAAAACCATACAACGGAAAAAAGACAGCATCTTCAATAAATGGTGCTGGTCTAACTGGATGTCTACATGTAGAAAAATGCAGAGATCCATATTCATCCACCTTCAGTAAAGTCCAAGTGGATCAAAGACCTCAACATAAAACAAGACACACTATATTGGTTATAAGAAAATGTGAAGAAGAGTCATGAACACAATGTCACAGGAGACAACTTCCTGAACAGAACACCAACAGCACAGGCTCTAAAAGCAACAATGAATAAATGGGACCTCATCAACTGAAAAGCTTCTGTAAAGCAAAGGACACTGTCATCAGAACAAAATACAGCCTACAAAATACAGATCGGGAAAGGATCTTCACCAACGTTTTATCTGATAAAGGGCTAATATCCAGAGTATATAAAGAACTCAAGAAATTTAAAAAAATCAAGTAATCCAACTAAAAAATGTGATACAGAACTAAACAGAGAAGCTCAATAGAGAAATATCAAATGTCAGAAAATCACTTAAAAAAATGTTCAACACCCTTAGTCATCAGGGAGATGCAAATCAGAATGACCCTGAGATTTCACTTTACATGCATCAGAATGGCAAAGATCAAAAACTCAAGTGACAACACATGCTAGAGAAAATGTGGAGAAAAAGGAACCCTCCTCCATTGCTGGTGGGAATGTAAACTTGTACAACCACTTTGGAAATCAATCAGTTGCTTTCTCAGACAATTAGGAATAGTGTTACCTGAAGATCCAGTTATACCACTTCAAGGCATATATCCAAAGTATACAACAAGGACATTTGCTCAACAATGTTCATGGCAGCTTTATTTGTAATAGCCAGAAGCTGTCAACAACCCAGATGTATCTCAATGGGAGAATGGATAAAGAAATTGTGGTACATTTAAACAATGAAACACTACTCAGCAATTAAAACAAGGAAATTATGAAATTTGCAGGCAAATAGTGGAAACTACAAAAGATCATCCTAAGTGAGGTATCCCTAAAGCAGAAAGGCACACATGGTATATACTCATTAAGTGGATATTAGACATGTAATATAGGGTAATCATTCTAAAGTCTGTATACCTAAAGAAGCTAAGCAAAAAGGAAGATCCTGGGTAAGATGACCCATCCACACTCAGAAATGCAAATGGGAAGGACATCTGAAGAGGGAAAAACAGAGAACAGGACAGGAGCCCACCACAGGGCATCTCTGAAAAACTCTACCCAGCAAGGTATCAAGACAGCCAAACCTTGGGCAGAGTGCATGGAATCTTACAGAAGAAAAGGGAGAAAGAAAGACCTGGAGGGTTCAAGAGCTCCACAAGGAGAGCAACAGAATCAAAAATTCTGGACACAGGGGTCTTTTATGAGACTGATACTCCAACCAAGGACCATGCATGGAGATAGCCTGAATCCTCTGCACAGATGTAGCCCATGGCAGCTCAGGGTTCAAGGAGTGGGTTCCCTAGTAAGAGGAACAGGAGCTGTCTCTGACATAAACTCATTGACTGGCTCTTTGATCACCTACCACTGAGGGGGAAGCAGCCTTTCCTCGCCACAGAGGAAGAGAATATGGCCAGTCCTGTTGAGGCCTGATAGGCTAGGATCAGAGGGAAGGGAAGGAGGGGCATGGGAGGAGAAGAGAAAGGAAGGGTGGGATTGGAATGGGGTGATGGAGATGGCTAGAGATTGGATACAATGTGAATAAAAATTCAATTATTCAAAAATAAAATTTTAAAACTAGACAAATGATCACAAAAAGAAAAAAAGAAAAAAAAAAAAAGAGCAGAGGCAGGAGATTCTCTGAGTTAGAGGCCAGCCTGGTCTACAAAGCAAGTCTAAGACAGGATAGGTTACACAGAAAATCCTTGTCTCAAAAAACCAAAAATTAAATAGAAAATAAATAAATAAAGAAAGAAAGAAGGAAGGAAGGAAGGAAGGAAGGAAGGAAGGAAGGAAGGAAGGAAGGAAGGAAGGAAGGAAGAAAGAGAAACTCCACGTGAACACTGGAATTTCTCATGGAAAGAGGAAAGTGTTTTTTCCCTGGTGTCTCCACCATCAGGATGCATTCCTACACTTTGAAGACCTTGAGAACACAGTTCAAACTCTCAAGATTCCTACAAGGAACACTTTATCCATTTAGCCTTTACGGTACCTGAAACGGGAGAGACTTTGATTTCGTTCCTTCACACAGCTTGGCTCTCATGCCAGCGCCTGGACTAGACCTCAGCGTCTGTGTCTTATGGAGACTGCACCAAGTGCTCCTAAGCATCACCTGTATGGGCCCAGGCTTCAACGTTTTGAAAAAGATTGTGGTTTTGGATTTCATACTTCAGCCAGGTGTAAGGCTTGGCTTGAAGAGTGACTTGGCCCATTGCTTTCTGGCTCTTTACCAATCAATACATGTACCTGTTGGGACTGGTGCTATTCCAGTCATTGCCCTTCTATTTATTTTTATTTTTCCTTTCTAGACTAGATCTTGATACACATTTTACAAACATTACCATGTTGCTTAACCACTAGCAAGCATTTGACTCCATGTGGAGGCTTATATACAAGACTCAAAGCAAAGGTGTGAAAAAGTTCAACTTAAAAATTATTGAAATTTTTGATTATGCCTATAATCCTGGTACTCCAGGAGGCAGAGGCAGTCAGATCTCTGTGAGTTTGAGGCCAGCCTGGTCTACAAAGCAAGTTGGGGATAGCCAAGGCTACAAAGAGACACCCTGTCTCAAAAAACAACAAGTTATTGAAATTCATTTTCAGGTGAACAGATGCACAGTAATTAATTTTTATATTTTACTTTAACACATCACCTTTTTTTAATGCGCTTTGGTTAGGAAATACTCAAAAATTTTTCAGCTTTTCTCTTTAAGAGAAAATGGTCTTTTATCTCATATTTCTAATTCTCCACACAATCTTGGCCTCTCAAGTAAAGCGCTATTAAAGTTCAGAATGCATAGAATTTCTGTCAAGAGAAGCGGAACCCTAGGTTGGGTAGATGCTTCAGCCGGTCAAGGCTGCTGCTAGGAGGGGTGACCCAAGTTCAATTCTAGAACACACATGGTTGAAGATGAGAACTGGTGTGTGTGTGTGTGTGTGTGTGTGTTTGTTTGTTCGTTTGTTTTTGTTGTTGTCTCTGACCACCACACACACACGGCCATATGCTCCAACACACACATACCAAATGAAAGAATAAATAAGTAACAGATATAAATATAAATGTAAAAAATACTTTATTTTACTTTTCTTACATAAAGCATATATAAAATCTATACAGGTTACATTAAAATACTATTTGGAGAATTCTCTCACAAAATAGAAAAACATGCAGCCAACGGTTATAGACATGTAAATATTGAATTGATGCAATCATCTGATCAATACAACTTTAAAATATTTAAATTATTCACATTTAATAGAAGTAAGTAAAATCTTAATTTTATTTTACTCTTGTTTGTGATTCTATTTATTTCATACAGATAAAATATGGCTACATTCTGTTCAGAATACTTGACAAGCATGCATTAATAATTAATAAGAACACTACCTTTCACCTGAAGTTTTGGTCACAGAATTTTTTTCCTCAATCCAAAACCCTGATCACTCCTGCCTGTTGAAAAAAAATGGTTGTGCATAATAAGATATAAGTGAAACTTTCTGAATGTTTGCAGGGAGATCTGTCTTTATTCCAGGTAGGCCTTGTCTTTCCATTTCAAAATAGAATATCAAATTCATCCAATCAATTTATAGGAGCTTGTTAAGTATTGATGATTTTTAAGATATCATTAAGAAATGGTATACCATCTTAGTTGCCTTTTATAATTTACATTTTTAATAATTTTTAACTACCTCATAGCTTGCAAAGCATCTAGTCATTTTAGGTTTCTTTTGGATTTATGACTTTGATAGTTAGGTTGATAAGACCTTCTTGCATGTGAAGCTATAACAAAATAGTTATATTTACACATTTTCTCTGAAAATTTCATCCCACATTCATGTGCAAATATTAATATTTGAGACTCACTGCTTTATTTTTTCAGCAACAGCCATAAGATATGCTGACTTTTAAATAAAGAATAATCCTAAGAATTCCACATACTAAGTCGTGGTTGATACTAAATACAATCCTGTTTATAAACAAGGATAGGCTAAAATTACAAGTGCTTGCATTAAATGATTGAGAGTCTTTCTGTGTAAACACAATAGAATTTGTATTTCCACAAACAGAAGCTTTAAACTTCGACCATGAGCATGTAAAGTATTTGTTTATTTTCCTCAGCTCTGCTCACTATGGGAACCTCTGCCTTTGTCTTCTGTGCTGGGAGACTGTGTTCCAGAGCCTACAGAGGACACCACCACTGCAAAATGAGTTTCCATAGAAAAACAAACTTGAAACCAACCACCCTCAAGTAGTAGAAGGAAACATTCCATCTACATTTAAAAAGTAGATGGCAAATGTAATCCTGTTATCTCTAACTTGAACCAAAAAAAAAAAAAAAAGTAAAAAAGTTGTCTTTATGTATAGACATGGTGCCATAGGTGGCTCTGTGCAGAGGGGGAGACATTTAAAATGGCAAAGGAAAAGAGTGTAAGGAAGAACCTGGCACATCATGCCTCCTTTCCCTCCTCCCACATTGAACTTGGGAAAGAGTGGTGTTTGCTAAGACATAGGAAAGGTAATTTCAAAGACTAAGGAAGACTACCAGCATATTTTTCTATTTAAGATATTCACATGAAAAGATCTTCTGTTATTCATACTTTTTGGAAGCTATTACTGTAGACTGAAGCACTTTAGGTCTTCCTTAGTGATTTTTTTTTTTAAATATCAGAAAGTATATAATCCTCTTAAACAATCTGAAACAAAGATTCACTATATGATATAAGCAGCTTTTTAACAATATCACAATAATAGTTCTGATTTAGAAATTTACCTTTTCTATTTGTTTATACTCATCCTTGTAGTTGTAAACAGTCTATAAGCTCTCTGTCCATTCCCAGCCCATCAGTGGATGCTGGATACTCTGTGCCACCTATAATTATTGCCATTTTATTTTATTCTATAGTAATGTATAACCATAAATGCTTCAAAAGTAACAACGTGAATGTAACAATGTATCCAAACAAAATGTAAATGTGCTGTGAAAAGGAAAGGAACTAAACTTGCTTGATTCAGTTAAAAAAATAAGAAAGAAAAGTAATTTAAAAGGAACTCCACAAGGAGAGCAACAGAACAAGAAAATTTGAACACGGGGAACTTCCCAGAGACTCATACTCCAACCAAGGACTATTCCTGGAGATAACCTAGAACCCTGACAATGCAGCCACTTCTGATGAGAACTGATAGACTAAGATCAGAAAGAAGGAAAGGAGGACCTCCCCTATCAGTGGACTTGGGGAGGGGCATGCATGCAGAAAGGGGGGGAGGGGGGCCGGGAGGTGAGGAGGGAGGGGCTTATGGGGGGATACAAAATGAATAAAGTATAATTAACAAAAGTTAAATAAAAAATTTAAAAAAGTGATATATAGGTTGGTAAATATATTAACAATTTTCAAGAGCGGTTTTCTGATATTATTAATGGACATGATATAATTCAATACAGTTTTGCCTAATTAACATAAAATTCAGAAGCTTCTGATTTTCACAGCGACAATTTATACTTCAGCATCTTAAACAGGGCAGAACTTTACCAACTACAGCTTGCATCTTTTTCAAGGTGAAAAGCAAATCAGAATTAAAAAAGATTTTAAGAAGAGAAAATAAGAGTAATCCCTGCTTAGTTTAAATTATATAACAATACAAGAGAAGACTTCCCTTCAAATAGTAGAAGAAATAGTAAAGATATCATGGAAAAGAGAATGATGATCAAACTCTGAAACCCTAATACCGGAAATAAATATTTGGAGAAATATTGAAATTCTCTGTACAAATATTTGTCTTACAAGACTTGGCATGAAGGTAGTCAGAATAGCAAAATGAAGAGTGTCATAGGGATTCTAAATGAGGCTCTGACCACAGACTGGCTGAGGGAAAATGCAGCAAAGAGGAACAGTTTATGCTTGATTTGGAAAGCCACCTGTGGGCAAGAATAGGGAACTAATAAAAAACAAAACTGAATGGAAAAAAACACAAAAGAATGTTACCAATACTTAAAAGCAGCGGGCACACGTCTATATCTCCAGAACATGCTGTATAAATATCTCACTTGATTGGAGCTGATTTCCAATTTTCTGTCTCAGTAGCAACATGAGCAGCGGTGATCCGAACACACCGCTCCTTTGGAATATTTTAATGAGGCATGGGAAAGTCACGTGCCTGAAGTTTGCATCTATGTCTGATTTGTCCCTGCCTGCTACATGGCCTTGAGCTATGGGTTGACAGTAAATAGAATAAAATAAAAAGGGGAAAGCCAAAGGGATGTGACAGCACGTGTAAGCTTGGAAAGAAAAGATAACACTGCAACAGCCGGCAGTTTTGTATCCCAGCTGCTGAGTATTGGCTAAAGCCTTCCATTGAAATTCTGCCCTGCACCACTTTCCTTGTGAGCAAGGCCATTCATCAGTTCTTTCATGCTGGTTCAATTAATGCTATAGTGCTCCAAGGCAATGTAGCATCGGCACTGGTGAAGAATTTCAATTCTGTAAACAGGCCTGTAAATATGCCGCTGTGGATAAATTGGCCATCAGGGTGATAGAGAGCAGCAAAGGAAAATGTGTGATTACAGAGAGTTTTAGTGAGCTCAGAAGCTGCTGAGCCATTGCTGTGAGCAAGAACAATGCTTCTGCCTTCTCTGCTTAGCCAGCATTTTTGCTCATTCCATATTTAGCTATTTCTATGCAAATCCTCTTGTCTGATTTCTATTTCTTGCTTAGTCACTTTTGGAACAACCCTGATCCAGATTTTTGGTAGAACCAAAACCTCACTTGCCCGTGTGTTCATTTTGAACTGGGTAATCTTTTCTCTGCTGTAAGACATCCTTCCTCTAGGTTCATACCCATATCCTCCCAGGAGTCTTTCCTGTTGCTGGCCTCCGACGCCCACCCCCTCCTCAGTTCCCCTTCTTGTTCCCAGCCCTCTCACCTAGTACTATGTTTCTCCTCAAATCCGATCCCCACCATTGTTTCTCTCCCCATTCCATCTCCTGCCCAGTTCTCTCTCCTCAGCCACTTCTGATGTCTATTCTATTTCCCCTTCTCAGTGACATTCTGGCACTTTCCCTTGGGCCCTTCTTGTTACTTAGCTTCTTTGGGTCTGTGGATTATAGTATGTTATCCTGTACTAGAGATCTAAAATCCACTTATTAGACTTATTAGTGAGTATCTACCATGTGTGTCTTTCTGGGTCTGGGTTACCTCACTCAGGATGATCTTTTCTAGTTCCACCCATTTTCCTACAAATTTCATGATTTCCTTGTTTTTAATGGCTGGGTAGTGCTCCATTATGTAAATGTACCACAATTTCTATATCCATTCTTTGGTTGAGGGACATTTAGGTTGTTTCCAGTTTCTGGCTATTATGAATAAAGCCACTAGGAACATAGTGGAGCAGATGTCCTTGTTGTATGGTGGAGCATCTTTTGGGTATATGCCCAAGAGGGGTATACCTGAGTCTTGAGTTAGAACTTTTCCTGATTTTCTGAGAAAGTTCTAGATTGATTTCCAAAGTAGTTGTACAAGTTTGCACTCCCACCAGCAATGGAGGAGTGTTCCCCTATTTCCACATCCTCTCCAGCATGTGTTGTCACTTAAGTTTTTATCTTAGCTGTTCTGTCTGGTATAAGATGGAATCTTAGAGTCATTTTAATTTGCATTTCTCTCATGAATAAGGACACTTAGCATTTATGTGCTTCTCAGTCATTTGCGATTACTCTGTTTTGAATCATCAGATTAGCTCTGTACTCCATTTTTAATTGGATTATTTGATTTGTTTATGTTTAATTTCTTATGTTGGATAGTAGCACTGTAGCTGAGACTCATAAAGAGGTGGGATGGGGAGATGAAGACTGAAGTGACCACCTCCTAACCAGGCAGGACCAGTAGACAGAGGGGAACAACAACCCACAGACAAAACATTTGATCCAAAAGTTACCTGGCCTACAAAAAGTGCAAGGATAAAAGAGAAACAGAGATTGAGGGAGTGTCCAACCTATGACTGGGCCAACCTGAGACCAACCCCACAGGAGAGAGCCAGCTCCTGACACTATTATGATGCTCTGCTATGTTTTCAGAGAGGAACCTAACATGACTGTCATCTGGGAGGCTCCAGCCAGCAGTGGATGGAAATAGATGTTGGGACTTGCATCCAAGCAGGGGGTGTATCTCCAGGGGCCCTGTGGAAGGTTTGGGGAAAGATGGAAGGACATAGAGAAGACAGAAACCTCACAAGAAGAACAACTGAGACCACTAACCCAGACCCACGGGAACTTACAGAGACTGAGACATGAACTAAGGAGCATGCATGGTCTGGACCTAGGCCCCCTGCACACATGTGGCCAATGGGCAGCTTGGTCTTCATGTGGGTCGCCTGGTGAGTACAGGAGAGGGGACAGTTTCTAACATAGACTCTGTTGCCTGCTTTTGGCTCACTTTCTGCTGGCAGAGATGCCTTGCCTCGCCTCAGGGGATGAGGATATGCTCAGCACTGATGAGATAGGTGCAAGGAAAGGTTAATACTCAGGGAGCAGTCTTCTCTTTTCTGGGGGGTAAGGGAGAGGGCAAGATAGAAGAAGGTGGAGGGAGGACTGGAAGGAGAAGGAGGGGAAATCCAAGGGATGTAAAGTAAATAAGCTGAAATAAAATTTAAAGAAAAAAAGACATCCTTCCATGCCCTCCAATCAGAGAGTCAAGGAGTCAAGGCTGCCTGTCCAGGGTGTTTTGTTGTTGTTGTCATTTATATCTTTAACATGTTTTTTTTTTTTTTTTTTTAATGGAAGGTTCTCACCTACCTGCATTCTTAGCTCTTTGGATTTTTACTTCCTTGTTTCTGCATAATATTTTAACAACATACTTTGCATTGCAAAGAGGGAAATGTGATCTAAAGATAACAAAGTTTAGGTGGAGGAAAAAAGGAGGGAGTGAAGTAATTATACTTTAATTAAAATATGTTTTCCTAATAAAAATCATATCATTATCACTTGTAAAGATATTCAGCTACTGGTGGGGATGTAAACTTGTACAACCACTTTGGAAATCAATCTGGCGCTTTCTCAGACAATTGGGAATAGCGCTTCCTCAAGATCCAGCTATACCATTCTTGGACATATATCCAAAATATGCTCAAGTACACAACAAGGACATTTGCTCAATTATGTTCTTAGCAATTTCATTAAGAATAGCCAGAATCTGGAAACAACCCAGATGTCCCTCAACTGAGGGATGATACAGAAATTGTGGTACATTTACACAATGGAATACTACTCAGCAATTAAAAACAAGGAAATCATGAAATTTGCAGGCAAATGGTGGGGACCAGAAAAGATCATCCTGAGTGAGGTATCCCAGAAGCAGAGAGACACACATGGTATATACTCACATATAAATACATATTAGACATATAATAGAGGATTATCGTACTAAAATCTGTACACCTAAAGAAGCTAAACAGAAGGAGGATCCTAGATAAGATGATCAGTCCTCACTAAGAAAGGTAAATGGGACAGACATTGGAAGAGGAAGAAAACAGGGAACAGGAAAGGAGCAAACCAAAGAGAGCCTCTGAAAGACTCTACCTAGCAAGGTATCAAAGAAGATGCTGAGAATTATAGCCAAACTTTGGGCACAATGCAGGGAACCTTATATAAGATAGAAAGACCTGGAGGGTTCAGGAGCTCCACAAGGAGACCACAGAACCAAAAACCTGGGCACAGGGGTGTTTCTAAGACTGATACTCCAACCAAGGACCACTGCACAGATGTAACCCATGACAGCTCAGGGTCCAAGTGGATTCCTAGTAAAGGGAACAGGGCCTTCTCTGACATGAACTCAGTGGCTGGCTCTTTGATCACCACCCCCTACTGGGGGAGCAGCCAGAGAAGAAGACAATGCAGCCAGTCCTGGTGAGACCTAATCAGCTAGGGTCAGAGGGAAGGGGAGAAAGACCTCACCTATCAGTGGATTTGGAGAGGGACATGGGAGGAGATGAGAGAGGGAGGAAGAGAGGGAGCTACAGCTGGAAAAGAAATTGAATAAACTGTAATTTATAAAATAAATAAAAGCATTTGAAAAAAAGATATTCAATGGACTATAGAGAAAGTTCAAATGTGTCTTTAAGACAAATGTCTTTTTAAAAACCCGTAATAATATGGTCAGCAGTGAGGAGGAGAGAGGACCCAAATCTGCACCCAAGTCAGGCAACTCACGACTTCTTGTTACCTCCAGCTTGAGAATATCTACTGCCTTCTGGCCCATGTGGGCACAGCAATAACATACAACCACCCATAAACATACATGTATGCAAACTCAGACACATAGTTCAAAAATAAAAATAAGTTCTTGAAATAAAAAATTTAAAGGGAGAACTCATTTTGTGCTAGTAAATCTGTTTCCTTTAATATAATGCTGTCCTCAAAAACTTCCAGAGGTTATACTTCAGGTATTAGCAAAGGAAATAACCATGAAAACAAACTTTCTGGTACTTCTTTTGATGTTTCAAATGTTATAAATTCCGTTTTATAGTATACACATACACACATACATACAAATCTCTGTGTTCAATAAAATGAATACTATCATAACACTACCTAAAGAGGTTAAGAGTTTTCAAATAGGGCTTAAAGATATGTCTAAGGGGTTAAGCTTGCACACTGATTTTGCTCAGAACCAGAATTCAGTGTCCTGCGTCCATGTTGCATGCCTCACTAAAGAAGCTAAGCAAGAAGGAGGACCCTGGGTAAAACGCCTTCATTTTTAACATATGGGGTGCGTAGAAAAGCTTTTCAAAACAGAGAGATTGAAATGACAAATTATACTTGAAATTTGAAGGTATTAAATGGCAGCATGGATGAAAACAAGTTCCCTTTCATGTACTATAAGAAAATCAGTGTCTACAGTTGTAATTATATATATATTTTCCAGACATGCAGTTAAAGTTTTGTTGTTATTGGTGTGTGTGTGTGAGAGAGAGAGAGAGACAGGCAGGCAGGCAGAGTTTGCACATATGTGTTTCTCTCTCTCTCTCTCTCTCTCTCTCTCTGTGTGTGTGTGTGTGTGTGTGTGTGTGCATCTGGATGTGTGCAGCCTATGTGTGTTTCTGCAGTTTGAAACAGGATCTTGTTACCTAGCCCAGGCTGCTGTTAAACTCGTGATCCTGCCTCAGTCTTTCTGGTGCAGGAACAACAGACATAAGCCACCTCACTTGGCTTACACCTGCATGTCTTTTACAGGAAGTGGAAGCAGATGCATTTTTATCTTCTGGCGACAGAAGTACTTATGGTGATGTCTATTTTGAAATATCCCTCACTTAGGTGTGGGTGAGAGAAGCTAGAGGTTAGTGATGTTAAAAATGATCTCACATTTATTATTAAGACCATATTTGAATTCCTGTGTTTTGTTTTGCATTCTCACAAATGCATAATTCTTAGTTATAACTAGCCACATGTACTATGCTATCACAAAACAAAGCTGGCATTAGAGCCATTGGGGCTAGAAATTTGGATTAAAATTCCAATTATAACACTAACTAGTAGTGAAGAACTTAATTAATAACTTAAGTAGATTTAGATCATCCCAAGCCCTAGCTACCTCCAGCATTTTAGTTAATTTGGAAAATTAAGGATGTCAGCAGATAAACTTGAGAAATTTTAACAAGCTCAAATAACACAGAGAATATGAAAAACCTCAGTGTTTCAAATATGTAATGAATTTTAGTCCTATGACCAATGTATTACATCTCCAACCCAGTGGGTTGCCATGCCATTAATATCATAATCAAGTTTGACATCATCTCATGTTAAAATTAGTGCCATTCCTAAGAAGTAATATCTTTGTAATAGAAAATAAAATTTTAAGTCAATCATGGTGGCCTATACCTTTTTTTAAATTTAATTTTATTTCTTTATTATTAGTTACATTTTATTAACTCTGCATCCCAGGTGTATCCCACTCCCTTATTTTCTCCCAATCCCACCCTCCCTCCCTCATCTCCTTCCTGCCCCTTTCCAAGTCCACTGATTGGGGAGGACCTCCTCCCCATTCATCTGACCCTGTTTTATCAGGTATCTCCAAAGTCCTCCTCTGTGGTCTAGCAGGACTGCTCCTCCCTTGGGGGGTGGGGAGGTCAAAGAGTCTGCCATTGAGTTCCTGTCAGAAATAGTCCCTGTTCCCCTTACTATGAGAAACCAATTGGTTACTGAGCTACCATGGGCTTCATCCGAGCAAAGGTTCTAGGTTATATCCATACATGGTTCTTGGTGGAGTGTCAGTCTCAGAAAAGACCCCTGTGCCCAGACATATTTGGTTCAAAATTATGGAACGCTTCATGAATTTGCGTGTCATCCTTGCGCAGGGGCCATGCTAATTAATCTTCTCTGTATCGTTCCAATTTTAGTATATGTGCTGCCAAAGCTAGCACTGGCCTATACCTTTTATCCCAGCACTGTGCATACTCAGGCAAACCATCCTCTGTGAGTTCAAAGCAAGCATTGTCTAAATATTGAATATTTGCAAGCCATCCATAACTACATGGTGTGACCCAGACCTGGAGAGGACAGGAGCTCCACAAGACATCAACAGATCCAAAACGTCTGGGCACAGGGGTCTTTTCTGAAACTGATACTCCAGCCAAGGACCACTCATGGAGATGGCCTGATACCCCTGCAAAGAGGTAGCCTATGGCAGTTCAATGTCCATGTGAGCTCCATAGTAATGGGGACAGGGACTGTCTCTGACAGGAACTGATTGGCCTGCTCTTTGATCACCTCCCCCTGATGGGGGAGCAGCCTTACCAGGCCATAGAGGAAAATAAATTGTAATTAATAAAAATAAAAATAATTAAATAAAAAACAAGTCATAAATGTTTTTAAATTAATTTACTTTTTATAAATTACATTTTATTCACTTTGTATCCCACCTATAGCCCCTCCCTCAACCCTTCCCTATCCTACCCTCCCTCATCTCCTCCCATGCCCCTCTCCAAGTCCACTATTTTGAAAAGGAAAGAAAATTTCAAATAAATGCTATGAGAATTTTTTGCACATCACTGGGTGGACAGAGTTTTCAAGTTGATATATCTTTATTAGAACATAATTTGCGTATTTGTTTTTGTATTTCCTGCTTCAGCTGACCTATATCAGAAATAGTATGAAGAAGCTGTGACACAGACAACATAGTTCTTCCAGCAGAGAATATTTGTTATGTTGAAAATTCTGCCATCTCTTTGTCTGTGACATGGTTTAAGCCCAGTATATTTTACCAGAATTTTGATATCTTCAAAGTTTTGTGGTTGGTGGATTCTTTTTGTCTGAAGGGCAGGAAGGATTTTGCATCCAGCACTCCAGAAACAGAACCCATACCTTCTCTCCACCTCCAATGTTCATATTTCTCCACAGTCTTTCTTCATATCACTCAGCTGTCTAAGGTGAATTTTGATTCACTTTTTTTTTTTTCATAAGCCCACACTTTTGATTTACCGACATGTTTCAAAAATCCTCACACCAAATGCTTGGACCTCAATATATACCTGCTCCTATTCTCAAGTCATCTGTTAATAGCCCCAGTCACAGCTGGAAAAAGTCAACATACACCTTGACACACAAACCTATTGTCTTCCAGTTCTGAGGTTAAATTCAGAATGTGATTCTAGCTGGCTGACACTGCGGTGCCAACATCTGTGCTCCCCTGTGGGAGTGCTAGGGGAGAGTCCATTTTCTCGACTTTTTCAGCCTCTAGGTGACTCCTTGCTTCTTCAAACCTGAGACTGACATGCATGTGCCTCTTCTCTTATTCTGCCTCTCTGCCTCTCTTGTAGCTGAAAGATGCTTTAAGGATCCTAGATAATCCAAGACAGTCTCCCCATCTTCAAATCAGAGTATTAGAAACTTAAAATTATACCTGCAAACTTTATTATCACGTTTGCTATTTGGTATAATATCTTTATAAGGTGTGATATCTGCCATGATTGGAAAATACTTTTCTTCTATTGAATTTAAGAGTTTAATAACCCATTAAAACAAAAACATAGGGTCCATGCTAACTGTCGTGTTTGATCTGTATTCCTGTATAAGACAGCTTTGTCCACTGATGCCTTTTTTTGCATTTTAGTCTTTCAAAGATTGTATGTTTCCCTAGCTAAAGACTATCTATCAGCAACTTTTCACTTTGCATAGAGAAATGTAGAGTCTCAGTCCAGAGGGGAGGGCAAGGGGAAGAAGTCTTTTGAGGAGGTTGTCAGTGTTACAACCCTTTTGAGCAACAGAAGCCTGTGTCTGCTTCTTCCCTGGGCAGGGTCCAGGCATCAGTGAGTGAAGGCATGAAAAGGAGGTGGGCAGACTGCTCTGAGGGCTCTAGCCCAGAAGTGAATGCCCAGAGAGATAAAGCCCTCTCTGAAGCATGCCTTCAAGTGTTGCAGCCTTTTAGCTAAGAGCCTTTCCAGTGATACAGCTATTATCATTATTATTATTATTATTATTATTATTATTATTATTATTAATTTACAATTTATTCACTTTGTATCCCAGTTGAAGCCCCTTCCCTCATTTCCTCCAGGTCCCACTCTCCTTCTCTCTTTCTTAGTCCACTGGTAAAAGAATTCCTCCTCCCCTACTGTCTGACCCTAGCCTATCAGGTCCCATCAGGACTGCCTGGATCCTCTTCTTCTGTGGGCTAGCTAGGTCACCCCACCAGGGAGAAGCGAGGAGCAGACAACAGAGTTCATGTCAGATACTGTCTCTTCTCCCCTTACTAGTGAACCCACATGGAGATTGAGCTGTCTATGAGCTACATCTGAGCAGGGGACCCTAAGTCTTGTCTATCTCAAGACTAGGATATCCAGGGTTTGGACAGGTCTTTACCTCATCCTAGGTGCATACCAGTTTCCCTGGTACCACAGTCCACATGTCCCACAAATGCCCATATTTTTTTTTTTTACTGAGGTCTTTAAGGATGTGTGTAGTTTGGCTCTGGTTTCTCTGGTATCATCATCTACCCAATGTCATTTGGAATCACTGTGGACTAGAAAGCATCTGAAGTGATATTTTCCTGCTTGATTGATTGCTACTTTTGTATCAGTGAACTTCATTTTTTTCACAAATCTTGTGGCTGATCCTGTCACTTCCATCTAGTTTAAAGGCCATTTCTTAGAAAATCATTTCCTCTTAACCAAACTAAAACTTCTTTGCAAGATTACCCTCTGGCTGTTAAAATATACATTTTCTTTTTGTTCCCATGGTTATTCATTATTGTTTATTTAGCCTGTGCTCTTCTACATCAGAGAGAACTAAACCTTCATCTCTCCTCTTGATAGTGCCATGCCCACTGTTGAATAAAATGTGGAACAGATATTCAGTTAATGAAAGATGAGCAAAAGAAGGAAACAGAAATACTGACAATGATTATGGTAATGCGCTCCACTAGAGACTACATTTTAAAAAACAAATCGAGTAACTGACATGACAGATTTTAGACACTGCAGTCTTCTTCATTGTTAACTTCATCTTCCAGTTTCAGATGTCATCAATGGTTAGAAAATATTAAGTCCAAATTCCAGATCTTTTGCAATTCAAGTTTTTGAGTCCTGACCTTGCATCCTATCCCCATTGGAGCATGAATCCTTTTTTGTCCCTGGAGTTCAGACTCTCCCCACCATCCACTCATGCATCACTTCATCTTGAGTATCAGATATGGCAGCATAGTATCACAGGCCTGTGTTCAAGTAACACTTACTTAATTATGATGCTAGACATTTGGGTGTGCCAAACAGAACCTACAAAGTGCTTCCTTTAAATAAAAGGTAAAGACTCCCAACTTAAGAGGGAAAGAAAACATTGTAGGATGAGATTGCTGAGAAATGTGGCAAGGTAATACGAGAAAGAATGCATTCATATACCTTTTATTAACTATGTAAGTATAATTGTTCTGCTTTATTACTAATCACATCTTTTCTGTGATTACTTTGTAAGTTAAAATTTATCATAGATATATGTATAAGAGAAATATATATATATCAATGGAAATATATAAATATTGATGTATATTGATATATATATATACACGTAGGAATAGGTGTGTGTGCATGTAGGAATCATTACCATTTTCTGTTTGGCTAATCTACTGAGGTTTACAGAGTTTATACTCCATAGATAAAGAGGCAATCTTGTATTAAGTTTCTAATAAATATTAGCTAGAATTATCATCATTATTATCTTTGCCAGGAGTATTACCTTTCTGATTTTATATTCAGTGATCGCAAAGAACCCAAGAGTGAAGCTACAGGGTCAGTATGGGATTATAACAGGTGTTTTTATAATCGGCATATTAAGTATTTTACAGAGATTATTTAATTTAAGCTCTACCTTTAATTTTGCATAACAAGAAGCTAATGGTTCAAGTATTTATGCAAGTAATAATTGATGAATACAAAAAATTCATAAAAATAATGTGCTCTGTCCAAAAGCGTACAGATGCCACTGCCAAAAGAAGAAAAGGAAAACAATGGATAGATATTGAGTCATTCAGATGACAAGCAGAGAAACAAAATGAGCTAAAGCAAAGCAAGTCAGGCACAAGAGAGTTAGATGGATTCTGATTCGAAAGTAAAGCCCTGTGTGCATACCAGTCAGCCTTTTATCTGTGCCCTGACTTAAATATTAAAAACAAATTAGTAAAATGTGTTTTTACTTAATGCTGACCCAAATAAAAAATTCAGAAATGGACTATAATTGCCTTTCCCAAAAACTAAATTAAAATGTCTTCATCTATAAAAGGAGCTTTCGAATTATGACAAGCAAGAGCAATCTTGAAGCAGAAGCTGTGAGTACAGAAGGAACGGGGCTGCCACAGCTGAGAAAACACAGTCTCAAAAGCTGAAGGTTACACAGCACAGAGCAATCATCAATATGCTCTTGAAATGCATCAATTGTCCAGCAAAGAAGGATTCTTCTCGCTCCTCCAACCCAGTGCTTCTGATGCACTACAAAGTCTTCACTTAGACAAGGAACATCCACAGTGACTAGGTGCATGAGAAAGGAAAAGAAAAACGGGCTGTACATGCTGCACACTGAGGGGAACATGAAAATGTAGCAGTAAAAGATTAACGAGAGCATTCCACGTTTGAAAGGAGAGAACAAACTGAGAAAAAGATAGCACTGCAGTGTTCCTCCTACACATGCAGCCATACTAAATATGACGTTATTGATCATCTAAGTGAAGATTACTAAAGATTGAGGAAAAATTATCGTTACCATGGAAAATCATACATTGCGCCTAGCACAACCTTCAGCTTTATATGCGACTTGCTTTTCTGGGAGCTATTATATAGACTTGTAAATTGCGTATGACTTATAGAAAAACTAAAAAGTTTTTCCATTAGATGTACAAATTACCTTGCCAAGATACCGCTTAGAGCTCTTTCCTGTGAATGAAGTCAATTTAGTTTCCATTTATGCATTCATTTTAATGGTCCTGCTGATGTATTAATGTGTTTTTTCTTTGAATCTATTATAATCTATTTTTCATTTCTTCATTCTGATTGAACATTTGTACAAGTATAAGAGTCAGACATTAGAATTGTCTAATTCTGATTTATACATAACTATAGGAAGATGTCATTAGTTTATATTGCTCTATTTTCTCTTTTGTCAACATATCTGTATGTGTGTGTGTCTGTAGTGTGTATGGGGAGTGTGAATGTAAAAGACAATAATGCTTTGAGATTATTTTATTCTGGATACTACAAGATAGAAAAGAGAGAATGTTGATTTTCATGATAATATTCTCCAAGCCCCTACACAATGTATCATTTGCTTCCTTACTTATGTTTGATAAATCTTCACTCCCTCTACTGGTATGGTCTAACAATGATGACATTTTGAGCAAAGTTATACAAAACTCTGTACCCAACTCTTTTTTATGGTACTCATGTTGTCTTTTTCTGCAGAGCTAGAACTCAGGAATGTAGCTGACAACAAGGTCTCTCAGAGATAATCAACCTAAAGCAGCATAGTCATCAAATACAAAGTATTAAACACGGACTTTACATCCAAAAATATTATGAGATATCTATAAACATAACTAAAATTATATCATATGAGAAATAAATGATCAAAGTTTTTACAAAGAAAAATCTTCAGCTTTTGAATAGTGTATGATATTATACCAGTCATATATATAAAATATACCAAAAGTATATCAGTACTATCCAGCAAATAGATTTGGGAATCTGGAGTCGGCCCTAAGTTTCTGTGTAATAGTTTGCTAAGGATGTCTGACAAAGCACAGATGGTGTGAGTTGAACAATATAAATATTGTGTCAAAGTCCTACTGGCTAGAAGTCCAAAATCAAGAGAATATAATAGTGATTCCTTCTAAGGACCATTAGAAAGTTTTGTGTTCTACATACTTCTCCTTGGCTTAATGATGGTCATCTTCTATGTGCATTCTTCAGTTTCCCTCTGCATCTGTGTCTGTCCAAATTTCTCTTTTATTAAAGACATAAGTCCTTCAAATAAAGATCCAGCTAATAACTCACTTTTATTAAATTACCCCTTTAAAGACCTTATCTCCAAATACAATGGTATGATGAGATCCTCAAGATAAAAAATTTAGCATACCAATGTTGGAAGGTATTAAAGTTCAGCCCACAGAGTGATGCAAACTTCAAAGCATCAGTTTTTGAAAGTTCCAAGTTCACATGTCAAGGGAATCTAGTGAAGATTTTAGAAAGCATCTAACATTATAAACAATAATGTCACAATGTTGTCAACTAACCAGCAGCAAGACTGAGATAGATGAAAGCATCCTGTGGACAGTGAAGACACAAGCAACTCAGTAAAACATGGTATATATCATACGATTTAAGTGTTTGTGTTATATGCTTACCCTATGCAAAATTAATTGAGTCTTATGATTAGTAGATATTTTGCATGCAACTCATCAAAAGAAACTTATCAGATATGTCCCTGTATTCCCAGCTCCTTTCCTTAGGTGATGTGGAAACAAGATTACTCTGGTACTTCTCAAGGACCCTGCGCAAAATCTCAAAGACAGCTACAGACACAAGAGATACAAATCAGGGTGTGGTTGTGGGAAAGCAAGCAACTAAACTTTATTGAGACTTCTGAGTGCTTGCTAAATATAGAATCATAAGTAATGAGAAAAATACTCTGTTATATACATAAGCAAAATGAGCATACACACTTGAAAAGTAAGTATAGACAGTGATAGAACCATAACAAAGCATTCCAAAAGGGAGAGGACTTTTTTAAATAATCAAGGTTAGGACAAAGTCGTATTGTGACAAGAACTTAGGGTGGTAAGAGCAGAGGTCCTGTGTTCTAGATAGAACACTCAGAAGAAATAAAGAAGCCTTTTGCAAGCTGGTATTTTTAAAAGGTCAATACAATTCACACAATAACAACACACTTGAGATACATGAATCTCAGAGAGTTTCATTTATGTAGATTTCTCATGTTGATATTTATTATGGTATGATATTTATTATTATATTTTTATTGTACTATCTTATTTACATCACCCCTACAGTCATGATGGACCAAATTTTACCTTTGAATGGAAGAGAACTTTAATTAAAGAAATATGTATATTAAGTCATAGAGTGAATATAAAATGTTGCTTTCAGTCCATAAATTAAAAGACAAAACATAGATCATGTGTGTTAGATTGTAGAATTTGCCTTTTCCCTCTGTTGGTTAATAACTGTCAACTATTAGGTGTATTAATATATTTTAGGGGTTATTAGCCTAGGTCATGCCATCAGAAGCTATGTGTTGGAAGTTAATTACTGATGAATGTTAGTCATTGAAAGGAAAGGGACAGGAGGCAAATAAGTAAATGTCCCCTTCTTGCTTTCTCATGGAAAGCAATCTAGCACGCAGAGATGCTTTTTGTAGAAGAGTACCACTTGCCAAACACATACCTAGGTATGTGCAGTACTCTAGGAAACATTGCCGCTCATTGCAGAACTCTATATTTTTCTCTAGCCTTCTTTTTTGTTTATGCCTCACGAATTTTTGAACTTGACTTCACAAAAAAGTTGGTATCACGAACTCTGCTTTTTCAAGGAACTAGGCATCCTCTCTTTATTTCTGTCTAAGTCATTGAAGGTCTTGGTAGGCTTGCTAAGCTGGATTCAACATACTTCTAATCTACTTTCTTCCATATTTGTTTCCAAACCAAACCCGCTGATCCTCTATTAAATATAGACATGTAAATATAGTGAAGAGAAATGAAAATGTGATGAGAACAGGTCCTCACTCTTGATTATAGATGTGAAAATGTGTACATGCATGTATGCATTTATGGGAATGTGAGTTCGTGCTCTGTATTAGACAGCCAGAGCAATAAGAGACAGAAACCAAGACATTCATTTATATACGAGAATCTGAAATAAAATATATTCCCATTTATATATGAGAACCTAGAATAAAAAACTTAATTCAATTACATGTGAACTTGGTGCATTCCAAAGTGAAAGACCAAAACCTAAGCCAAAATTTATTTATGATCTCACAAATACACACTTTGATTGTAAGGGGTTAATCGATTCGGTTAAGTCTCACATTTAACACATGTCTTAACATGCATCATTATGTGTGGTACTCTGCTGGATAAGGTTGAAGTCTGACGTCTCTGGATAGCCATTTATTTGCACTTGGTCCATGTGATGGAGTCCCTTTTCTCAGGGGGGTTCTAAGTCTTCCTTGATCTGGGTGAGCCCAGGTCTTGCAAGGAGTGTCACATAGCCCCTAAGGGCAGAGTACAGGCTGGACCCTTCCTTGATTAAAGAAGAAGAAAAAAAAAAAAACTATTCAGCTTCGCATTCCTAGAAATACTCCACCCTGCTCAGGACTTTAGTCTTCAGCATCAACCTTCAATTGGACTTAGAGACTTTCCCCTCAGTCTTAGGAAACTAAGTGCTGTATTCCCCTTCTTGTGATGGGGCCATTCTACTGCATGGAAGAATGGGGCAGATACAAATCAAGTGTCTCTGACCCCCCTGACTCCAGTGAATCTAACACATTCACCCTAGATATTCTTCCCACTGCCTAAGGTTTATATAGCCCAGATTTCAAATAAATGTGCTGCTGGGTTTGTGTGTTCCCTGGTACCATCCGCTTTCTACCATGACTGTAGGCCAGGCCATGTCTCCACCTTGCCTGCCCTCTGGCCTGCAGGCCTGGGCCTCACTGGACCTGAGTCGTGGCTGCAAGCCCACCAGACATGGGCCTTGGCCTGTACCTCTGCCGTGCTCAGCACAGCAGCTTAATCAAGAGCTGCAACACTTTGGTATCTGCCATAAGTTTTGGAATGCCCTAGCTTCAATCTCACTGGCAATCTCATGCTTAAAGAGCTAAACTGAAACACTTTGTGGAAAGCCTTTTTCACACCCAATTCTAGCACATGAGCCTCCCTCTGAAGCATTTTAGCTGCCCCTGAGAGAAACAGGACCCCTTTCTAATTCTGAAAGCCAAGAGTTCCAGGCCCCCCACTGAAATCCAGGACCCTTGCTGAACCAGAGTATGACAATCATGTTAAATTTAAATATTTAACCTAATAACTTTTCACAGTTCATTAAGTAAAAATTGGCACATGTGACTATACTTATGTAACTTATTAGATGCAAATAATGAATTATTTGACATGTTTTAAACTTATACAACAGTAATTACTTTAAAATATTCTTTTTGATTCTGGAGATATAGCTAAGTGGTATGTATAATGTTCATCCAGCATGCATGAGGTGTTTCTTCCAGTCTACTCTACCAGAAAAGTATTCTTCTCATGTCATATAATCACTTATGTAATTAAAATGTAAATGTCAATTCTTTAAATACACATTAAAGGTAGTTAAACATTAAAATGTGGCAAAATGTCAGAAGCTGTTCTTTCACACACACACACACACACACACACACACACACAAATGTGTCATCTCTAGAAAATTATAATCTGCCAAAGAATAGTATAGGGAGCACACCAGCCATTAAACCTTTACACACTCATGCAAATGGTCCAGCACAGTTTACCTAGAGAAGAATAAGTTCGATGGCTATCTTACACATGAATTTCAAAAGTAACATGAGAGAATATGAGAGTCTCAAAAGTAGAAATAAAATTTAGATTTTCATTTATAGCAATAATAATAATAATGATAATAATAAACATAGCTAATACTACCCCAAAGTACTTTATATCTTATTGCCATCTCATCCATGTCCATTGCCGCTCTATTCATAATAGCCAGAAATTGGAAACAGTCTATATGTCCATAAACTGATGACTAGATAACAAAAATGTGATACATTTATACAATGGAATATTATTCAGCTGTTAAGAAAATTTTAAATGTGGAATTTCCAACTAAACGGATAGAACTAGAAAAAAATATCCCCAGTGAGATAACCCAGACTGGAAAAGAAAACTACTGTAGGTTTTCTCTTATATGTAGATGTTGGATTTTAAGTTTTTTATATGTGTTACAATCAGGTAATCAAAGAGGTTAGGTACTTAAAGACCAGCATGGAAAAGAGGATCCCTCAGGAAAGAACAATTAGAATATAATCTTATGGATAAATTTAGGGGACAGTAGAAGGAGGATTAAATAGTAGGGTGATGGGAGAGAAGGGTAAAGGAGGAAATATGGGGAGAAACAATTAACACTTCAATGTATTTGAAAAAAACATAAAAACCTACTACTATAGAAGCTTCTTAAATATATATATAAATATATATTTAAAAATCTATATGGAGTCACCAAGTAATACAGGCAACAATGCTCCAGCTAGATATTTATGCTGCTATGTTTATCACAGGTAAAACATCTAGGAATAGGTTGAGTCATTGTCCAAACAGGTCTATGAAACCCCCGAAACCATATAGGATATTGCCAAACTTATATAGGTCACTTACTATATTCTGATGGGAAGGCCCTTTTGTTGAAATGAACACTTACTTGTGCCATCTAACACAGAGAAAGAAAACAACAACAACCAAACTGGTGCCTAACTGGCAATTTCACCCCTCTTGCCAAGCATTCAGACTTTAAGGTACTGGCAGGTACTCTGTGCACTCCTGGAGGGGAAAGGTACTCACTCCACTACAAACGCTGTATCCTACAACAGTGACTCGCCTATGAGACCTGCTGGAGCAATAGTGGCAGAACTGTTATGGGAGTAACAAAGCAATTTTGGTTCGTTAAATATCAGATCCTCTCCGTGAGCTGAAACTCATACCTGGCATTTCTAAAGTGGTGAAGAACCTGTGACTAGATAGATATTAGCCTATGGGAAAACCTAGCTAGTAGTATGTTAAAGGTACACAGCAACAAATTAACTCACAGTGACATAATGTTATATCTATAGATCAGTCCCTCATTCAACCTTCATCAGGGAAGCTTTCTCTTGCAGTAGATAAAAACTGTCAGAGAACCACAAACAATGTGCAGAGAGTGAACAGCTTTGGAGCATGGGATCCTAAGTAGGATCTTTTCATCAAAGCATTCTCCTCAAGGATCAGGATTCTAAGTATGATCGGAGGCAGAGAGAAGGCAAGAGCCAGAGGGGATAGTTGACTCAAAAGGAACAGTGTCTTCCATATACAACAGGACAGGCACACAGAATGGACTCCCAGAGACTGAAGGAGAATGCACAAAGGCTGCTCAGGTTCAAGTTATATGGGGTCTTAGCACTGAGAGGGGTAAGTGTACACAGAGTCCCACCCCTGACAGATATTATTTTCAACTGATACCTGATGGCAAAGAAAGAGAAAAAACAAAAACAACAACAAAAACAGTTTTCTCCAAAGGAGCATCAACTACGCTCCAAAGCAGTCTCATGCTCAAGACTTACTGGCTACCATAAAAGAAACTCTATGTTTTGTTGTCTGTTTTTGTAGACTTTTTGTTTCATCCTAGCATTTATTTTGCTTATTTGTTTGTTATGATTTTTGTTTTTGTGGTTTGGGATTTTTTTTTTTCTGTTGTTAAGAGAAAGAACATAAAGTTGGACTGAAAAGGAAGTAGGGAATTTCTGGAAGATGTTGGGGGAGAGAAAATCATGATCAAAATATATTGTAAAATATTAAATACTACATATAAGTAAATTCAATAAAAATCAACTTTTTTTAAAACAAAAAGCATAGCTATTATACACAAACCATTCTCTTCTGAATAAATAAAAATAGTAATAAAAATAAGACAAATTCAAGTAGCCAACATGAAATATAACCCAAAAGTTCTGCTAAGATCAAGTTCTCATTATAACCACTATAATACTCATTTTTGTCCTGGTACTATTAGGAACGTAGAGCAATTGAAGGATCTCATAAACTGCTCAGGATAAAAAGGAAAGTAGTGGCAAAAACCCTCATCCCAACAGAAGTGCATGTGCTGCAATTTGTTCATGTTTAAATAACTATTGTGTTGATTATTCTTAAATATCAACTACCAGAACTTAAAATTATCCCAGACAGCAGCCTCAGTTGGGGAACTATAGAGCTCACTCTGAGCTGAGAGCCTGTCTACATTGAATTGTCTGGTAAATTGATGTCAGAGGGCCCAGCCCATGGTCAGCAACATCAACCATAGTCCATTCGTCCTGAAACCTGTAAGAAAGCTAACAGAGCATAAGCCTGCCTGCTGGCCAGCAAGCAGCACACTCCACCACTCCCACCACGCTTCTCTGGCTATAAAGCGACTTCTTGGGTCAAAGGCAAAACTGTGCGGAACAGCAAGCAAGCCTGCTTTTAAGTTCCTGCCTTGACTTCCATCAGGGATGAATTGGATCTATAACTATAAATCGAAGAAACCCTTTCCTTACCTGAATTATTTTTGTTCAGGGTTTCCTAAAAGCCACAAAAGAAAGTAAATCAGAACATACACAAAACTAAGGTGTTTTTTTTTTTTCAATTTCCTAGTTTTAATGATCAGTCCTATGTAATTTACTCTCTGCTTAGAGAAGCATAGATACCAAGAGTAATACAAAATAATAGGTTTCTTATTATTCCGAATATTGAGGAGGCTTAGGAGGAAGAGTCCTTAAGGTGTTGTTAGTGAGGAATCAGATAAAGTGACTGGAGTCACCAACCAGGAACAAAAAGAAAAAAAAAAAAAAGGACCTCTCCTAAACAAGGTGGGCTCTCTATTTTGGCCAAAATAAGTGACTAAGTAAATAAAGCAGATTGAGGGCAGCTGGCACAACACTGAATGCAAAGTGAAATCAAATGTGGAAAACAAAACAAAACAAAAAACAGCTCTCAAAGGGAAAATTGAACACACAGGGTTAATTGGGAATGCAAGTCTG
This sequence comes from Psammomys obesus, assembly GCF_907164565.1. NCBI lineage: Eukaryota > Metazoa > Chordata > Mammalia > Rodentia > Muridae > Psammomys > Psammomys obesus. The sequence goes on along the minus strand of NW_026596166.1, from coordinate 14,458,509 downwards.
TCAAGGGATCCTCACCAGTGTCAATGAACAGAAGACCTTGCCTCTTAACACAGAGATGCACATGCACCTTTCCCAATATATGGTAAAAGAGACCATATACCAGAGGGTGTAAGAACTTACCGAAGAATCATGTGGGAAGGTGAGCCAGCAGCTCAACAACCACATTCAACAACTACAATATGGCAACGTAGCCAGGCACCAACACTGAGTGTCAACTGTGCCGTCTCCACTTGGGCCTTCTAAATAGCACGTGATTTTCCCTTGGGATCAAACATTCTTAAGGAAGAAAACTAGGAAAGACATATTTCTAGCTTATGTACAAAATAGCAAAGACCCACCTCTTGCAGAAATTTTCAAATCTAAAATTTGGGAGTAAGAAATTAACTTAGGGGGGCAAGATGGCGGCGCCAGGACGACTCTCATTCTGACCAGCAGCACATCAGGATCAGCACAGTGACCAGCAATCAGAACTTGCAGCCAAAAAACACAAGTGATTGTGTTTCCCAGGTGAGAGGATACCCCACGGTGGGGAATTCAAGCAGCTTTAACTCACCTTGGAAAAGATCCCGGTTCCACCAGAAGGTTGGTCGCCAACCCAGAGCCACACGCCAGTGTGCTCTGGTCACTGTCCCAGTCTGAACTGTGGGCACCACAACATCAGAGACTGGAATCTCCAGTCGAGAGATAACCCCACGGTGCAGGAAACGATTGGGACCGACCTTAGGTCACCCAGACATCCCCTGGAAAAGACTCGGGTTCCGCGGGTGCCCCAGGAGCCAGCCCAGAGCCAGAGCCGGGGACCCAGGCTCGGGCACAGAGCCCTGCCTGCGTGCCTGATTCCCTGCTTCAGATAGAACTATGGCCCTAGGGCACCAGAGACTGAGTTTCACTGTCGGGTGCAAACCCACAGGGAAGGAAACTGCTGGTCTGATCTCAGAGCACTCAGCTGATACACCACCCCGAAAAGGTCTCGGGAAAAATTACCCAGTTTAGGCAGATGCCCAGGCTCCCAAAGGCCAGAAAAGCAGAGCCACGTTTAATGTGCCTGCGGGTTCTACTCACCATCCCAGACAGAAAGGCGGTCCCCAAAGCAAAGACTGGGTGTCCCTGGCAGGAGGAAACCCCACAGTGGGGGGATCATCAGGTCTAATGCTCAGGACACCCAGCACCAAAAGACTTTTTGGATTCACACAGACTCTAGGCTCTAGCCTTCTACTGCAGGCAGGAGCGCTGTGCTCACCCGCCATTGTTGAGTACCTCTAGGGCACTGGGGCACACAGCTACATCCTCAGACCTACAAAAGCCAGAGAGCCATTACAGCAGCCCTCAGATACTGTGCCAAGGATCAACCAGTTATCCCTAGCTAGACTGACAAAACTGTGGGAATCCCTGGTCCATCAAGAGGGCTGCACCCAAAAATAACACCTTAAGAACAACAGCTGCTACTCACTAAATTCAGAGCAAGAAACCCAGCAGCAGGACAGCCATCAACAGGACCTCTCCTGATGAGAGGAGAGCCTTCCTGAATACCACAGTTACCATACAGGTCCATACACCTGAAGTGAACTGTGACAGTTCCTGAGAAGCACCACTATTCAGTTGACCATACCCAAAAAGCAGAGGAGAACTTCAGAACCCCACCAAGTGGATTCTCCCTGCCCCAGGACCCAGCAGGCACCACAAATTGACAGACAACACCTGAGACAGAGAGATGGGTAGAGGTCAGCGAAAAAGCACAACCAACAAAAAGCAAAACAACGTGGCATCCTCAGAACCCAGTTATCCAGGGGCAAGTAGCCCTGGACACCCTAACATAAGTGAAATTCAAGAAGATGACCTTACATCTATGCTAATGAAGAGGTTAATGGAGGTGCCCTGACATGCGGGGCTTCAACGGGGTTCCTAAGGGAGGAGAGTGGAAGGAATTGGTGGGGGGGGGAGAACAAGAAGCACAAAGAAGGAAGCCAAATCTGTTTGTCTGATCAAGGCTTCATTTAATGGAAATTTTTACCCAACTTATATAGGGAGAAGGCAGGAAAAGGGGAAGGTAATTAGCTGCTGCAGGAGACAGGAAGAGTGCTTTCATGTGTTAAATAGGGTGCCTGCAAGATAACTTAGGGATGTTTTCTCATGGATGCTCTAACAAACAGATGTCCTCACAGTCTCTCACCCATGAGTTAAGGTCCTAGATAACTTTCACTAAATAGCTTTAGGTCTCCACTAAATGACCTTTGCTCACTATTTGGCTTTGGCCTAGCAAACACCTTTTGTCTCCACTAGATAGCTTTGACTCACTAATTGACTTTGGCTTCCGGAGATACCTTTGTCTTCACTAGATAGCTTTGGCTTTGGCTTCCATAGATAGCTTTGGCTCCCAGCATGGAGGAAGTAAATAAAATGTGTAAAGAATTAGGGGAAGATATAATAAAACAGATTATGGTCATCCATAAAGAAATACAGGAAGATGCAGCCAAACAGTCTGTGTCACTAAAAGAAACAGAGGAACGTTCAAACAAACAGCTAAAGGAATTGAAGGAAAAACAGGAAAATACAGTCAGACAGGTGAAGAAATCAACAAAAATCAACAAAATCTTCAAGATCTGAAGATAGAATTGGAAGAATTAAAACACAATTAAAATCACGGAGAGAGAGAACCTAGGAAAGAAAACAGGAATTACAGAGATAAGCATAACCAACAGACTACAAGAGATGGAAGAAAGAAGCTCAGGTGTGGAAGATACAATGGAAGAAATCGATGTATCTGTCAAAGAAAATAATAAATCTAAAAAATTCATGACACAAACCATCCAAGAAATCCAAGACAACATAAAAAGACAAAACCTAAGAATAATAGGAATAGAGGAAAAAGAAGATTCCCTCCTCCAAGGCCCAGAAAATATTTTCAACAAAATCATTGAAGAAAATTTCCCAACTTAATGGAGAAGCATATAAAAATGCAAGAGGCCTACAGAACACCTAATAAATTAGACCAGAAAAGAAAATCCTCCCATCACATAATAATCAAAACAGTAAGTATACAGAACAAAGAAAAAATACTAAAAGCTGCAAGGGAAAAAGGCCAAGTAACATACAATGGCAAACCCATCAGAATCACACCTGACTTCTCAACAGGAACTATGAAAACCAGAAGGGCCTGGACAGATATCATAGACAATAAGAGAACACAGATGTCAGCCCAGGCTACTGTACCCAGCAAAACTCTCAATCCTCATAGACAGAGAAAACAAGATATTCAATGACAAAAACAAATTTCAACAATACCTACACACAAATCCAACGTTACAGAAGATACTAGAAGGAAAAATACAACCCAAGATAACTAACTACTTTCAAAAAATCATAGGAAATAAATAACCTCACTACAGCAAAACAAAAGTAGACAAACACACTACCATGGCCAACATCAATATCAAAGGCTCTAACAGCAACTGGTCATTAATCTCCCTCAACATCAATGGACTCAATTCTCCAATAAAAAGACACAGACTAACAGAATGGATACGTAAACAAGACCCAACAATCTGTTGCATACAAGAAACACACTTAAAACAAAAAGATAGACATTACCTGAGAGTAAAGGGCTGAAAGACAGTTTTCCAAGCAAATGGACCCAAAAAGCAAGCAGCAGTAGCCATCCTAATATCTACTAAAGTAGATTTTCAACCAAAATCAATCAAAATAGATAGACAAGGACACTTCATACTCATCAAGGGAAAAATCCACCAGAAAGATATCACAATCCTAAACATCTATGCCCCAAATGCAAGGGCACCCACATTTGTAAAAGAAACTTTAATAAAACTTAAACCACACATAGACCCCCACACATTAATAGTGGGAGACTTCAACACCCCACTCTCAACAAAGGACAAGTCAACAAAACAGAAATTAAACAAAGAAACAATAACTCTGACAGAGGTCATGAATCAAATAGACCTCACAGACATCTACCAAACCTTTCACCCAAACTCAAAAGAATTTACCTTCTTCTCAGCACCTCATGGAACCTTCTCCAAAATAGACCATATAGTTGGTCTCAAAGCAAGCCTAAACAGATACAAGAGGATTGAAATAATCCCTTGAATCCTATCTGATCACCATGGACTAAAACTGGACCTCAATGACAAAAATAGCAAAAGGCCTACACACACATGGAAACTGAACAACTTGCTTCTAAATGACAGCTGGGTCAGAGAAGAATTAAAGAAAGAAATTAAAGACTTCCTAGAATTCAATGAAAATGAAGACATAACATATCCAAACTTATGGGACACAATGAAGGCAGTGCCAAGAGGAAAGTTCATAGCACTAAGTGTCTTCAAAAAGAAATTCGAAACATCTCATGCAAGCAACTTAATGGCTCACTTAAGAGCCCTCGAAAAAATAGAAGACACACCAAAGAGGAATAGACGGCTGGAAATAATTAAACTCAGGGCTGAAATCAATAATTTAGAAACAAATAAAACAATTCAAAGAATCAATGAAACCAAGAGCTGTTTCTTTGAGAAAATCAACAAGATAGACAAACCCTAAGCCAAACTAACTAAAAGGCAGAGAGAAACTATCCAAATCAACAAAATCAGAAATGAAAAGGTTGACATAACCACAGACACTGAAGAAATCCAAACAATAATTAGGTCTTACTTCCAAAGTCTATATGCCACAAAATTTGAAAATCTAAATGAAATGGACAACTTTCTTGACCTATTCTACAAGCCAAGGCTGAATCAAGACCAGGTAAACCAATTAAATAGTCCTATATCCCCTAAGGAAATAGAAGCTGTCATCAAAAGTCTACCATGCAAAAAAAGCCCAGGGCCAGATGGTTTCAGCACAGAATTTTACCAGACCTTCAAAGAAGAGCTAACACCAATACTCTTCAAACTATTCCACAAGATAGAAACAGAAGGAACACTACCAAACTCATTCTATGAAGCCACAGTCACCTTGGTACCTAAACCTTACAAAGACCCAACAAAGAAAGAGAATTTCAGGCCAATCACCCTCATGAACATTGATGCAAAAATACTCAACAAAATACTTGCAAACCGAATTCAAGAACACATCAAAGACATCATACACTACGACCAAATTGACTTCATCCCAGGTATGCAGGGATGGTTCCATATACAGAAATCCATCAATGTGATCCACCACATAAACAAACTGAAGGAGAAAAACCACATCATCATCTCCTTAGATGCTGAAAAGGCATTTGACAAAATCCAAAATCCATTCATGTTTAAAGTATTGGAGAGATCAGGGATACAAGGCACATACCTGAGCATAGTAAAGGCGATATACAGCAAGTCTATAGCCAACATCAAACTCAATGGAGAGAAACTTAAATCATTGCCACTGAAATCAGGGACAAGGCAAGGCTGTCCACTCTCTGCATATCTTTTCAACATTGTTCTTGAAGTCCTACCTAGAGCAATGAGGCAATTCAAGGAGATCAAGGGGGTACAAATTGGAAAAGAAGAAGTCAAAGTATCACTATTTGCAGATGATATGATAGTATACCTGAGTGACCCCAAAAACTCTACCAGGGAACTCCTACAGCTGATTAACACCTTCAGCAAAGTGGATGGATACAAAATTAACTCAAAAAAATCAGTAGCACTCCTGTATACCAAAGACAAAAGGGCTGAGAAAGAAATTAGGGAAACAAAACCCTTCACAATAGCCACAAAGTATATGAAGTACCTTGCTGTGAACCTAACCAAGCAAGTCAAAGACTTGTATGAAAAAAAATTTCCAGTCTCTAAAGAAAGAATTACAAGAAGATATCAGAAGATGGAAAGATTTCCCATGCTCATGGCTTGGCAGGATTAACATAGTAAAAATGGCCATCTTACCAAAAGCAATCTAGAGATTCAATGCAATTCCCATCAAATTACCAACACAATTCTTTACAGAACTTGAAAGAAAAATTCTCACCTTCATATGGAACAACAAGAAACCCAGAATTGCTAAAACAATTCTCTACAGTAAAAGATCTTCAGGAGGTATCTCCATCCCTGATCTCAATCTCTACTATAGAGCAACAATACTAAAAACTGCATGGTACTGACTGAGAAACAGACTGCTGGATCAATGGAATCGAATAGAAGACCATGACATAAATCCACACACTTATGAACACCTGATTTTTTACAAAGATGCCAAATCCATTCAATGGAAATAAGACAGCATCTTCAACAAATGGTGCTGGTCTAACTGGAAGTCTACATGTAGAAAAATGCAAATAGATCCATACTTATCACCCTGCACAAAACTGAAGTCCAAGTGGATCAAAGACCTCAACATAAAAACAGACACACTAAACCGCTTAGAAGAAAAAGTAGGGAATACCCTTGAACTCATTGGCACAGGAGACAATTTCCTGAACAGAACACCAACAGCACAGGCTCTAAGATCAACAATCAATAAATGGAACCTCATGAAACTGAAAAGCTCCTGTAAAGCAAAGGATACTGTCCTCAGAACAAATCGAGTCTACAGATTGGGAAAAGATTTTCACCAACCCTATATCTGACAGAGGGCTAAAATCTAGTATATATAAAGAACTCAAGAAGTTAAACAACAAAAAATCAAGTAATCCAATTAAAAATGGGGTACAGAGCTAAACGGAGAATTCTCTACAGGGGAATATCGAATGGCAGAGAAACACTTAAAGAAATACTCAACCTCATTAGCCATCAGGAAATGCAAATCAAAACAACCCTAAGATTTCACTTTACACCCATCAGAATGGCTAAGATCAAAAACTCAAGAGACAACACATGCTGGAGAGGTTGTGGAGAAAGGGGAACCCTCCTCCACTGCTGGTGGGAATATAATCTTGTACAACCACTCTGGAAAGCAATCTGGCGCTTTCTCAGACAACTAGGAACAGTGCTTCCTAAAATCCAGCTATACCACTCTTAGGCATATATCCAAAAGATTCTCAAGTACACAATAAGGACATTTGCTCAACCATGTTTGTAGGAGCCTTATTTGTAATAGCCAGAAGATGGAAACAGCCCAGATGCCCCTCAGTGGAGGAATGGATGCACAAATTGTTGTATATCTACAGAATGGAATATTACTAGGAAAGAAAGAAAGAAAGAAAGAAAGAAAGAAAGAAAGAAAGAAAGAAAGAAAGAAAGAAAGAAAGAAAGAAAGAAAATAAACAACAACAACAAAAAAAAAAAACAGGAGGGGGCCAAAGATGGCGGCACCGGGATAACACCCTGTCTGAGAAGCGGAACAACACACTCCGTGCAGCGACCAGGAGACTGAACTCTGGGCCCTAAAACAACAGCGATCAATCTTGTTTCCCAGGTGAGGGGAGGCTCCCACAGCGTGGGAAGCGGTCGGGTCCACTCTCGGCTGCCCAGCCAGAACCCGGAAGAGAACCCGGCAACACGGGTTTTGGGTCTCCGGGCTGGTGCCGCAAGCCTGCTTATCACGATCAATTTCCCAGGCTGATTGGTGGGCACAAGGGGGCCTAAGGCTATGAGTCCCCGTCGCAAAAAAAAACCCACGGGGAAGGAAAGTTGCCAGACTGGTCACGGGCCACCCAGTCTTTCCCTGGAAGGTCTCTCCGACCATGGTGGGTACCTGCCGCCATCACAACTGAGCTACCGCCGCTGGCGGATAGCAGCTGCGCGCCCAGCTCAAAATCCCTACTCCCTCTTCGGAGGAGGCAGGAGGCGTCCAGCAGAATCTGCCACAGACCACATTGTCTGTACCCCAACCCGAGATTGGGGCTGAGAAAACCCAATTCTTTCGGGCACTCCCCCAAACTCCGCAATCACCCTGCCACCGCCATCACCCTGCCTCAGCGAAGCAGAAGGATAAAGAGGCGCACAGCGGCTTCACAGTGCCAGAACTCCAGTGCTGCCTGCTGCTCCTAGCAAACAAACTACAGCTCGGGATTTGGGACTGTGGTCATTCTACACGTCCTGAGATTCTCCTGGGTCCAGCGCAATAAGGTCTAGCAGCAAGTTCTATCACCGGCGACCCCCCCCCACTGGCAGAGAAACACCACCGGCTCAGGGTTCAGGATCCCACTGAGAAGCCCCAACCCCTGCTGGCACTCCCCTGAGAGCACCTCCAAAAGCTCGCCCTAGCAGAGGGGAAGGACAGAGAGGCAGCCTGCCAAGGACACAGCACCCACTCTCCAGCGGCCCCTGGAAGAGGGGGCCAAGCTCTGGATCTGAGGACACTCAACCCTACCCGGTACTCTCTTGGGATCAGCAAACATAGATTCTACTGCTAGGCTGCTTCTGGCAGAGAGATCTGGGCCCGGGATCTGGGATTGAATACACTCACCCTAACTCTTTCCCGCGCCACCCAGGGACCAGTCAACACAACCCCTCCTGGCAGAGGGAAAGAACAAAGAGGCAGCACACAGGAAAGGTGGACACCGAGTCCTGCGGCCACAGTGTCACAGAGCTGACTGTTACCCAACCCGTGCACTTCTGCAGCAGGACCAAAACAGAGAGTAGTGAGCAAGGGGAACCCCTGTGCATTCCAACTGGTCCTGCAAGAGAGTGAGTGAGCCTTCTAGGGAGAGATTGCCCCAGACCCAGGGCCTCTCCACAGAAGCAACCAGAGGAGATCCCTGCCACCCACACTCCTAGTGTGGGCATCAGAGGGATTCTTGGGATAGCGACATTGAAGCCTCTGCCTTGCGGGTCCACCAGGGTAATCCAGGCAAACAATCCCTGGAGCTCAGTCAGAACTGCGTAATAGTGGCTTGCAGGCCACTGCAATAGTCAGACAATCCGCGCATGCACACTGTGCCCGCTAAAAGCACACGCGAATAGCGCCAGTGTCACATTCTTTACTTAGGCAAAACTGAAAACACAGTGCACACCCCCAAAGCAGTGAACCTCTCTCATCTTCCTGAAAAAAACAGTCCAGAAAACAGAAAGAGAGGATCATAGCCCAAACTACAATCTCGAGGAACAACCAGTGAGGATTATAAATAACCAGATGGCTAGAGGCAGACGTAAGAACACTCCCAACAAAAATCAGGACATAATGATCTCACCAGCAACCCCACAAAAAAAATGGACACTTCAATTCACTAGATATACAAGAAAACGACCTCAAAACTATGTTTCTCCAGCTACTAGAGGCCCATAGAGATGAAATGAACAAAGCCCTCAGAGAAATAATCAAAGAAATCGAGACTAACCAAGAGGAAACAAATCGTGCACTCAGAGAAATGACCACGAAAATTGAGGCAAACAGAGAAGAAATGCACAAAGCTCTCAAAGAAATGTCCACACAAATGAAGGCAAATAAAGAAGAAATGAACAAAGCTCTCATAGAAATACAGGCAATTATACCCAAAGAAGTAGAGGCACAATTAGTGATACATAGAGAGGAAACGGACAAAAAAAATAGAAGCTATCATTGAAAAGCAGGAGTCCACATTCAAACAGATGAAGGAAATGGTGCAAGACATGAAAACAGAATTAGAATCAATAAAGAAATCACAAATAGAGAAAAACTAGGAGCTGGAGAACAATAGAGAAAAGATCAGGCACCACAAAGGTAAACATCACCAACAGAATACAAGAGATGGAAGAAAGAATCTCAGGAGCTGAAGATACACTTGCGGAAATGGACACGTCCCTCAAAGAAAAAATAAAATCAGAAAAGTTCCAAACACAAAACATCCAAGAAATCAAGGACACCATGAAAAGACAAAACCTAAGAATAATAGGAGTAGAAGAAAAAGAAGACATCAGGCTCCAAGGTCCGGAAAATATTTTCAAGAAAATTATAGAAGAAAACTTTCCCAACTTAAAGAAGGAGATGGCCATAAACATACAAGAGGCCTACAGAACACCAAGTAGACTAGACCAGAAAAGAAATTCTTCACATCCCATCATAGTCAAAACACTGAACCTACAAAACAAAGAAAAAATTCTAAAAGCAGCAAGGGAAAAAGGCCAAGTAACATATGAAGGTAGACCTATCAGAATCACACCAGATTTCTCAACAGAAACTATGAAAGCCAGAAGGGCCTGGACAGAAATCATACAGTCCTTAAGGGACCACAGATTCTAACCCAGACTACTATACCCAGCAAAACTTTCAATCAACATAGACGGAGAAGTCAAGATAATCCAAGACAAAACCAAATTTAAACAATATCTACATAGTAACCCAGCTCTACAGAAGTTACTAGAAGGGACAGTCCAAACCAAAGAAAACAACTACATCGAAGGAAACAGAGGAAATAGATAACTACATAACAAAAAACCAAAAGAAGACAAGCAATGAAACTCAGTGACACCACCAACACCACATCTAAAATAAGTAACAATTGTTGGTCACTAGTTTCTATCAACATCAACGGACTCAACTCCCCAATTAAAAGACACAGACTAACAGAATGGTTGCAGAAACAGGATCCATCATTCTGTTGCATCCAAGAAACACACCTATGCAACAAAGATAAACACTACCTCAGAGTAAAGGGCTGGAAAAATGTCTTTCAAGCAAATGGTTCCAGAAAATAAGCGGGAGTAGCCATCCTAATATCTAATAAAATAGACTTTCAACCCAAGTTAATGAAAAAAGATAAGGACGGCCACTATATTCTCATCAAAGGAAAAATCCATCAAGAGGACATCACAATTTTGAATATCTATGTCCCAAATACAAGAGCACCTACATTCGTAAATGAAACAATATTAAAGCTTAAATCACACATTGATCCTAAAACCCTAATAGTGGGAGACTTCAACACTCCACTCTCACCTAGGGACAGATCAACTAGACAGAAAACAAATAGGGAAATAAAAACACTTACAGAGACCCTAAATCAAATGGACCTAATGGACATCTACAGACCTTTTCATCCAAACTCAAAAGAGTATACCTTCTTTTCAGCACCGCATGGAACCTTCTCCAAAATAGACCATATAGTTGGTCATAAAGAAAGCCTCAAAAGATACAAAAAGATTGAAATAATCCCTTGTATTCTATCTGACCACCATGGACTTAAGCTGGACCTCAACAACAACAGAAATAACAAACAGCCGACACGCACATGGAAACTGAACAACCTGTTACTCAACGACAGCTGGGTTAAGGAAGAAATAAAGAAAGAAATTAAAGACTTCCTAGAATTCAATGAAAATGAAGGCACAACATACCCAAATGTATGGGACACATTGAAAGCAGTGCTCAGGGGAAAATTTATAGCACTAAGTGCCTGCAAGAAGAAATTCATAACATCACATACAAACAACTTAATGGCCCAACTGAAAACCCTAGAAAAAAAAGAAGCAGATACACCCAAGAGGAGCAGAAGGCTGGAAATAATCAAACTCAGGGCTGAAATAAATCAATTAGAAATAAATAAAACTATTCAAAGAATCAATGAAACAAAAAGCTGGTTCTTTGAGAAAATCAACAAGATAGACAAACCCTTAGTCAAACTAACTAAAAAGCAGAGAGAATCTATCCAAATCAACAAAATCAGAGATGAAAAGGGTAACATAACTACAGACACAGAGGAAATTCAAACAATCATTAGGTCATACTACAAAAGCCTATATGCCACAAAATTTGAAAATCTAAATGAAATGGACAATTTTCTGGATAGATTCCATCTTCCAACATTAAATCAAGATCAGGTAGAAAGACTGAACAGCCCAATATCCCCCAAGGAAATTGAAGCAGTCATTCACAGTCTCCCCTCCAAAAAAAGCCCTGGGCCAGATGGTTTCCGCGCGGAATTCTACCAGACCTTCAAAGAAGTGCTCACACCAATTCTCCTCAAACTATTCCACAAAATAGAAACAGAAGGTACATTACCAAACTCATTCTATGAAGCAACAGTCACCCTGATACCTAAACCACACAAAGACCCAACAAAAAAAAGAGAACTTCAGACCTATCTCTCTTATGAACATTGACGCAAAAATACTCAATAAAATACTTGCAAACCGAATCCAAGAACACATCAAAGATATCATCCACCATGACCAAGTAGGCTTCATCCCAGGCATGCAAGGGTGGTTCAACATATGGAAATCCATAAATGTAATCCACCACATAAACAAAATGAAGGAGAAAAACCACATAATCATCTCCTTAGATGCTGAAAAAGCATTTGACAAAGTCCAACACCCATTCATGTTTAAAGTCTTGGAGAGATCAGGAATACAAGGCACATACCTAAACATAGTAAAGGCAATATACAGCAAGCCTATAGCCAACATCAAACTCAATGGAGAGAAACTTAAATCAATCCCACTGAAATCAGGGACAAGACAAGGCCGCCCACTCTCTCCCTACCTCTTCAACATAGTACTTGAAGTCCTAGCCAGAGCAATAAGACAACTAAAGGAGATCAAGGGGATACAGATAGGAAAGAAAGAGGTCAAAGTGTCACTATTCGCAGATGATATGATAGTATATATGAGCGACCCCAAGAATTCAACCAGAGAACTCCTCCAGTTGATAAACACCTTCAGCAAAGTGGCAGGATACAAAATCAACTCAAAAAAATCAGAAGCCCTCCTGTATACCAAAGACAAAAAGGCTGAGAAAGAAATTAGGGAAACAACACCCTTCACAATAGCCACTAACCACATAAAGTACCTTGGTGTGACTCTAACCAAGCAAGTGAAAGACCTGTTTGAGAAAAACTTCAAGTCTTTGAAGAAAGAAATTGAAGAAGATCTCAGAAGATGGAAAGATCTCCCATGCTCATGGATTGGTAGGATTAACATTGTGAAAATGGCCATCCTGCCAAAAGCAATCTACAGATTCAATGCAATTCCCATCAAAATACCAACTCAATTCTTTACAGACCTTGAAAAAAAGATTCTCAGCTTCATATGGAGAAACAAAAAACCCAGAATCTCCAAAACGATCCTGTACAACAACAGATCATCTGGAGGTATCTCCATCCCCGATCTCAAGTTGTACTACAGAGCAATAGTAATAAAAACTGCATGGTATTGGCATAAAAACAGAAAGGAGGATCAATGGAACCGCATAGAAGACCCAGAAATAAACCCACACACCTATGAATACTTGATTTTTGACAAAGAAGCCAAAACCATTCAATGGAAAAAAGACAGCATCTTCAACAAATGGTGCTGGTCCAACTGGATGTCCACATGCAGAAAAATGAAAATAGATCTATATTTATCACCCTGCACAAAACTAAAGTCCAAGTGGATCAAAGACCTCAACATAAAACCGGATACTCTAAATCTGTTAGAAGAAAAATTGGGGAACAGCCTAGAACTCATTGGCACAGGAGACAACTTCCTGGACAGAACACCAACAGCACAGGCTCTAAGAGCAACAATCAATAAATGGGACCTCATGAAACTGAAAAGCTTCTGTAAAGCAAAGGACACTGTCATCAAAACAAAACGCCTGCCTACAGATTGGGAAAGAATCTTCACTAACCCTTATCGGACAGAGGACTAATATCGAGTATATACGAAGAACTAAAGAAGCTGAAAAGCAGCAAACCAAGTAATCCAATTAAAAAATGGGGAACAGAGCTAAACAGAGAATTCTCTGTAGAGGAATATCGAATGGCAGAGAAACACTTAAAGAAATGCTCATCCTCATTAGCCATCAGGGAAATGCAAATCAAAACGACCCTGAGATATCACCTTACACCCATCAGAATGGCCAAGATGAAAAACTCAAGGGACAACACATGCTGGAGAGGTTGTGGAGAAAGGGGTACCCTCCTCCACTGCTGGTGGGAATGTAAACTGGTTCAACCACTCTGGAAATCTATCTGGTGCTTTCTAAGACAATTAGGAATAGTGCTTCCCCAAGACCCAGCTATACCACTGCTAGGTATATACCCAAAGTTTGCTCAAGTACACAAAAGAGATATTTGCTCAACCATGTTTATAGCACCTTTATTTGTAATAGCCAGAACCTGGAAACAACCCAGATGTCCATCAACGGAGGGATGGGTACAGAAATTGTGGTATTTTTACACAATCGAATACTACTCAGCAATCAAAAAGGAGGAAATCATGAAATTTGCAGGCAAATGGTGGGACCTAGAAAAGATCATCCTGAGTGAAATATCCCAGAAGGAGAAAGACAAACACGGTATATACTCACTTATATAGACCTATAAGATATGATAAACCTAATGAAATCTATACACTAAAAAAGATAATCAAGAGAGCGGACATGGGGTATGATTATCAATCCTCGTTTTGAAAGACAGATGGGATGCGCATTAAACATTGACAGGAGTCTAATGAGCGCATTTGAAAAACTTTAACTAGCAGTGTTTTCAAAGCAAAAACTCATGACCAAACCTTTGGCAGAGTACAGGGAATCATAAGAAAGAAGGGGAGTTAGTCTGATGAGGAAAGGATAGGATTTCAACAAGGACCAAAGATATCTGGGCACAGGGTCTTTTCTGAGACTGACATGCAACCAAGGACCATGTATGAATGTAACCTAGATCCTCTGCTCAGATGTAGCCTGTGGTAGCTCAGTAACCAATTGGTTTCCCATAGTGAGGGGAACAAGGACTATTTCTAACAAAAACTCAATGACTGGCTCTTTGGCCTCCCCACCCCCCAAGGGAGGAGCAGTCCTGTTAGGCCACAGAGGAGAGCTTTGCAGCCAGTCCTGAAGATACCTGATAAAACAGGATCAAATGAATGGGGAGGAGGTCCCCCCTATCAGTGGACTTGGCAAGGGGCACGGTGGAGATGAGGGAGGGAGGGAGGGACTGGGAGGGAATGAGGGATCGGGACACGGCTGGGATACAGAGTTAATAAAATGTAACTGATAAGAAAAAAATAAAATTAAAAAAATAAAACCAAACAAACAAACAAAAAAAAAAAACAAAAACAAAAACAAAAACAAAAAAAAAAAAAACAAGGAAATCATGAAATTTTCAGGTAAATGTGGGATCTGGAAAAGATCATCCTGAGTGAGCTGTCCCAGAAGCAGAAAGACACACACAGTACATACTTACTCAGATAGACATATAATATAGGATAAACCTACTAAAATCTGTACACCTAAAAAAACTAATCAAGAGGGAGGACTATTGCTAAAATGCTCAATCCCTATCCAGAAAGGCAAAGAGGATGGACATCAAAATGAGAAAAGAGGGAACAAGTCAGGAGCCTGCCATAGAGGACCTCTGAAAAGCTCTGCCCTGCAGACTATCAATGTAGATGCTGAGACTTATGGGCAACCTTTCGGCAGAGTGCAGGGAATCTTAGGAAAGAAGTGGGAAACAGTAAGATCTGGAGAGGACAGGAACTCCACAAGGAGAGCAACAGAACCAAGAAATCTGAGCAGAGGGGTCTTTCCTGAGACTGATACTCCAACCAAGGACCATGCATGGAGAAAACCTAAGAGCCCTGCACAGATGTAGCCCATGGCAGTTCAGTATCCAAGTGGGTTCCATTGTAATAGGAACAGGGACTGTCTCTGACATGAACTGATTGGCCTGCTCTTTAATTACCTCCCCCCTGAGGGGGAAGCAGCATTACCAGGCCACAGAAGAAGACAAAGCAACCACTCCTGATGAGACCTAATTGACTAGGATCAGAAGGAAGGAAAAGAACTCCTCCCCTATCAGTGGATTTGGGGAGGGGCATGCATGCAGAGGGTAGAGGAAGGGAGGGATTGGGACGGGAGGAGAATAGAAACCCCGAGGGGGGGGATACAAAGTGAGTAAAGTGTAATTTATAAAGAAAAATAAAATTAAAAAAAGAAAAAAAAAGAGATTAACTTAAGGCTGGCAAGATGGTTCAGAGGATAAAGTCACTTGCCATCCACCCCTGTGGGCCTGAGTTTAATCACTGATTTTCACATAGAAACTGAAGGGTAGAACTCGCTCAACAAAGTTGTCCAGTCTTCCATATGTGCACCACGGCATATGCACCTCCATATCCACATACTACATACAAACACACACACACGATTAGTAAAGCATTAAATTAATTTAGAAAATGACCATGGTGTTTCCTGTCTGTAATCTTAACACTGGAGAGTTTAAAGCATGAGGATCAGGAATTCAAGATCATTCTTAAATATATAGCATTACTATCTAACCCAGTCTGGGTTACAGGAGACGAAGAGGAGGGAAATAAAGAGAAAAACTTAGCAATACTCTTTAATATCTTTCTTCTCATTAGCGAAACTGTTACCAGAGGAAAGTAGTTATGGCATTTGTCAAAATACCAGATTTAAAGCACTGCAAGACTTCCAGCTAGAAATATGAATGGCTGTATACTTTAATGTGCCTCCTTTTTATAACTGTCTAACTGGGACCTCCTTGTTATCTCATTATGGGGCATATCTCTAGTTAAATTAAAAATTAAAAAAAAATCTCTAAGGACTGAAATATATGCGAACAGCATATTGGAACTGAAGAGCATAGCTATGCATGGTCAGCAAACTAAAGGGGAGTAGATTTCCTAGGAATATTCAAAAGAGAATCACAGCAAAATTTGAATGGAAAGCAAATTTAGAGAGCTCAGTGAACAAACTCTACATTTTTGACCTCTAGTAACAAAAGAGAAGTCAATTCCAAGATGGTAGCGACCCAAACAACTGACAAAATCTGTAAGTCTCTACAGAAAAAAAATATATCCAGTGTAGGTCTTGGTATATCAAAGAATATGTTAAGCAAAATATAAAATCATATTTTTAAAAGTTTAAGTAGCTTTTTTTAAAAGTAGAAATGGAAGCAAAAGCAAAATATATGTATAGAGTAAGTAGATTTTGTCTGATTTCTGACCTTGAAATAATAAATCGTAAAATACAAATTTTATACATATAAATAGGCATGAAAAGATGTGCAATAGCAAAGATGGAACAGTTATTTCAATAAAAAAGGAACATTCCTTTTTCTTCTAAGCACGCTGAAAAATGGAGGTGCAGACACGGTTCACATGGTGTAGGTATAATGCTGTTCCTGTGGACTGTAAACAGTTTTCCCTTGTTCATTCAAATGCTGATTTCTCTACCCCATTATTTGGTTTCAGTCCGGACAATGTATTGTGATACTATTCTAGGCATCACCTATGTCAAGTTTGTGTAAACATGCAACCATGTGAGAGGAGAGGACCAGGAAATATCAGGAAAAACAAACTGGACCTAAGATATAACTAAAAGCAAGTATAATGTGGGAAATCTGAATGGAAGGTAGCTATGTGGGCTCGGAGGTTTAAAATACAGCAATTATTGCCCAGTATTGTGCTTTAGATTAATTAAATAAAGCTAGTTTTTATGTCCTGAATTGGGTATATGGCTAGTTAAGGAATAACTACTGCTTTACTAAAATATAAATCAATATTAAATATTAATAGTCATCAACATCATGTCAAGAAACAGAAAGGAAACATAAAAGAAAAATTAAGATGCAAACTAAGTACAACAAAGCATAGCATCTGTGTTCCAGAGAGAACAAAACTACAAGAGCAATTAGCTAAATGGGCGAAATCTCTACAAACAGACACAGATGAAGATATAGCACTCAGAATACAAAGAGAAAATAAAATGTCTTAAGGTTTTGTTGCTGTGAAGAGATTACCATAACCACAGCAAATCTTATAAAGAAAAATATTTCATTGTTGCTGGCTTATAGGTTTAGTCCATTATTGTCTTGGTGGGAAACATGACAGCATGCAGGAAGACAGCTCTGGAGAGATAGCTAAGAGTTCTACATCTTAATCCACAAGTAAGAGGAAGAGACAGTGAGACACTGTGCCTGGCTTGAGCTTCTGAAATCTCAAAACCCAACCTCAGTGACACACTTCCTCCAACAAGGGTAAACCTACTCAACATGGCCACACCTCCAATAATGCCACTTTCTATGAGTCTGTGGGGGCCACTTTCATTCAATCACTCATGACATAAAATATGAAAATAGATAAAAGATTAAAAATAAAGAGAATTTTAGAACATTTATATCAACAACATAAGAAAAAACTCAAACAGAAACACAAATGTACACACTGCACATATATTTTTTTTCTTTACAATTTATTCATTATCTGTCCCTATTGAAGCCCCCTCCCTCAATTTCCCCAGTCCCATCCTTCGTCCCTCTTCCCTTCATCCCCTTTCCCTAGAGCCCTACTACTATCATCTGCCCATAGCTTAAGTCTCATCAGGACTGTCTGGATCCTCTTCCTCCATGGCCTGGCAAGGCTACATCATCAGGGGAGAGTGGTTAGAGAGCAGTCAACTGAGTTCATGATAGAGGCAGCCCCTGATCCCCTCACTCAGAGATCCACATGGAAACTGAGCTGCCTATCAGCTACAACTGAGAAAGCTGTCTAAGTCCTCTCCATGCATGATCCTTTGTTGGTGCATAAGTCTCTGCAGGACCCTCTGAACTAACAACACCCTTCACAATAACCACAAAGGACACAAAGTACCTTGGTGTAACCTTAACCAAGCAAGTCCAAGACTTGTATGAAAAAAACTTCAAGTCTCTGAAGAAAGAAATAGAAGAAGATATCATAAGATGGAAAGATCTCCCATGTTCATGCCTTGGCAGGAATAACAGTAAAAATGGCCATCTTACCAAAAGCAATTATAGATTCAATGCAATTCCCATCAAATTACCAACACAATTCTTTAAAGACCTGGAAAGAAAAATTCTCAACTTCATACGGAATAACAAGAAATCCATAATTGCTAAAACAATTCTCTACAATAAAAGATCTTCTGGAGGTATCTCCATCCCTGATCTCAAGCTGTACTATAGAGCAGCAGTAATAAAAACTGCATGGTACTGGCATAGAAACAGACTGGTGGATCAATGGAATCAAATAGAAGACATACATATGTTTTAATATAATTTACATATGTATTTATATACACATATGTATTATATAAGTTGTCACAAAACCATAAGAAGTCAGTATATCTTCATAATCACTAAAGTATTAATAGTTTTAAAAAAATACCTCATGCACAGACAACTCATACAAAGACATACAAAGAACACAAGAGATTCAAATAGTTAAAAATCCAACAAACCTAACAGGGAAGATTATAAGTTTTTCTATAGTAAGAAAGAATCAAAAAACTTTCTAAATCAACATATGTGGGAGGAATATTCTACTAACCAAAATGATAACAGTCAAAATTAAAAACTTTTCTCAGTAAGTATCAAAAGTTATACAACAATCAAAGTAGATTTATATTTTTTCCCAGGTACCTAAGGATGTTTTATAAGAACAGAAATGTATTCATATATACCATTTAAATATAACTATAAAGAAAAACTAAAACTATCTCCCTGTATTTGTAGAAAACATTTGATGAATTCAATTCCAGTTACTGATTTGAAAGAAAATATAAATAAACCTATTCTTTGGCAAAATTGAAAACAATTTAAACTTCTATTATCTCTAAGGAAAAAAATCCATTATAAAGACTAGAAATATTCTTTAAAGATAACAAGTAAGAAGCAATTTCTTTAAATACAGGATTAATATAAGATTATTTTTTACTACTACTCTTTCCATTCAAATTGTATTAAGTTCTTATTGTATTAAAAGACGTTAAATATGTAAAGTATCAGTATTAGAAAGAAAAAGATAAAGTAATTAACTTAGACAAAAGATTATTTATGACAAAAAAGTAAAAGAATTAGAAGACTACTAGAGTTGATCAAAGTCTATATTAAAATGAATTGATTTGAGATAGGTCTTTCTATGTAAATAGTTCTTCCTATGTAGATAGCTCTTCCTATGCCTGTCCATGAATTCATTACAATCCTGCTTCATGCTCTAAATTGCCACCATGTCTGATGCTTAAAATGGATTTCTAAAGTCTCTTATTTCCATTACCAACAAAAAATGGACACATCTAAAAATAAATCTTCATAAAGAAATGCAAAACAATGATGAAAAAGTTATTAAAGAATATTAAAATTTTCTAAAGGGGACCTAGTGAATGTAGAGATTGCTACTTTGTAAGAAGAGTGTCAATGGAATTGCAATACTCCTCAGATTACAAACATACATAGGATAAAAACCATGACAGTATTTTAAAGAGTACCTGAGAGCTGAGGTTTGACAATCTGTTACACTAACATTTCCTGGAGCGCAGTGAACACACATATAATGGTGCTGGATGGTCACCAGTGACGACATCAAAGCACGATGAGTTGATGAGTTTACTGGGCCTCAGCACAGAGCTCAAGGGAAAAGAAACAGAGAGGTGTGGGAGACGCACTAAACACTGGCATTCCCATTATCCTTATCCACACATGAATGACAATCTCTTGAAAGCTGAATCATGACGTTCTGATTTTAATCAACTCTTGCTTTGTTTTAAATCTCTTTATTTTTATATACACTAGCATCTTCCAAGATCGTTTCTGCCTGGGGTGGGGAGGTGTGGATAGCATCTAGAACCCAGAGAGTTAAAATAGTTCCATTGCTATTAAGTAAACCTGCCTAATGCTGTACTCTTTCTCTCTAGGTACCTTACCTACCTTGGGCAAAGCCCTGTTCAGAGGTAAAAGCATTATACAATACAACCTGATTCTCTGATTTTTTTTTTTCTTTTTGACCTTATGGAAGAAAACATTCCAAGAGTGGCCAACATATTCTGGAAGAAAAAATGATTGGGAAAAACTTGCCTTAAAAGAAAATGTTCCAAGGTGCCTTCCACACACCATCCATGTCCTCTTTTATCGGACATAATATATTTCACCCATGAAGCCTGCCTGCTTTTCATGAATACAGTTACCATTAGGATTGTTTGTTATACATTTATACATTCAAACCAGTTCTTCTCATTTTCTTAAGATCTTTGGAGGAAAGTATACAATTTAAGGTCTTACTTTTTTCCCATTTAACATTTTCTGAGATTTATTCATGATTTTGTCTGCAGTTGTATTTCATTTATCCTTAGTTTATCACATCTAACATTGTGGAAATTACACGTAGATATGTCTATCATTGATATTAAAGAAATTCATAATTTTCAAATATTTATTTTGCTTCTCTGAGCAACAATAGAATGTGCTTTGTTTTTGTTTGTTTGTTTCTTTCTTTCTTTGTTTTTGATTTTGGTATCATAATCCAAGGTAGCACATTTTAATATTTTTTTAACTTTATGCTGAAGTGGAAATTTCTTGTTTCTTTGAAAACTGTTTTGTCATGTGATGTTTTGCTGCTAGCTGGGCAGGTGATGTTTTCTTAGAGGAGGGCACATGATGTTTTGCTGTGAGCTCTCTCATGCGAGGGACATGACTTTGGCCAGCTGAGAAGATCCATGGATGGACTCTGAGAAGAGAAGGTATATGGAGGACCATGCACAGTGAGGCATTGCTTTTTGGATTGACAACATGGTGTTGATCTTCATGTTTTGACACTTGACTTTACAAGAGAAATGTTACAGAGAACTTCTCGGGGCAATCCACTCTCCCTGAGTCTTGCAGCTTTCACTGACTTGTGTTTGGTGTTGGTTGGTGTTAGCTTTTGGACTGGACTGTTGGTATCCTGATGATTGAGTTTGGTAATCCCCTAAAGACCCATGGACCCTAATCAGCAGGAAGTAAATAAAAGAGGTCCACAGTCCTTTTCCATACAAATCTCCTATGTAATTTCAGCAGTTTGTAAGCGAGGTAAAGGTGTTTAAGAAGCTTAAAAAAAAGTAGGTTTGGTGAAAAATCTAAGCCTACTTAGATTGCCGGCATGTACATATACATGTGTGCACAATACTATATAATATCTGAAGAGGCCAGAAAAGGACATCAGATTCCATGAAATTTCAATTATAGAAGATGTATTCCATTATGTAGGTGCAAGGAACTGAATTGAGGTCCTGAGCAAAAGCAGCAAGTCTTCTTATCCATTGAGCCATATCCCCAGATCCTAAAGTATTATTTTTGAGTGCAGGACAAAATCCTTTACAAATTGAATATGTAATATCAAAGGATTTTTCTCAGTTTGAAATGCATATTGATCTCAAATGATTAGTCATTCTTGATGCTATTTGCTACAAATGTATCCTTAAATATTTAATGATCAAGTTTCTAATATACCACATTATATTAGATAAGATGACTTATTTTTTAAATTATTGTTTTTTTATTTTTTATATTAGTTACAGTTTACTAACTCTGTATCCCAGCTGTAGCCCCGTCCCTCATTCCCTCTCAATCCAACCCTCCCTCATCTCCTCCCTGCCCCTCTCTAAGTCCACTGATAGGGGAGGTCTTCCTCTCCTTCCATCTGACCCTAGCTTATCAGGTTTCATTGGGACTGTCTGCAATGTCCTCTTCTGTGGCCTAACAAGGCTGCTCCTCTCTTGGGGGGAGTGGAAAGATCAAAGAGCCAGTCATTGAGTTCATGTCAGAAACAGTCTCTTGTTACCTTTACTAGGGTACCCACTTAGATACTGAGCTGCCATGGGCTACCTATGAGCAGGGGTTCTAGGTTAGATACATGCATAGTTCTTGGTTGGAGAAACAGTTTCAGAAAACACCTCTGTACCAGATATATTTGGTCCTTGTGGAGCTCCCGTCCTCTCCAGGTCATACTAACTCTCCCTTCTTTCCTATGATAACATGCACTGTGCCCAAGGTTTGGTTGAGTCTCAGTATCTGCTTTGATACACTGCTAGGTAGAGTCTTTCAGAGGCCCTTTATGGCAGGCTCTCATCCTGTTACTTGTTTTCTCCTACATCCAATGTGCATCCCATTTGTCTTTCTAGGTAAGGACTGATCATCTTACCCTGGTCCTCTTTCTTGTTTATCTTCCTTAGGTGTACAGATTTTAGTATGTTTATCCTAACTTATAGGTCTAGTACCCATTTGTAAGTATATACCATGTGTGTCTTTCTGCTTCTGGGATACCTCACTCAGGATGATCTTTCCTAGATCCCACAATTTCCTACAAATTTCATGATTTCCTGTTTTTAATTGCTCAGTAGTAATCCATTGTGTAAAAGTACCACAATTTCTGTATTCATTCTTCAGTTGAGGGGTATCTGGGTTGTTTCCAGCTTCTGGCTATTACGAATAAAGCTGCTACAAACAAGGTTGAGCAAATGTCCTTGTTGTGTACTTGAGCATCTTTTGGTTATGTGCCTAAGAGTGGTTTATCTGGATCTTGAGGAAGCGCTATTCCTAATTTTCTGAGAAAGCACCATATGATTTCCAAAGCGGTTGTACAAGTTTACATTCCAACCAGCAATGGAGGAGGGTTCCCCTTTCTCCACAACCTCTCCAGCATGTGTTGTCACTTGAGTTTTTGATCTTACCCATTCTGATGGGTGTAAGGTGAAATCTCAGGGTCGTTTTGATTTGCATCTCCTTGATGGCTATGGATGTTAAGCATTTCTTTAAGGGTTTCTCTACCATTTTATATTCCTCTACAGAGAATTCTCTGTTTAGCCCTGTACCCCATTTTTTTAAAATTGGATTGCTTGATTTGTTGTTTTTTAAATTCTTGATCTTTATATAGTCAGGATATCAGCCTTCTGCAGATGTAGGATTGGTAAAGATCCTTTCCCAGTCTGTAGGCTGTCGTTTTGTTCTGACAACAATGTCTTTTGCTTTACAAAAGCTTTTCAGTTTCATGAGGTCCCATTTATTTCTTGTTGCTCTTAGAGCCTGTGCTGTTGGTGTTCTATTAAGGAAGTTGTCTCCTGTGCCAATGAGTTCCAAGGTCTTCCCCACTTTTTCTTCTAACCGATTTAATGTGTCTGGTTTTATGTTGAGGTCTTTGATCCACTTGGACTTTAGTTTTGTGCAGGGTGATAAATATGGATCTATTTTCATTTTTCTGCATGTGGACATCCAGTTGGACCAGCACCATTTGTTGAAGATGCTGTCTTTTTTCCATTGAATGGTATTGGCTTCTTTGTAAAAAATCAAGTATTCATAGGTGTTTGGGTTCATTTCTGGGTCTTCTATTTGGGTCCATTGATCCACCTTTCTGTTTCTATGCCAATACCATGTAGTTTTTATTACTATTGCTTTGTAGCACAGCTTGAGATCGGGGATGGAGATACCTCCAGATGATCTGTTTTACAGGATTATTTTGGAAATTCTGGGGTTTTTTTTTTTTTTTGTTAGTTTGTTTCTCCACATGAAGTTGAGAATTTTTCTTTCAAGGTCTATAAAGTATTGTGTTGGTATTTTGATGGGAATTGCATTGAATCTGTAGATTGCTTTTGGCAGAATGGCCTTTTTCACTATTTTAATCCTACTGATCCATGAGCACAGGTGATCTTTCCATCTTCTGATATCTTCTTGAATTTCTTTCATCAGAGACTTGAAGTTTTTTCAAACAGGTCTTTCACTTGCTTGGTTAGAGTCACACCAAGGTAATTTACGTTATTAGTGGCTATTGTGAAGGGTGTTGTTTTCCTGATTTCTTTCTTGGTCTTTTTGTCTTTGGTATACAGGAGGGCTTCTGATTTTTTTGAAGATAAGATGATTTAAATCATGTACATTGTGATGTTTGATGACTCTTTTTAATTTTTATTTATTTATTTATTTATCTTATAATTCATTCATTGTATATCCCAATTGTAGCCCCCTCCCTCAATTTCCCCCAGTCCCACCATCCCTGCCTTTTTCCCCTATCCCCTTCTCCTAGTCCACTGAAAGAGGGAGTTCTCCCTCCCTTGCTATCTGATTCTAACTTATCAAGTCTCATCAGTACTGTCCGGATCCTCTTTCTCTGTGGCCTGGTAAGGCTGCAATTTCCAGGGGCAAGTGATCAAAGAGCAACTTTCCATTATCTAAATTTTTGAAGTATAAAATTGTGAACATAATATTTTAATAGCAACAAATTTTGGCAATTTTATCTCCAATTTTGTTTTAAATTTGAGCATCCCATGTACCTGTCAAATCCCCAAAAATTAAATGGAAGACTCTTTGACTTCTCATGGTTAATCTTGTCAATTTAACCAGATTTAGAATCACATAAGAGATTAATAACACACACCTGTGGTTGGATCTGCGAAGGCAATAATTTCAGAGAGAATTAAGTGGAGCTGGAAGGCACATACTAAATGTGAGAATAGCAATCTCGTGAGTTGAGAGCCCTGGTGGGATAATGAAGAGATAATGCAAAAACTGAGCAGAACAACAGCCCTCCCTTTACCTGCCTTCTGGACCACCAGGATGTCCATTTATTATGTAATTCTTTCCCTTAATTTTAGGACAATGCAGAGAATGAACCATAATGCTTTATGACTACATTTTATAATACTATCCTATGTAGACATCGGCATCTGTATTTGTGTATACATACAGACTTTGAGTAGAGCTGTGTGAATATGGATTTCAGTGATAAAAATTTGAAATTTTCTCAGACTTAGTGCATTTATATGAGTACAGTAGAAGAGAGATGTGTTTCAAAAGTATTAGAAAAGTTTCTTTGTGTTGAATTAGATTTCATTTTTTTCTAAAATTTCAATATGCTTTTAAATTTTAATAATTCAGATATTTCCTGAAATGATTTATGAAAGATATTCATCACAATAGTTACATAGCACATTTGACAGCTGAAATTGACATGAAATTTTTATATTTCTGGAATAACTACCACCTCTGCACTACAGAAATTCTATTGCTTTTTTTTTCCGTATATTTCCTTAATGGTACCTAAGCCTTATCCTATAATTTTTTTCAGTCACTATCAATTATCGAAATTGTTATCCAGCACATTCAAGTCTATTATAAATTCCATTAGTATAACACACACAATCATGGTTCCAGCTACTTAGATAAAAATATATATTTTTTCCTATAATTTTCTGATTTTTTTTCTCCTTTATCCCTTGATTTAGGTTATTAATAACATGATGTAAGTTCTGACAATATTCAATTTTCTTTTCACATGTAACTGGTTATCTTTACAGTGCTATTACTTGGTTCCCATGTACTTGTAGCCAAATGCTGACTCCATCTATTTGTCATTTATTTTAAGAGTACTAGAGTATCTTTTCTCTCCCTGTGAACCCAATACAGAAATCATAGTTAAGTGCTGCTTTCATTCTCTGTCATCATCTGTCATCATGGAGGAATTACCTTGCACAATATTTTCCTACCATTTCCCTCTGTTTCAGAAGTCAATGCTCTAAGAAAATGGTGCTTAGAAGTTAATGCTGCTTCAGCTTAAGCACCATAGCCTTGGTCATATTGGTAGATCATTTAAAACTCAACATTAAGATACCCAAAAATTGGGTGGGGGACATGCCAATCAGGGAAACAGGTAGGTAATATTGAGATCTTTGCTCTCCCTCTTCTTCTCTAAATCCACCCCCCTGCCCAGTTTCATCTTTGGCTCTATGGCTGATTACAGTCTGTGGCCTCTCCTCCCTCCCTGCCCCCATTCCCACGAAACTATGCAGATCTTGGTGGCACATCCTATTTTTGTCCTTCTTGTGGACCCCTAATATCCTCCACTTTTAGCCCATCTCCATCCTTATTTGTCAGCTCATAATATTAAGTAACACATTCTAACTGAAACCCCAAGTGCTCCCATCTGGCAGCCATCACATGCTCCTGAGAACCAGAAAGGGCAACAACAACCCAGAAAAGACAAGACCAGAATCTAGAATTACAATCATCCCAAAGTCAGATGCCTAGAGTCCAGCATAAAAACACATTCAGTAACAGCCCAGACAATATGTGTCCACTAAAACCCAACAACTCTACTACGGTAGTCCCTCAGAAATCCAATACGCCTGAAACACCAGGATTTTAAAATGGCCTTTATGAATACGTTAGAGGTACTCAAAGAAGAGTAAATAAATCTATCTTTTTTGAATCGATGGAAACACAAGGAAAGGAAATGAATAAGACAGTTCAAGTAGAAATAGAATCAATAACGATAACTCAAACTAAGGCAAAATTGGAAAAGAAAGATTTTGACACTCAAACTGAGACTTCAGATGCACGCCTCACCAACAAACTGTAAGAGACAGAAGAAAGTTCTCAATCATTGAAGACAAGCTAGAAGAAATGGATAGTTCATTTAAGAAAATATCAAATGTAAAAAACTCCTAGGAAAAAAATCTAGGAAATCTAGTACACTATGAAAAGGCTAAAGATATGAATAGTAGGAATAGAGGGCAGAGATGAAACTCAGGACAAAGTAAATAAAATATTTTCAACAAAATCATAGAAGGTTTCCAACCTTAGGGAGGTGCCTCTAAGGTACAAGAAACATACAGAACACCAAACAAACTGGACCAGAAAAGAAATTCCTTATGGCACAAATCACTAAATGTACAGAATAAAGAAAGAATATTAAATGCTGTAAGTGAAACAAGACATGAAGGTAGAAAATTTAGAATAACACCTGACTTTTCAGATGAGACTGAGACTGTAATAGCCAGAAAGGCCTGGACAGATATGCTAGAAACTCAAAAATAAAAATATCCACAAATGCCAGCTAGCATTATTATACCCAGCAAAATTTTCACGTAGTTGGAGAAAGACATCTATGCACCAAATGCAAGAGCAACCAAGTCTGTAAAATAAATATTACTACAGCTTAACTCACACATCATCCCATCAGTGATTGATAGTAGATGACATCAATATTCTACTCTCTCCAATAGACACATCATCCATACAAAAAATAACAGAAAAATGGGGGAGCTTACTTATATCATAAACCAAATGGACCTAACACATATTTATAAAACTCCTCACCAAAACAGAAAAGAACACACTTTCTTCTCATGGAACTTTCTCCAAAACTGACCACATACTCAGACACAAGTTAAATATCAACAAAAACAAGCAAACAAAAAAAAATTGAAATAGCTCCATGTATACTGTCTAACCACCATGGATTAAAGCTGTATATCAGAAATGCAAATCAAAACGACCCTGAGATTTCACCTTACACCCATCAGAATGGCAAAGATAAAAAACTCAAGTGACAACACATGCTGGAGAGGTTGTGGAGAAAGGGGAACCCTCCTTCACTGCTGGTGGGAATGTAAATTTGTACAACTACTATGGAAAGCAATCTGGCGCTTCCTCAGACAACTAGAATAGCGCTTCCTCAAGATCCATCTATACCACTCCTAGGCATATACCCAAAAGAGGCTCAAGTACACAGTAAGGACATTAGCTCAACCATGTTTGTATCAGCTTTATTTGTAATAGCCAGAAGCTGGAAACAGTTTAGATGCCCCTCAGCAGAGGAATGGATGCAGAAATTATAGTACATCTACACTATGGAATGTCACTCAGCAATAAAAAAAAAAAAAAAAGGAAATCATGAAATTTTCAGGTAAATGGTGGGAACTGGAAAAGATCATCCTGAGTGAGCTGTCCCAGAAGCAGAAAGACACACACAGTACATACTCACTCAGATAGACATATAATATAGGATAAACCTACTAAAATCTGTACACCTAAAAAAACTAATCAAGAGGGAGGACTATTGCTAAAATGCTCAATCCCTATCCAGAAAGGCAAAGAGAATGGACATCAGAATGAGAAAAGAGGGAACAAGTCAGGAGCCTGCCATAGAGGACCTCTGAAAGGCTCTGCCCTACAGACTATCAAAGCAGATGCTGAGACTTATGGGCAACCTTTCGGCAGAGTGCAGGGAATCTTAGGAAAGAAGTGGGAAACAGTAAGATCTGGAGAGGACAGGAACTCCACAAGGAGAGCAACAGAACCAAGAAATCTGAGCAGAGGGGTCTTTCCTGAGACTGATACTCCAACCAAGGACCATGCATGGAGAAAACCTAAGAGCCCTGCACAGATGTAGCCCATGGCAGTTCAGTATCCAAGTGGGTTCCATTGTAATAGGAACAGGGACTGTCTCTGACATGAACTGATTGGCCTGCTCTTTAATTACCTCTCCCTGAGGGGGGAGCAGCATTACCAGGCCACAGAAGAAGACAATGCAGCCATTCCTGATGAGACCTAATTGACTAGGATCAGAAGGAAGGAAAAGAAGACCTCCCCTATGCGGAGGGTGGAGGAAGGGAGAGATTGGGATGGGAGGAGGGAGGGAACCACAGGGGGGATACAAAGTGAATAAAGTATAATTAATAAAGAAAAAAAGCAGTATATCAACAACAGAAACAACAGAAGTTTATAACTCATGGAAACTGAACAACTCATCACTGAATAAAGAAGGGCTTAACCTAGAAATTAAGAAATTAAAATGTTTTTAGAATTGAATGAAAATGAACACACAACACACAAAAAAGTTTTTAAAAGGCAAGTTCATAGCACTGTGCTCGTATAAAATATTGGAGAGATTTCATATTAGCAAATTAACAGAAAATCTGAAAGATCTAGAAGAAAATAGAAGTGACACTCAAAAGCAGTAGATGGCAAGAAAGAATCAAACTCAGAGCTGAAATCAATAAAATAAAAATAACAACAACAAAGGGGCCAAGATGGCGGCACCGGGAGAACACCGTGTCTGAGAAGCGGAACAACACACTCCCTGCAGCGACCAGGAGACTGAACTCTGGGCCCTAAAACAACAGCGATCCACCATGTTTCCCAGGTGAGGGGAGGCTCCCATGGCGTGGGAAGCGGGTCCACCCAGCCAGAACCCGGAAGAGAACCCGGCAACACGGGTTTTGGGTCTCCTGGCTGGTGCCGCAAGCCTGCTCATCACGATCAATTTCCCAGGCTGATTGGTGGGCACAAGGGGGCCTAAGGCTGCGAGTCCCAGTCGCAAAAAAAAAAAAAAAAACCCGCGGGGAAGGAAAGTTGCCAGACTGCTCACGGGTCACCCAGTCTTTCCCTGGAAGGTCTCTCCGA
Source organism: Psammomys obesus (assembly GCF_907164565.1). Classification (NCBI taxonomy): domain Eukaryota; kingdom Metazoa; phylum Chordata; class Mammalia; order Rodentia; family Muridae; genus Psammomys; species Psammomys obesus. Next base: position 14,428,718 of record NW_026596166.1, on the reverse strand, counting down.
CCACAGCGAGTACCTGCCGCCATCACAACTGAGCTCCCGCCGCGGGCAGATAGCAGCTGCGCGCCCAGCTCAAAATCCCCACTCCCTCTTTGGAGGAGGCAGGAGGCGTCCAGCAGAATCTGCTACAGACCACATTGTCTGTACCCCAACCCGAGTTCGGGGCTGAGAAAACTCAATCCTTTTGGGCACTCCCCCAAAGCCGCCATCACCCTGCCGCAGTGGAGCAGAAGGATAAAGAGGCGCACAGCGGCTTCACAGTGCCGGAACTCCAGTGCTGCCGTCCGCTCCTAGCAAATGCTCGGGATCTGGGACTGTGGTCATCCTACGCGTCCTGAGATTCTCCTGGGTCCAGCGCAATAAAATATAGCAGCAAGTTCTATCACCGGCACCCCCCCCCCGGCAGAGAAACGACGCCAGCTCAGGGCTCAGGATCCCACTGAGAAGCCCCAACCCCTGATGGCACTCCCCTGAGAGCACCTCCATAAGCGCGCCCTAGCAGAGGAGAAGGTCAGAGGGGAAGGACAGAGAGGCAGCCTGCCAAGGACACAGCACCCACTCTCCAGCGGCCCCTGGAAGAGGGGGCCAAGCTCTGGATCTGAGGACACTCAACCCTACCCGGTACTCTCTTGGGATCAGCAAACATAGATTCTACTGCTAGGCTGCTTCTGGCAGAGAGATCTGGGCCCGGGATCTGGGATTGAATACACTCACCCTAACTCTTTCCCGCGCCACCCAGGGACCAGTCAACACAACCCCTCCTGGCAGAGGGAAAGAACAAAGAGGCAGCACACAGGAAAGGTGGACACCGAGTCCTGAGGCCACAGTGTCACAGAGCTGACTGTTACCCAACCCGTGCACTTCTGCAGCAGGACCAAAACAGAGAGTAGTGAGCAAGGGGAACCCCTGTGCATTCCAACTGGTCCTGCAAGAGAGTGAGTGAGCCTTCTAGGGAGAGATTGCCCCAGACCCAGGGCCTCTCCACAGAAGCAACCAGAGGAGATCCCTGCCACCCACACTCCTAGTGTGGGCATCAGAGGGATTCTTGGGATAGCGACATTGAAGCCTCTGCCTTGCGGGTCCACCAGGGTAATCCAGGCAAACAATCCCTGGAGCTCAGTCAGAACTGCGTAATAGTGGCTTGCAGGCCACTGCAATAGTCAGACAATCCGCGCATGCACACTGTGCCCGCTAAAAGCACACGCGAATAGCGCCAGTGTCACATTCTTTACTTAGGCAAAACTGAAAACACAGTGCACTCCCCCAAAGCAGTGAACCTCTCTCATCTTCCTGAAAAAAACAGTCCAGAAAACAGAAAGAGAGGATCATAGCCCAAACTACAATCTCGAGGAACAACCAGTGAGGATTATAAATAACCAGATGGCTAGAGGCAGACGTAAGAACACTCCCAACAAAAATCAGGACATAATGATCTCACCAGCAACCCCACAAAAAAAATGGACACTTCAATTCACTAGATATACAAGAAAACGACCTCAAAACTATGTTTCTCCAGCTACTAGAGGCCCATAGAGATGAAATGAACAAAGCCCTCAGAGAAATAACCAAAGAAATCGAGACTAACCAAGAGGAAACAAATCGTGCACTCAGAGAAATGACCACGAAAATTGAGGCAAACAGAGAAGAAATGCACAAAGCTCTCAAAGAAATGTCCACACAAATGAAGGCAAATAAAGAAGAAATAAATAAAGCTCTCATAGAAATACAGGCAATTATACCCAAAGAAGTAGAGGCACAATTAGTGATACATAGAGAGGAAACGGACAAAAAAAATAGAAGCTATCATTGAAAAGCAGGAGTCCACATTCAAACAGATGAAGGAAATGGTGCAAGACATGAAAACAGAATTAGAATCAATGAAGAAAACACAAATAGAGAAAAACCAGGAGCTGGAGAACATAGAGAAAAGATCAGGCACCACAAAGGTAAGCATCACCAACAGAATACAGGAGATGGAAGAAAGAATCTCAGGAGCCGAAGATACACTTGCGGAAATTGACACATCTCTCAAAGAAAAAATAAAATCAGAAAAGTTCCAAACACAAAACATCCAAGAAATCAAGGACACCATGAAAAGACAAAACCTAAGAATAATAGGAGTAGAAGAAAAAGAAGACATCAGGCTCTAAGGTCCGGAAAATATTTTCAAGAAAATTATAGAAGAAAACTTTCCCAACTTAAAGAAGGAGATGGCCATAAACATACAAGAGGCCTACAGAACACCAAGTAGACTAGACCAGAAAAGAAATTCTTCACATCCCATCATAGTCAAAACACTGAACCTACAAAACAAAGAAAAAATTCTAAAAGCAGCAAGGGAAAAAGGCCAAGTAACATATGAAGGTAGACCTATCAGAATCACACCAGATTTCTCAACAGAAACTATGAAAGCCAGAAGGGCCTGGACAGAAATCATACAGTCCTTAAGGGACCACAGATTCTAACCCAGACTACTATACCCAGCAAAACTTTCAATCAACATAGACGGAGAATTCAAGATATTCCAAGACAAAACCAAATTTAAACAATATCTACATAGTAACCCAGCTTTACAGAAGTTACTAGAAGGGAAACTCCAAACCAAAGAAAACAACTACATCGAAGGAAACAGAGGAAATAGATAACTACACAACCAAAAAACCAAAAGAAGACAAACAATGAAACTCAGTGACAAATCAGAAGCCCTCTTGTATACCAAAGACAAAAAGGCTGAGAAAGAAATTAGGGAAACAACACCCTTCACAATAGCCACTAACCACATAAAGTACCTTGGGGTGACACTAACCAAGCAAGTGAAAGACCTGTTTGAGAAAAACTTCAAGTCTCTGAAGAAAGAAATTGAAGAAGATCTCAGAAGATGGAAAGATCTCCCGTGCTCATGGATTGGTAGGATTAACATTGTGAAAATGGCCATCCTGCCAAAAGCAATCTACAGATTCAATGCAATTCCCATCAAAATACCAACTCAATTCTTACAGACCTTGAAAAAAAGATTCTCAGCTTCATATGGAGAAACAAAAACCCAGAATCTCCAAAACAATCCTGTACAACAACAGATCATCTGGAGGTATCTCCATCCCCGATCTCAAGTTGTACTACAGAGCAATAGTAATAAAAACTGCATGGTATTGGCATAAAAACAGAAAGGAGGATCAATGGAACCGCATAGAAGACCCAGAAATAAACCCACACACCTATGAATACTCAATTTTTGACAAAGAAGCCAAAACCATTCAATGGAAAAAAGACAGCATCTTCAACAAATGGTGCTGGTCCAACTGGATGTCCACATGCAGAAAAATGAAAATAGATCTATATTTATCACCCTGCACAAAACTAAAGTCCAAGTGGATCAAAGACCTCAACATAAAACCGGATACTCTAAATCTGTTAGAAGAAAAATTGGGGAACAGCCTAGAACTCATTGGCACAGGAGACAACTTCCTGGACAGAACACCAACAGCACAGGCTCTAAGAGCAACAATCAATAAATGGGACCTCATGAAACTGAAAAGCTTCTGTAAAGCAAAGGACACTGTCATCAAAACAAAACGCCTGCCTACAGATTGGGAAAGAATCTTCACTAACCCTTTATTGGACAGAGGACTAATATCGAGTATATACAAAGAACTAAAGAAGCTGAAAACCAGCAAACCAAGTAATCCACTTAAAAAATGGGGAACAGAGCTAAACAGAGAATTCTCTGTAGAGGAATATCGAATGGCAGAGAAACACTTAAAGAAATGCTCATCCTCATTAGCCATCAGGGAAATGCAAATCAAAACGACCCTGAGATATCACCTTACACCCATCAGAATGGCCAAAATGAAAAACCCAAGGGACAACACATGCTGGAGAGGTTGTGGAGAAAGGGGAACCCTCCTCCACTGCTGGTGGGAATGTAAACTGATACAACCACTCTGGAAATCTATCTGGCGCTTTCTAAGACAATTAGGAATAGTGCTTCCTCAAGACCCAGCTATACCACTGCTAGGTATATACCCAAAGTTTGCTCAAGTACACAAAAGGGATATTTGCTCAACCATGTTTATAGCTGCTTTATTTGTAATAGCCAGAACCTGGAAACAACCCAGATGTCCATCAACGGAGGAATGGGTACAGAAATTGTGGTATTTTTACACAATGGAATACTACTCAGCAATCAAAAAGGAGGAAATCATGAAATTTGCAGGCAAATGGTGAGACCTAGAAAAGATCATCCTGAGTGAAATATCCCAGAAGGAGAAAGACAAACACGGTATATACTCACTTATATAGACCTATAAGATATGATAAACCTAATGAAATCTATACACCTAAAAAAGATAATCAAGAGAGCGGACATGGGGTATGATTATCAATCCTCGTTTTGAAAGACAGATGGGATGCACAGTAAACATTGACAGGAGTCTACTGAGCGCATTTGAAAAACTCTAACTAGCAGTGTTTTCAAAGCAAAGACTCATGACCAAACCTTTGGCAGAGTACAGGGAATCATAAGAAAGAAGGGGAGTTAGTCTGATGAGGAAAGGATAGGAGTTCCACAAGGACCAAACATATCTGGGCACAGGGTCTTTTCTGAGACTGACATGCAACCAAGGACCATGTATGACTGTAACCTAGAACCTCTGCTCAGATGTAGCCTGTGGTAGCTCAGTAACCAAATGGTTTCCCATAGTGAGGGGAACAAGGACTATTTCTAACAGGAACTCAATGACTGGCTCTTTGGCCTCCCCACCACCCAAGGGAGGAGCAGTCCTGTTAGGCCACAGAGGAGAGCTTTGCAGCCAGTCCTGAAGATACCTGATAAAACAGGATCGGATGAATGGGGAGGAGGTTCCCCCTATCAGTGGACTTGGCAAGGGGCACGGTGGAGATGAGGGAGGGAGGGAGGGACTGGGAGGGAATGAGGGATCGGGACACGGCTGGGATACAGAGTTAATAAAATGTAACTGATAAGAAAAAAATAAAATTAAATAAAAAATACATGAAAAAAAATAACAACAACAAAAATACAAAAAAAGAAAGATAGGATCAATATACTAAAATCTGTACACCTAAAGAAGCTAACAAGAAAGAGGACCCAGGGTAAGATGCTCAATCCTCACTTAGAAAGACAAATGGGATGGACAGTGGAAGTAGGAGAAAACAAGTAGCAGGACAGGAGCCTACTGCAGAAGGCCTCTGAAAGACTCTACGTAGCAGTGTATCAAAGCAGATGCTGAGACTCATAACCAAACCCTGGTCAGAGTGAGGGAATCATATGAAAGAAGGGAGAGTTAGTATGACCTGGAGAGGACAGGAGCTCCACATGACCAAATATATCAGGATAGAGGGGTCTTTTGTTGGACTGTTTCTCCAATCAAGGACAATGCATGGATATAACTTAAGAACCCCTGCTTAAATGAAGCACATAGCAGCTCAGTATCCAATTGCCTTCCCTAGTAAGGGAAACAGGGACTGTCTCTGACATAAACTCAGTGTCTGGCTCTTTGGCCTTCCCCCTACCCCCAAAGGAGGAGCAGCCTTGTTAGGCCACAGAGGACATTGCAGTGAGTCCCAATGAGACCTCATAAGCGAGGGTTAGATGGAAGGGGAGAAGAACCTCCCCTATCAGTGGACTTAAAGAGGGGCAGGGAGGAGATGAGGGAGGGTTGGATTGGGAGAGAATGAGGGAGGGAGCTACAGCTGGGATACAAAGTAAATAACCTGTAATTAATATAAAAATAAAATTATAAAAACAGATATAACACCAAGAAAAGAATAATACAAAGAATCAATGAAACAAAACTTTGGTTCTTTGAGAAAATTAATAACCTTGACAAACATCCAAGCTAACTCAAAGAAAGAGAGGAAACTTGCAAATTAATAAAATTCAAGAGGAAGAGCAGGATGTGACAGAAACCAAGTAAATACAGAGAATCAAAAGGATATCCTTTAAAAACCTGTATTCCACCAACATAGAAAATCTTTTAAAAAAAGTGGCTCAAGATATATCACCTACCAAACATTAAATCAAGATCAGATAAGCAATTTAAACATATAATTAACCCTTAGTGAAATAGAAGCAATAAAAGTTTTCTCACAAAAAAAAGCCAAAAATGATTATAAAAAGAACAAAGAAAAAAAAAAAAGAACTAACAAATGAACAAATAAAACCAGGGTCAAATAGTTTTATCAAAGAATTCTACCAGATTTTTAAAATGTTTTAAATTTAATTTTATTTATATATTTATTTATTACAATTTATTCACTTTGTATACCACTACAGCCCACTCCCCCTCATCTCTTCCCAGTCCTACCCACCCTCCCTCTTTTCTCCCTATGCCCTTTCCCTAGTCCCCTGTTAGGGAAGGACCTCCTCCCCTTCTATCTGACCCTAGCTTATCAGGTCTCATCAAAGCTGATTGTATCATCTTCCTCTGTGACCTGTCAAAGCTGCCATCCCCTCCCTCCCAGGGGTAAGTGATCAAAGAGCCAGCTACTGAGTTCATGTCAGAGGCAGCCCCTGTACCCCTTACTAGGGCATCCACTTGGGAACTGAGCAGAGAATGGGCTTCCTTTGAATAGGGGGTCTAGGTCCTCTCCATGTGTGGTCCTTGGTTGGGTTATCAGTCTCTGAAGGCTCTCTCAATACTCCTCAATTTATTTCACAAAATAAAAATGGATGGAATATTGCTCATTTCTTTTTAATAGGCCACAGCTACGCTGACACCACATAAAGAACCAACAAGAAAAATAGATTTACAAACCAATCTCCTTTATGAACATAGATGAAAATGCATCCAAGAACACATCAAAAGTGCATCTACCATATTCAAATAGGCTTCTTCCCAAAGATGCAAGATCCAACATATGTAAATCAATAAATATAAACCACCATATAAACAGACTGAAAAATAAAAAAATATCCATGATCTTCTCATCAGATGCATAAAAGGCTTTTAACAAAATTCAACACCCTTCATAATAAAAGTCCTATAGAGATTATCTAAGGTGAGGGTGAGAATAAAGAGAGATCAATAAAACTAAGATAAAACTTTTGAGGGGTAATATGAAAACCTAATACAGTAAAAGTTTCATATATATACATATATATACATATTTTTATATACATATATATATGAAGGCAATCTAAATGAAATCATCAAATAATGGGGCAGATAGAGCCCCTACTACCTCTTGTCACCAAATGAAGGTTCTAGTGTTGGAAATAAGTTACAGATAATCAGGTTGTTGGCCAAAGGAAATCCATGGAACCCCAGAAACAACCCAGGCTACTGTAGAGGGTACTGGGGGTTCTCCACAAACTGAAGGTAAAGCTCTGCTGAAGATGACACCTACACAACTCACTGAACATAGAGAAGTCGAACTGGGTCCAACCTATAACCCTTCACTCTTACAGATTCATAGTACCAGAAGATACTCTGCATGCTACCAACCCAGCTACAAACACTTTGATCTAAAAGTGACCTGCATGAAAGATACACTGGTAGAATAATGGCACAAGCCATATGGGAGTTACTAGCCAATGTCTGATTTAAAATAAGGTTCTCTCTACAAGATGAAACCTACACCCAAGACTGCTTGAGTGACCTGAGGCTAGATAGCCCAGGGACCTAGGGTAAAACCTACTATTAAAATACTATTAAAATAATGTTGCAAAGTAACTCCTTATGATTTTCTGCTATAAATTAGTGCCTTGCTCAGCCATCATCAGAGAAGCTGCCTACTGCAGTGGGTTATACAAGGAAACCACAACCACACAATATGCAGAAAGTAAGAGACACTGGAACATTCAGCCCTAAGTGGGATGATTCTTATCAAATACCGTCCCAGAGGACTTGGGGAACCTTCTGGAAAATGGGGTGGAAAGAACACAAGAGCCAGAGGAAATGGATGACACCAAAGACACAAGGCCCTCTAAATTAGCAGGGCGGATGCACGTATGTACTCACAGAGACCAAGGCAATATGCATGGGACCTTTACTGCTGTGCACTGTGGAATTCTAGAGCTGAGAGGAGAAGTGAACACATACCCACACCCCTAACTGAGAAGCTGTCTCCTACTGATAACCACTTGAACATGAAAAATTGTCTCCAAAGGAAGTCTCAATGAGGAAACTGCATTTAAGGGTAGGCATATCCAGCAGGAGACAGCAAACACAAAAAGAACTCTATGCTATCTTTGGAGGTTCTTTGTGTCACAATCTTAAGATTGGGAATTTTTGTTCTTTGCTAACTTTACAGGTCCTATGCATATATACCACAGCACCAAGTTTGGGCTTTTTATGGGATTCCTGTGCCCAAGTCATTGCATCTATATGCACTTCTTTGGCACTTTTTCTTGTTTGCTTGTTTTATCATATTCCAATTTGTAGGTTTTCTTTTATTCTATTGTATTTTATTTTATTATCATTTACAGAGGGAAAAGAATAACAAAAATTAGTGATGGCCAAACTCTAGATTCTGCCCTTCTTTTCTGACCTCCACCAGAATCAAGTATTTTTTGTTGATCTGATTTGTTTGTATTTCACTTTGTGGTTCAAACTTTCAGTTAAAATAAAAGTACCACTTTTTAATCTAAAAAAACATTCAGTTTATTTACCTTACATCCCAAAGATGTCCCCTCTCTCTACTCTCCTTCCAGTACTCCCCTTCTTCTCCTTCCCCTCTCACTTCCCCTCTTCCCCTGATAAGGGGAGCTCCACCTCCCATATCTACCTTTCCCAGCACATCGCACATCAAGTCTCATCAGAACTGAGCATATCCTCATCCCCTGAACCAGGCGAGCCAACCCTGCCAGGGAGAAGTGATCCAAAAGCAGGCAATAGAATCCATGTTGGAAACACCCCATACTACTCCACTCACCAGGCAATCCACATGAAGACCACACTGCTGCTGTCTACATATGTGCATGGGGTCTAGTTACAGACCATGCATGCTCCTTAGTTGGTGTCTTGGTTAGTTGTCTCTGTTGACCTTTTTGTGAGGTCCCTGTCCCTTCCAAGTCCTTCCATAATTTCCCCAACACTTAAACAGGACCCCCTGAGCTCTGCCCCATGCTTGGCTGCAAGTCCCAGCATCTGTCTTGGTCTGTTGCTGTCTGGAGCATCCCAGATGACATTCAACTTGCTATGAAAAACAAAGACATCATGAAATTTGCAGGCAAATGGATGGACTAGAAAAGATTATCCTAAATGAGGTAACCCAGACCCAGAAAGATGTACATAGTATGTACTCACTTATAAGCAGCTATTAGACCTATAGCACAGGATAACTATACTACAATCCATAGACCCAAAGAAACTAAATGACAAGGAGTGTCCAAGGCAGGGTGCTGGAACGTTACTCAGAAGAGGAAATAGAAAAAGTGTATGAAGTGAAGGAACTGGGCAGGAGATAGAATGTGGAAGGAAATAAGAGTAGGGGTCAGATGTGGGGAGAACTGAGGTGGAAAGTGAGAGGACTGGGAACAAGAAGGTAAACAAAGGGGCCACCTCTTTGTCAAGCTGGAGGCCTCAGACAGGGTAGGCACCTGGAAGGATATGGGTGTGACTCTAGCTGAGACTCCTAATGGGGTCGGCATGAAGACAGAAGTGAGCACCACCTAGCCAGGCATTGAGTGGAAAGAGAACAACTCACTGACAATGCCTGTAATCCAAAAATTACCCTGTCCACAAGAAGTGGAGGGATAGAGAGTCAACAAAAATTGAGGAATGTCCAACCAACAACTGGTCCAACCTGAGACCCACCCCATGGTAGGGAGCCAGCCCCTGACACTATTAACTGATGCTCTGCTATGCTTGCAGACAGGAGCCTAAAATTACCACTTTATGATAGGCTATGTCCTGTCTCTATCCCATCAGAAATGAAAAGCAAAATTGGTCTTGTAAGAACCAAACTTCTGCATAAAGGATGCTACCTCTTCCACAAGCAAGTGTAAGAAACAGCACATCAGAAGTGTGAACAACACATCTAAGCTGGCTAAATATTAGGATACCCAATGACATTTTAAGAGGAGTCACAATCTGGCATTCATCATACTGTGTCCCTTCACCCTCCTTCCAAATGGAGGATAATGCAGAGTAGATGGATTTGATTATTCAGCCCTTGAATACTAACCCTCAGAGAGAATAATAAATGAAAAATGACAGAAACTGGCTGGAGAGGTGGCTCAGTGATTCAGGGCACTGTTTGCTTTTTCAGAGATCCTGAGTTAAATTCCCAGTAACCACATGGTGGCTCACAATCAACTATAAAGAGATCTGGTGCCCTCTTCTGGCAGAGATGGAGGGAATGTCCAACCAATGCATGGCCCAACCTGATACCTACTCCCAGGGAGAAAGCCAACCCCTGACACTATTAAGGACACTCTGCTATGCTTGCAGAAGGGAACACAGTATGGCTGTCCTCTGAGAGGCTCCACCCAGCAATGCCACTATTAAGGACACTCTGCTATGTTTGCAGAAGGGAGCCTAACATAGCTATCCTCTGAGAGGGTCCACCCAGCAATGGATTAAAGCAGATACTGAGACTCATAGGCAAACATTAGTCAGTGTGCAGGGAGCCTTGTGGAAGGGGTAGGGGTGGGGGTTAAGGATAGAATAACCTGGTCGTGACAGAAGTGCCACAAGAAGATCTAAAGAACCAACTAACCAGGGCCCAGAGGAACCTGTGAGACTGAAGCACCAACCAAGGACCATACATAGACTGGACCTACGCCCCCTACACAGATGTACCTGATGGGCAGACTGGTCTTCATGTGGATTCCCTAGTAAGGGGAGCAGGAGTCTGTCTCTGACATGGAATCTGTTGCATGCTTTGGATGACTTCCCTCATGTGGGGCTGCATTGCTTGGCTTGCCAGGCCACCATGGAAAAGGATGTGCTCAGTCCTGATTCAACCTGATGTGCTGGAGTGGGTTACTAAGTGGAAGTGGGGGCTCCCCTTTTCTGAGGGGTAAGGGAGGGGAGACATGGAGGAAGGGGGAATCTGGGAGAACGGGGGGGGGGGGAGAGGCTAGAACTAGGATGTAAAGAGATTAACTAAATTAATTTTTAAAAATTAAAAAAATAGCAGGTATGGTAGCAGCCAGACTTCAGTACTCAAGGCAAACTAGCTGGCTAAACTAATAGGAACTGGTGAGCTCCATACACAATGGAAAAAAAAAATGAAGGTACAATACCCAAGGCAGATTTCTAATTTTAAAATACGTAAACATGTGCTACATACATACACGCACACTCACACTGAACAAAGCGCTCTCCTCTGAACCTTCTGACAGCTACTCGGCTGTTTTTAACATGATGTAAAATCTTTTGTTTTCCTATCTGCTAGTCTTTTAGATTTCACTTGTGATGCTAACAAATCAACCTAGATGGAGCCTGGAATATGCTGCACTATCACTGAGCTTATCCCTTTGTCCTTTCCACACACTGGTATGCATAAATATCACCACCGAGCTGGAGAATAATCTCCCCCCAAAAAGAAAACGGTGATTATCCGTAACTGTTTTCTTATATAATTAAAAGCAGAATTCCAAGTATCAAGATTATTTTTAAATCTTCCATGTTTGAGAGTTTTAAAACCAAAAATAAGGGTGAAGAGAGAAAATTTTATAGCTATGGTAATATATAGCTAAGGAAGAGATTTGCCTTTTTTCGTATTTTTAAGGCAATTTTGTTTTTTGAGACAGTATGTCAGAATTAAAAAAGGATTGCATGCTGGAGTAAAAATATCTGGTTAAAGTCAACGTTTTTTTAACTGCTCATGACTTAATTTCCTAGACAATTTCAAGAGTTCTCAGAGCATCAAATGAAACAGGAAAATACGTAGGTTGAGGAGCCTTTTTAAGGAATTCATGTTGTTATTTGTTGAGAATTATCTACCCGAGTATTGTCATTGCTTAAAATAGCAACTATGTATAAAAACACACAAGAAACTTACAGGGAAAAGTCAGATGAAGTATCTTTTGACTAGAAAATAATTTACATAAATTTACGTGTACTCCTCTTTTTCTTGCTTCCTCTGAAACTGCACCATTAGTTGAGAAAAACCGCAGACTCTATTTCCAGGATTAAGATTCAGAAGTTTTAAATCAAAGAAGAGGCGAGGTAACAACAAAAACAGTACAAACCCTGTAATTTTTGGTTATACTGTTTCTAAAATAAAAGAGAAATCACCTGTGAGATCAATATAATTCTAATACAGGGCAAACAGCAACAGATTACAAATGCTCTCCAAGGCCCTCTCAGAGCAGATGGCTGATTTAGTGTCATTTTCTCTTCTTTGTTGTTTCTACTGGGACCTAAATACAAGCAATATGAACTCTGTTGTCACCTATAACCTTTCTGTGATGAAAAAAAGATTGGACCGTTGTCTCCTGAGTGCAAGACAATGTAAGGCTTGTCTAGAAAATTCTTTTTCAGTACACCAACTGTTCTAAGATTGATAACCTGAGGCTACAGGTAATTCTAAAAATAATATTGACAAGTATATAGCAAAACAACCAAATATAGAAATAAGCCAGTTTTAAAGAGGCTACACTTGAAACATAATTTTCATGTTTATTTTCTATGAACAAGGCTTTTCACACACATCTTCCAACTCCAGGCAGACATTCTTAATCCAAGTAATAGTGTCGTTTATGCTTTCACTAAATGTCTGCTATACTGCAGTATCCTCTTGAAAATTTAAAGTACATGGATCAAAATAGAACATGCTCTCTGCATAAACTGCAGTTTTCTTTTTCTTTAAGGCAGGTACTTCCTATCGTAATGTTCTATAATACGCAACTTAACATTCTCTAGTCTACAAATGGAATTAACGTTTTCAAACTATAACCGTCATTAATACTTCTTCCCTTCCAGCAAAGCCCTCAGGAATGCAGGGCCCGCCACTTGTCCAGGGGGCCACGTTCGGGTATGTACTTGACCCCGCAGCCGTCCGGGATGAGACGCCTGGCCGCCACTTTGTCTTCAAATTCATCTGCGTTGAACTTGGTGAAGCCCCACTTCTTGGAGATGTGGATCTTCTGGCGGCCGGGGAACTTGAACTTGGCCCTGCGGAGGGCTTCGATCACGTGCTCCTTGTTCTGCAGCTTGGTGCGGATGGACATGATGACCTGGCCGATGTGGACCCTCGCCACGGTGCCTTGAGGCTTCCCAAAGGCCCCTCGCATGCCGGTCTGGAGCCTGTCGGCGCCCGCGCAGGACAGCATCTTGTTGATGCGGATGACGTGGAAGGGGTGCAGCCGCACTCGGATGTGGAAGCCGTCCTTGCCGCAGCTCTTCACCATGTACTTGTTGGCGCAGATGCGAGCGGCCTCCAGGGCTTCCGAGGAGAGCTGCTCGTACTCGTCGGACACCATGTGGCCACAGAGCGGGAACTCATCCACCTTCGCCTTCTTCCGACCCAGGTCAAAGATGCGGATCTTCGCATCGGGCACCCCTCGGCAGAAACGAGACTTGGGGTACGGCTTGTTCTTGCAGTACCGGTAACAGCGAGCGGGGCGACGACCCATGGTGACGGCGGGATCTCCGGCCGTGCGTGCCCACCGACGGCAACAAAATGGAGGACGGCCGCTGTCTGTTACCCAGCAAGCCTTGCGGGCACCACAGAGTCCTCAGGACGGCTTGAAGATAGACCTTTCCACCAGACCCTGGGTCGCTCTAGGCCTGGGAGTCTTCTCGTTGGTTTTCCAGACCGAACAAAGCAATGGGCCAGCCTCGCATTAGTTGCTCTTTTTTTGAAAATTAGGTGAGCAGCTCCCTCACTTCTTCTGTCTGGATGGCTTGGCATGATCACTCCGTAAGGCCCAGAGGATGAGAGGATGGAAGGAGGATGAGTTGATGAAGACGGTTTTTAAAAGTACGTATTGCATAGTGATGGCTTTAAAATATGAGGCTTTTTGTTTCTTTGTTTGCTTTTCTTTTCGAGAGAGGATTTCTCTGTGTACCCTTGGCTTCCCTGGGCTCCCTTTGTAGACCAGGCTGGCCTCAAACTCACAATGATCAGCCTGCCTCTCTGCCTCCACTAGTGCTGGCATTAAAGGTTTATGCCACCACGCCAGGCTAAAATATGAATCTTAGTTGGCCTAAGGAAATGATTTTTTTTTCTTAAACTGGCATCTACAAAATTGATTAAAATGATAATTGAATGTTCTAATGTAAGGTGTTTTCTGATGTTAAAGCAGCTACAAACTGTAAAGAATATGTTCTAAGCAATCTTTTTACTTAACTGATGAGTTTAATCTTTTTTATCCCGGTTGTTGAAGTTTGTGAGATTATTAAGACATGGACCAGAAGATAATATAGAAAGAGAAGTTATAATTTACAAACAGGGTTTGCATTTTCCAGATTTTTAGTTTACTTTTTATTCCTTTATGTTATTTAACAAACATGTCTTCTGTAACCAAATTCCCCCAGTATGAATTTATCCTGATAATTCTTTTTCTTTAATGAAGAAGAACAAATATGCTTTATATAGTAACTTTTGGCATCTTAAGTTTTACAGAATACCTATGTTAGGATACAATTATTAAAACTTGTGGAGTATACAGAATTTTCCCACAAACGTTCACAACTCTTTTTTTATCTGTGTGATGGTTACCATTACATTTAAAGTTTAGAGTTGTTATTCTTGAGACCAAAGAGCAAAAAAAAAAAAAAAAATTGCCTCTAGCATGCAAGCAAGCCCCTGACTTGCATAGGCCTCACCCCAGCAGGCCACTTCCTCTTTTAGCCAGATGGTAAAGGCCATTCTTAAATGGGCCGATTTTGTAAAACTTGCTGCTCTAGCAAGATAGTAGGTCATAAGACTAACTGTTATTTCTTCTTTTGTAATTAAATTTGCGTATTCTGCCCATAAAGATGACTAGGACAACTACAAGCCATATATTGAAATTAGACCCTGCTTACGTATAGACAGAATACATTTTTGTAATATTGTGGGTTTTGCCTTCATAAGCCTTGGGTTGATGTGGCTAGGAGCTACATCTTGGGAGTGTTCTGAGGTGTAGTTCTGGCCCCACACTTGACACCAATATCTAAATTAAAAAAAACTCTTTTTAAAATGTGTGGTCATGGTGAATCTCTTAGTGACCCCAGATCCATAACACTTTGATTCTGGTGGTTCTGCACACTTTACTATGTTCCTGCGTGTAGAGATAAAACAGTATACTGTCTCTATACTGGCCTTACAGAATGAGAGGAGTTAAGTGGTACTCAATGTCTCATTTTAGATAAATGTGCAAAAGAGGAGAATAGCCCCTAAAACTCTATGTAGAGTCCTGATCTAGACAGAGGAATAGTCTGGGAAGAATAATCGTAAATTCCAGGAATATGAAACCTTAAAATTAAAAATAAGGCTTGCCTGATTGTTAAGGAGCCTCACATATCACAACAACCATTTTACTAATTAGGGGTTAGTGTGAGGCTATTAAAGAATTTTACACAAAATATTCTCTTTGACTATAGTATGATGAATAGACTAGTCCTGGCTGATCAAAAACATACACAAGGAGGAATACAAGACGCTGGCTAACAGTTCACACTTTATCCGAGGAGCAAAGGATCCAAAACCCCAAAACTGGTGAGTGGGGTGGGGGGACAGCTGAAGTGAGAACATCGACATTGAGGCTTCCTGGGCAAGAGGGGACAATCTGGGAGCTGGGTCAGTTTGGATCCAGGTCACCTGTGGACGTCTCCGGGGCCTGAGAGTGGTGAAAATTCAGCCCTGCTGCACTTCTTGTCCCAAACATGGGCCTCCCTGCTGGGCTGAGCTGGCAGTGGTTGCCCCAAGCAAGAGCCTCCATGCTCTGCTCGGTGACTGCCCCAAGTACAGGTCTCTCTGCCCGGCAGACAAACAGTGGACACCACTGAGCTTTTTAAAGAGGCCATAGAAGTAAAAAAATACTTAAAATGTTTTTATTTATGTATACATTCACTTATATATAAAACACATTTAAAGGTACAGATACAAGTTATTCTTACCTAAACAATAGGGACCATGGTGTAGAACAAGAATTGGGGTAAGAATCAAGGATAGCATTCTGACCAGAAATGTATGATTATGTACACCTTGTTCATAAAACAGTTTAAAATTTTTTTAATTTAAAAATTCATGGTAATTATTCTAAAGGATTATTCCAGACCATTAACCACCACCATCATTATTATTAATAATATTATCATTATTCTAAATACAATTTTACTGTGAACAAAATGAAGTTGGGCAAAGTTAACTACTTACAGTTTGCATGAGCATTTGCATATATGTCAGTTTGGTTCTAAGTTCTAATTTCTAAACATATGTAAAGAAACAAACTATAATTGAATGAAAAAATAAAAAGAAAAGGAAGGACATGACTGTTTCTAAGTATGGTAGAGGAGAAAGTTTATTATAGATATGTGAAAGAGCATAGCCAGAAGCAGACAAATCTGGGGAAGTCTATAGTGATCATGACCCTGAGCACTGTGGGACTGAGCGGGAAGGAAAAGAGAGAGGGGAACCAGGAGGACAAAGGTCTAAAAGGAGCAAAAGTGCAAAAGGGGGTAGGTAACCAAAATGTCTGGATTATATAGGGAAGAGCCTCTGGAAGAAGGGCAGCCCAGACTCTGGGCTGGAAAGATCAGGGTAGAGGGCAGGGCAGGGCTGGCATACCCTGTTAAAGTTATTTTTATAAAACTGTGTTTGTTTCTCAGTTTCTCTCTTAACCCAGCTATCACAGAAATAATTGAGACTTTATTATATTTGTTTTATGAAAAGCTTCACAACACAATAACTGAGCAGTTATTACAATATATATTCTTAACACTAAGCTAATTTGGCTTCCTCCCAACTTGCAGTCCAGAGATACTTGCACTTGGTGGCTTTTTTTGCTGAGCTCTCAGGGTTCCTCCAGGACAGTGGCCAGTGGCTGAATCATCTACTTCTTCCTCTAACTCCTCCTCCTCTGGTTGGTTCAGCCCTACTCTCCCTTGCTCAGCGATTGGCTGTACACTGCTTTATTGGCATATCAGAAACAATTAGGGAACAGAGTTTATACAATATCGGGACAAAAGATTCTCAGAACAAGGCTTGCAACCAATATAAGGGATACAGAAATCAGCATTTGAATTACACAATAACATTATGCCTACAATGTCCTGTAACAGATAGGGACTAAGGGATGTTGGGAGAACCGAACCAAGAGGCCAGGTTTGAAACTTAACAACAATCATATATAAACTGACTTTATGTGCTTAATCATACATTAGGCATTTTAATAAAAGAAGACTTTGAACATTTGTAGGAATTATATTTTTATAATTTTCATTGTGAAAGGGAAACAATATATTGATCTTTATTTAACATAGTGTTATGCCCAGATCTTAAGGTCCCCACAGACCACCAGGAGCCAGACCATGTATGCAAGAGCAAAGAGCTTTATTTGGGCTTAAGCTGGGTCTCTCTATTATCCCCAATGCAGTGGATCAGAGAGGAGAGCTCAGAGCAGCTACTTGGCAGGGTTTTTATTTAGGGTTTGAGCAAGAACCTGGAATTCTCAATTTAGCAGTTTAGATTGGATGATGTTCAGCAAGGGCAAGCTTGTTACAAAGTGCCCCACCCTGAGATAAGATACCTTCTCAAGGTTGTGGTTACCTCCAGGCTATTCCTTGAAAAGAAATTTTATGGTTTTCTTATTCCTGTAATTGGTGACCTATGGCTTAGTTCCTGGGACTGATGACTTTTGGGGAAGGGGGTCAGGCTTGGTCCTTTCAATATTTTCAGCTTTGAAAAAACAAATGCAGATATATGTGCATAAAATAAAAGAGTACTGAGGAGAAAAAATAAAATGAACACGTTCATCTCAGTTAGAGGAAAATGGTCCTGGAGATACCAGACAGCAATAGCATTAAGACTCAGCAGCGCCAACCTTAAAAACTATCCAAATTAAAATAAAATACAAAATAAACATTTGCCCAGCTCAAGGAAGCTGAGTTCACAGATAGCTGAGGGAGTGGCTATAATCACAGTTGAGGTTTCTCCCAGAGATGCAGAAAAGATAAGGGTGTGTGTGTGTGAGAGAGTGTGTGTGTGTGTGTGTGTGTGTGTTGAGGAAGGTGACAGATAAGCACAACTTCCTGAGTCACCAAGGAAAGTTATCAGCCCAATTCCAGGATGGGGCATGGTGCCAGAAATTACCGTAGAGTCGTGGGCCTAGCTTTTAATTTTTTTAGGTAAATTTCTTAGGTCTTTTTGTTCTCATTTTTCCTGTCAGAGTCGAGGTGCCAGTCTGACCCATAGCAAGGACTTGGAGAACTTACTAAGAAAAAAACCATGCATGCCTCTGATGGTGAGAGTGCCAAATCCCACCCCCCAGAGTCCCTTCTGCTTGTTTAAGAGACACATGGGAAGATTTGGCAGGAGCTGCTGCTTGAAAGGGAGGCAGCTCATTAGCCCAATTAGCATCTAAGAGACAGTTCTGGGAATTAGGTTTAGAAGTTTGAGCTGGTAAAGGAGTAGAAATGAAGGACAGCAGTGTCTAGAAAAGAAGGTGGGGGATATCTTAGACCTTTGTCATGTAAAACATTTAAGTCTGCCCCTCACTCTACCCTGCAGGCACTTTCTCCTGACCCAACCCATTCTGGCTGCTTCAACCTTGTTCCTCTTCTTGCTCTGAGGTGACATTCCTTGCCATACTTGTACTAATCCAGATGAACAAGTAGGCTTTTCTGTCCAAAATACTTTGTCAGGGGCCTCAGGCTCACCCAGCTTCTGGAAATGAAAGGCCGAAGCTATAGCTAGGAATCTAACAATCCCTTATATGACAAAAGAGGAGGGGTACTTGACTCAGGCAAGCAGGTCAGAGTCTTTTTGTGTGATTTTTATGACTGTATCATTAAAAAGACACTTCTTCCTTGTCCTCTGAGGCCTCATAAAGTGAAAGTAATTCAAGAAGTGAAGCAGCTTCCTAGTCTTCAGGGCCTTTTATTCCTATTTCTTGATTTGTTATTTTTATCCTTTGAACAAAAGCAAAAAAAAAAAAAAAAAAAAAAAAAAAACCAAAACAACAAAAACACAAATCTAAGCATTTCACTGACACATTGCACATTGACATGATGGAGAATGAAGCATCTGCAAAAAAAAAAAAAAAAAAAAAAAAAGGGCCTTCCTTAGAATCTTCTTGCCCAGTGTTTTCTCCTGACTCTCCCTCCTCTTCCTTCAGGCCAGGCACCCCTACTGTAAATCTGAAACTTAAAGCCTATCCTGTTAGTATTTATTTAAAAATGATGCCCACACACAACAGATATTATATGAAAGAGCTTTATTGGATGGAGGCGGAGAGAAAGAAAAAGAAAATAGAGAGACATGGTGGTTGCCCTCCTCCAGGAGAGAAAGCAAACTGGAGAGAGCAAGAGAGGAGAGGAAGAGAGGAAGGTAAGAGTGCAAGAGAGAGACACAGTGGCGGGTTGTCTTTTTATAGCTGTGCATGCACAGCTGAACTGAGTCTGCTACACACACCTGTGATGACATCATAGGTTACTAAGCAACCCAGAAGCAGGCTACCTATATTACAACATTCCTCCCTTTTTCTACAACTAAAAAGAGGCTGTTGAACTGCTTCTCATATAAGGCAAGTTAAAGTATATAAATGTATGTTAACTGGAAGCAGCTCTTGGTCACCATGTAAGGGGATAAAAGAGAGAGAGGGAAAAAAAAGAGCTCCAAAATGTCCAGATTACATGGTGAGGAGGAAGGGAAACCCTGTCCTGGAAAGCTCAGGATAGAGGGTGGTAGAGTTGCTAGCCATGCCCAGCAGCAGAAAGGGACTGAGGAATGCTGGGAGAACCTGGAGCTGTTTGTCCTGGGCCTAAAGCACACCAATACCTACCTTGCCATGATATATATCATGGCCTGTTCTGTGCCACTTGACCTTAACCAACAGTACCATGGTTTCTACAGGGTCCTGAGGACAAGAAGTGTGTGGGGTGGGGTGAGGAAAAGAGTCAGAAGCTGTGGACAAGAATGCTGTGAGGGCTGACAGGTTGATGACCCAAGCCAATGAGTTCATTAACAGCACAGCTCTTTTTATACCCCTCAAAAGGGAAGAAAAACAAACAAACAAACAAAAACAAAAAAAAACAACTCAGTGAATAAGTATCAATCAGAGAATCCCAGGGAACTCAGAGTATCTCAAAGTTCTTTAACAAGGTACATCCTAGGATGGCATACAAGGTATTTCACATCTCAGTGTCTGGAACACTTGACCACATACATAACAGGGAAAATGTGGAATTCCTGTTCCCCGAAGGGCAACACCTCCTAGCTCTGTCAGCAGTTTGTAGCTTCCCTTACCTGGTACGGCCATGTCTAAGGTGAGGAGAACAATGCCCACATCTCATCATCAGGGCCTCTGAGCAGTCTTCAGTCCAGCCTAGCTCACAATACTGCAAAAGCATGAGAATTACGTAAAGGCCAGGCAGGCATGGCAAAATGCATCGGTAACTCAGCTCTGGGAAATAAGAAGCAGAAATAGGTAGATCCTGGGGACGCAATAGCCAGCCTGTCCGGCAGAAACAAATGAATTCATTTCCTGGGATACATAGTGGAAGAGTGAAGAAAATCCTGCAGGTTGCCCTCTGACCTCCACTTGGACACCTGGCCCATATGTACACACACACACACACACAAAATACACTTAAAATGTAGCTTAAAAAAATAAGGTGGAGAACAACTGAAACAGACACCTGACATTGACCTACAGCAGACATGTGCATGCACTCATGCACACACACAGCATGTTTAAAGTGGAGATAAGGAGCAAGAATTAGGCACGATGACTTTGTGAGATGATTAAGATCTCAGAATGAAGACTGTTGGGGTCAGTTTTGTCCCTTTGGCATATTTTGTGACCTTAGAGACCAATGAGTATGTACTACGAGGTTCACTAGTATGCTGGCACTCATTTAATAATCTGTTCATTGTGGAAGTTTGGGGGAGGGAGGAGAAATCTCTAATGTAGTGTTACTCAACCCCCTTAAGACTGCAACTCTTCAATACAGTTCCTCATGTTGTGGTGACCCCCAACCATAAAAGTATTTCTTTACTACCTCATAACGGCAATTTTGCTACTGTTCTGAATCTTAATGTAAAGATCTGATATGCATGTTATCTGATACGCATCCCCCAAAGGGGTCACAACCCACAGCTTAATAGCTGCTGCTATTATGTAGTGTCTGCTGGTTTATTAGATAGGAATAGCCTGTCGTCCATTTAAAATGCCAGCGTGATGTTGCATCATGGAAATATGGAGAAGTACACGATCAGGTTATGTGATGCCGTGTTAGCTGACTGTAGCACTGCTATGTGGCTGTTCTTGCGTAAGGAAAGTGGAGGCGACATGCCTGGGTGAGCCTAATAGGTACATACTGACATGATGTTTTTGAGGCCAGGCGTGGCCAGATCATTTTCAGGGAATTCCATGAAAGCAGGCAGGCACACATTTGGCCTTGACAGCCCATCTTCCTCCATATGTCTGTTCTGTTCCATAGCCCCATGTAAGACAGGTGCACTTCTTTACATGTTACACAAAGGCAGCTGTTGAGGACTTAAACTTTACGTTAGGAAGTGTTAGAAATATAGTCAAAAATAGGAGGCAGGAAGTGGAAGTATAGTTTCATATAGTGTTTTCTAGACATGTGTTTTTGATAACATGTTTAAAATTTTCACAAAGGGCTAAACCTGGTTTATTCTCAAAATAAAATGATAATAATAATGAGCGTCCTACAGTCTCTTATGAATGGCACATTCTTTGGATGCCCTCTTTGCCACAGGAAGGCTCTGCTTTTTTTGATTATTTGGTCATTATATAGTATTCAGTCATTTGGTGTTCCACAGTAAACCATGGTTTAGAGATCAGGTTCCTGCTTGGTTTCTCAATGAGATGTGATGAGTCTACTGATGACTTACCATCATTTTCATCTACATTTCTTAATAACTTCATGCTAGGGACTCTGTAATAGCATTATTTTGGAGTGGCATGATGACGAGTTTGACCTCATATTCTTAGAGCTGGGCAGTGATTGAAAAAGTATAATGGTTATGATTGACATGTCTTCAAAGTCAGCCGCTTTTGTTCATTGTAAAGATCTGTTGCACAGGCCTCCTGTTCCTTGTTCACACATTACCTTATCCAATTGACAAATGCACGTATTCTAAAGAGATATATCGGTAAGCAATTTAACTTTAGTCTCAGCAGTCTACTCCGTCTTCATTTTTGATTGATATTTTCTATATTACAGCCTCTTTTTGGCTAGAAATGGAACTCTGCTAATACTATTCTTTCTCAAGTTATGTGCTTCCTTCATTGGAGTCAGTACTCATGTCACATTAGCCAGAAAGTTAATGCTTTTCTCTAATGAGCTCAAAAAATTCATTAATTCTCTATTAATTGAATTTTATAGTGTTTTAAAAATCATCAAAGAGCCTATTAATGTCAATTAAAATGTTTGTTTAATTAATTTAAGCTATTGATAGAATTTGAAATTTGTTTTGACTTTTTGGTTCTTGGTTGCAAAATACTTCCTGCCATCTTCATTGCATTTATTTTACAGCCCACTATTCTGTTATTTAATAAATGTTTGAAATCATGAATCGATAAGATCTATTTTGTTTTTTATAGTGCATGTGGATCATTTCTTCTTTCCATTTATCTTGTTTCCCAGTGCTTAGGAGAACTGGATGAGTCAGCAGAGGGAGTAGACAGAACATTTTTGGAAGAAATTACATCAGGCCAACTAACGGGAAATTATTCATCCATTGACAACACTTCTTATCACATGAGCATACTTTATTAAAATAAAATTAAATGCATGATGCAATAATTTCCCTCTAGACTGACCCCCAAATTGCTGTTGCTGTATGCTTTCAATGGAAGTGTGACGGAAGGGTTCATGATATCACAACAGGGTGGTGTCTGAGCCTGACATCATCTTGAACTCTAACCTCTACATATTTACCAGTTAATGATGGCAGGTGGATTTTGACTGATATTGCCAGTCATAGTGACACATGCCTCCTCACTGTGCCCCAGGTGTGGTGACTGGCTTCCTTGAAGTAGCCATCACAGGAAAGGCAGCCAGGTGTGTGACTCTGCTACCTGGTTACAGAGATAATCCGGCATCATAGCGAGTGTTATTACTATGTATGAGTTATTAGTGTCAATGCATGTTGAAGAAATAGGAACTCGACTCTATTTCACATAGAAACATAATCAAAGTTTAATCACATTAAAACATAATCAAATTTGAAGGTTGGTAGACAGATTTTAATACCACCACAACCTGTATCTGGACACAAACAATTCTCATTTCTCAAAGATGTAAAATACACTTAATAAAACTCTCCATACATGCATTTATCCATCTATAGTGAAGTTAGGTTCAGGTTTAAAGTACAGTTGTTTATAGTCTAAATCAACTGCAAGTATAAAGTTTTCTTTCAGTCAATATTAAGATTTGTGCATGAAGAATCCTATCTGGCCCCAAATTTCTAACATGTAGCATGACAAGAGACAACCTAGACATTGAAGGAAAGCTAAGAGCTGTCCACACTATGTTCAAAGATGCACAAGTGTCCACAAGCATGTTGCTAGCTTCTTTGTGTGTCTCACTCATGCTTCAGGGGCATAATCTTCTGCATATTTTGATCATGGCTTCTGCACTTAGATCTACCCTCTAAATACTCTTTAATTTTCTACCAAAAGTGGCTTGTGCTTATGCCTGAGTATATTTAATGCTGCTTTGTACTCACTGAAGGCCAGGTGCACAAAGACCTGTTCTGTTTCTTTACATTCTCTGTGTCCTATAGTCCAGCAGGGTGGTCCTTCCAGAGCCCTGTGGGTTGTGTCTTTGGGCTTATTACTTTGCAAAAATCTAATCTCCAATCTTTGAAGACTGTTCTCTACCTTAGATTCCCTGGGTGTGTATGATTAAATTTTTTAGAAAACACAGTATTTAATTTAGATCAGTAAGGCAAATCCTTAAGCTTTGGAAAGAGTCTGAACAATGAGCTAATACTTTGTAAAGTCTTAACAAAGGGCTCAACAGTCACACTGTCTTAGCCCTATTTTTTACTGACAGTGCTTGGAATTTGATCTTTGCCTGGAAGTTATTTCTGATTTAGAAAATTGTTTTCTATTTGGAAAATCTGGAAAGGAAGAGCAGTTTTATTTTTGAAATATGCTAATTTGGGTTCTTTTATATTTAACCATCTGTTCATTAACTAATCTCTCTCCTCATTTTATTACAACCAACTAGAAGAATCCAGGTGGCATCTCCAGCACTTTGCCTGAAATCTCTTTCACTAGATGTCTACTTCATTAAACATATTTTCTATTCTATTGCAGACAACAATGTTCAACCTTCTGCCAGGGCACACCAGTGTCTTTCTTACTTCTAAATTCTCATAATCTTTTTTCAGATTTTCAGTAACTACAAAAAGCTTTCCTAGTTCTTTTCAGATTTCCATCAGCTCCGAAAGTCTTTTAAACCTCTTCACTTAAAGCCAGTGCCATAAGAGTTTGGATTCATAGACTCCAAATTCAGTATACAAATCTGTGCCAGTAATCTGTTACTGTCAATCAGGACCTCTGCAATAAAACAATCCATAGCTATCATTACTAACTCTCCTGAAGATTAATAGGCTCATCTTTGTTCAGGGATTTTCTTGTAGTTCAGCAGATGGTTACTGAAAACAACCTGAAGGGTCCTCACTCACAGTGCAATTGCTTCTGCCTGTAATCTCACCTGGAGCAATTTCCACACTCAGTTCTTTGAGGGATAGGAAACAGTCTTGGGGGCAGATGGCTTGCCTGGCACACACAGGCTCTGGGTTTGAACTCAGGTATTTCTGAATTGTTCTAGAGTATTTGCTTTTCCTCATGAAGAGTGAGTCTTGTAGATAAACTGCACTATTCCTGTTTTCTCCTCTATGAACACCAGGAGTCACACCACCACTAGAGAGCAGGTTAGGTAAAGATGGCTCCATCTCTGTAAAATTTTAACAGTTTCTCATGTTAGGGCCTCCACTCAAACCCTTATATGTAGGACTGTTATTTGGTTTCAAAACTGACTAAGTGGGAAAAGCCTCATTTGTCATTTTGTTGCATACGGTCAGGGGCAGCTATTTAATCTTTAATGTGCCTAGGGTGAAAAATAACCAAAGGAAAAAAAAAACCTGGAAAACTTACAAATCTTGGTAATGAAATATCTTGAAGGAGGTTTGAAAATCTCTAACTTGGCCCCAGAAGTCTAAATGATTATGTATATGCTCACCACTTCCCAAGGAACTTCTTATCTTTTCTCTATGGCTGAGTTTGAGGTCCTGGGAAAACAATAACTGAACATACTACAATGTTGTAAACTGATAGGTCATTGACATAATATCCAGATGCACAAATGGAACCCTGCCGCCAAGAGTAGAAAGCATACTTGTATGGAACAAATAAGGAAGTTTCTATCTTCTCCAGTAATATAACTTTCAATGAACACATATAATAAAAAATACATTATTAAAAGAGTTACTAAGGGACTCAGAATGTGACCGGGGAGGGGGGAGGAGGCGGGAGCTTAATTGTGCTTACTAGGTAAGCAGGAGGACCTGCCTTCAATTCCCAAGCATCCACATAAAGGAAGTTTAGGCATGGCTGCTCATACCCATTACCCCAGCTTTGAGGAAGAGAGACAAACAGAAGCTGAAAGCTCCCTGTCCTAATTCAAACAACCAGTTTCCAGTTCAGTCAGAGACCCTGCATTAAGGCAATAGGTACAGCACCATAGATGAAGACACCTGATCATGCAAAGGCCCTCTTGTGCATACATCTGCACACTTGTACAGACCACACCCTCATGCACACTCAGATTATCTCAAGGATGCCATTAATCAAAATCAGCAGCAGCGACAGCAAAAACTATGAGCAGCAAATACCAGCAACACCAGATGTAGAGATAGCGCTACATTTAAAAATTACTGTATAACATCATTTTAAATATATTGTTTTCAACAACAAAAACAAAAATTGAAAGCTGAAAAAGACCGGTCTATCGCTCACAGACCAAGGAACAAAAGATGTTAAAAGAATTTTTTACTAAAGAAGCCTAGATGTTGATCTTATCAATAGGGATTTAATGCCACAATTAAAAATCTGTTTAGTGACTGAAGAAAATAGTATCAAAAGAACTAAAAAGAAAAGTGGGATCATACTTGCCAAATAGAGACTAGTCATAAACAGAAGCTATTGGGGAAAAGGGGCAGGAAAGTATGAAGGACACTTGGGGGACAGCTACCTAATTGTCAACAATTTACAGACTAAATAAAGTGGAAATCCTAGAGTAAAAAATACAGAGTGAATGGAATTTTATGTAAGAAATGGGAAATAGTAAGAGCTGGAGGGGACGGGAACTCCACAAGGAGAGCAACAGAACAAGATAATTTGAACACAGGGAACTTCCCAGAGACTTATACTCCAACCAAGGACTATCCGTGGAGATAACCTAGAACCCTGACAATGCAGCCACTTCTGATGAGAACTGATGGACTAAGATCAGAGAGAAGGAGAGGAGGACCTCCCCTATCAGTGGACTTGGGGAGGGGCATGCATGCAGAAAGGGGGGGGAGGGTGGGACCGGGAGGGGAGGAGGGAGGGGCTTATGGGGGGATACAGAATGAGTGAAGTGTAATTAATAAAAAAAAAATAAAAAAAATAAAAAATACAATAGCTGAAATGAATACTTCATTAGATGGACATATTCCATTTTATAGAAGGAGAAAATTAGCAACCATGTAAATAAGTAAATGAAGTATCAAAAATGAAGAAAGCATACAGCAGATTAACAGGCAACAAAAGAATGGTGCATGCCAGCATGTGAGTAATTGTAATCAAACAAGTAATACTGGTTGAGAAATGGACTGATTCTTAGATTCATACTAACTGCTGGTATATATCTGAAATCTCAGCAGTCAGGAGGCCAAGGCAAGAAAATCATTGATTTAATAAATCTGATCAATATGGAAAGATCTTCTCCAAAATAACCAAGTCATACATTATATCAAATGTTCATATCAGCCTTAGTAAAATAGTTTTGAAAGCAGCAGTTACTGGCAGTATTACCTTTGTAGGCAGACTTCAGATCAAAATGAATAAAAATTATAGATGAATATTCTTTATTGACATCTTCAATAAACATTGTAAACGAAGTCCAGGAACATACAGAAAGTGTTATGTAGTATAATAAAATATGAATTTTTCTACAACACAGAGAAGTAAGAGTAAAGAATGGAAACCAACTGTATATTCCAACAGACATATGATAAGTGTATTTTGCAAAATCAGTACCCTTTCATTAAAAATATTGAACAAAAACAGATAAAGAGCATTGGATAGCATTCAACTAACATAGTATTTAATAAGAAAAAAAAAGATTTTTCTAAGACCAGAAATAAAACCAAGATATTTTCTCTCTCTTACTCAATATTGGAATAGAACAGTAGCCAGAAAAATAGTCAAAAATTAAAAAAAAATGAAATACATGTAAAATGCACATATTTTCTCTCCTGCTTTTACTCAGCATTAGAGTAGAACAATAGCCAGAAAAATAGGCAAAAAATGCGAAGATAAAATACATAGAAAATCATCCAGAGATAGGGAGCAGCTCAGTGGAAGAGCCCTTACTTCACATGTGTGAAGCTTTCAGTTTCATCCCTAACAAGACAGATGGGAAGTAAACAGACTGGAAAAAAAAAAAAAAGAAGTATAATTACTTTTGCTTGTAGACATTAGCTTCTATTTAGAAAATCACAGGAAATTTAAAAAAATGTTAAAGAATCCAGTAGAACTCAGATCTAAATTCAGAGGTAAAATCATATATAAAGGTGCTTGTTTTTCTTTACACAGGCAATGAATAGAGCAAAATTCAGAAAGCAATGGTATTTTCTTAGTTCTTTTATTGCATTAAAATGAAATAGGAGCTAAGTGTTATCAACCAATTAAAAACTTATGTCCTGTTTCTAAATGAAGATAAAACGAAAAAACAAGAAATAGTTAATTCATTCATGGGTCAGAGAAGCCAATGGTATTAAAATGACAGGATTCCCAGCACTGACCCAGAGTTTAAAATCCAGTTTCGAACATGCTGTACTTGCTCCCTCTTTAGGAATAAACCGATTCTGTTTGCTAAGGAATTGAGAAAAGACAGTTCTAGGATCCATACTTTTTAGTTCCATGACTATGTGGGCACATGCATATGCCCATGTACCTATATATCTGAATACGTGCGTTTCTATGTCAAGGCAGCTTTTAAGATGTCCATTGAATTTATAGGATACTGGTATTTTCATAACAGTGTCAAGAGAATTCAGTGGAGAAAAACATCTTAAAAAATGATGCTGAGGTATGAAGGCAGACTTTAAACAACATGCTGAATAAACAAACAAACAAACAAACAAACAAACTCAAAATGGAATGTACACCAAAATGTAAAATCCAAAATAGTATGACTACTATAAGAAGTGTGTGAATGTTTAATAATGCTAAAAGCTTAGATGATAAAGGAAAACCTAGATAAACTGAGTATTGCCACGGATGTGAAAATTTAAAAACTGAGAGAGAATACTTGTACACACACACACACACACACACACACACACACACACACTTTGTTGTAATGGAAATTTTGGTTTTTTTGTATGTTATGTTAAAATACTTTTGTTTTAATCTCAAGTGTGGGACTTAATTTGTCCACATCTGTTAACTGTCATGTGTAGGGCATGGCCTTTGCCAGCTTGTAACAGCCTTGCACATGCTGCACAGAGAGGGGAGTGGTTTAGAACACCGAGAGTATAAATATGAGGCCCAGAAAGAGACTGTGTGGTGTTGAGTGGTGTTCCGTGGAGTTCAGTGTGGAGTCTGGTGTTGGCGTGTGGTGTGTAGCAGTTTGGAAAGACTAGACATGAGAGATGGTGTAGCGGTTTGGAGCAGGTGGATGGAGACACACTTCAGGGTACAGCGGGATGGAGAAGTCGGCTAGCTACGCCTGCGGTTGACAGGGATTGTTATAGAGCTCTAAAAGAACCACACGACCCTAAATAGCTGGAGGAAGAAAGGGGTCTAGGCCCCTCTCCCCTCTAACCTTACCCTCTCCTACTTAAGGTTGGGGAGTTGGTGGAAGGGAGGTAGAAGGCCTAAACACCCAACGAAAGTAGAGTTTCAAACAAGAGCACCGCCTGTGACTTTCCACAACACTCTCCTGTAGTTCTTTGAGCAGACTGAACTGTAAGTTGCCCTTAAATGTTTGAGGCTCAGTGGTAGTATACATTGGAAATGTTTCAAAAATGTATTTGAAGAGTTGTTACACTACAGAAGAAGTGAAGTGTCTGTTATTTGTATATCACATGATCAGCCATGGCTTGAGTGCATATACTCTTGAAATATCTAACATTGGCAGTAAACGTTTCTTGAAAAAAAGAGAAAATGTGTTTTAAAAAAATCTATTTTTTATTCAGGTTTAATCTTCCCACCAAAGAATAAATATAATCATCTCTGCTTTGAGCTTTGTTTTAAATAATTTTAAAAAAAGCACAAAGTTGAATATTTTTAGTATGTAATATTAAGCAAATGACTTATTAATCTGTAATTATAGTATGAAATAATACTGCTAATCAAGTCTTAGTCATTCTTTACACTGATTCTTACTAATTTTGAAAACAAATAGCCAAGAATTTCAAACTATTTTTTCATAGAACATTGTTTTCAAAGGATATGGTTATCTATTTGTGTGTGTGTGAGAATGTGTTTGCGTGCTTGTATGTATGTGGTTTATTTCTGCGTTTGTACATGTAGGTGCCTGCAAAGGCCGGAAGAGAGCTTTAGATTCTCTGCAGCTGGAGTTCAAAAAAAAAAAATGGTTGTAAGCTAGACAAGGGTGGTAGGAACTGAATTCTGGTCATCTGAAAGAGCATTGTGAGCTCTGTGCCATATCTCCAGTCCCATCAAAATTTACATATTACCCAGATCAATTCTGTGAGTGACAGAATTAATTGAAATAAATAGTTGTAAAACAGTTAATTGGTGTCCCATGTGCGTCTTTAGGTGGCAGAGAGCAGAGAGGCTGTGTCTCCGCTCAGTGCTCTGACCTGTGATCATCTGAGTGATTAGTAGCCTCACATTCCATGAAAAAAGTGAGCCCATAATGACCACGAGTCCAGTTCCTCACCGAGCTGCCAGGATGAGGACTAAGCTGGAAAACAGAAGAACCCTGTGTGGTACCCTGAGACCTGGGTGGGAGTGAGCCTTTGGCAGGTGACCCTCACAATGAGCCACTTGGGCTTCTTGGACAAGGAGTGTGCAGACTGGACACTGGGGCCTGGACAGGGAGTTAGCCTGAGATGACCACCACTTCGGCACACCTCAGGCCAGGGTGGTGTGTGCGTATGTGAGGGAGGTGTGTGTGCAGACCATGCCTGAGATGACACCTACCTGGCTCCATAATGCACGAGTAGGGCATGTCACTCTGAGACTACTCCTGAGATGATCCCAGTCACTCTGAAGGCCTTGGTGCCACTAAGAGAAGCAAGAAAGTGGTGAAGAAATGGAAGAGAAAGAGAAACAGAAGGATGTGGGCACAATGAAGAGAGGCAGAACTGGAGACCCTTAAGTCCAGGGACAGCCTGATGTGAGTAGCTAATGATGCCACCTGGAACCACAGTGATGTCTTGGCCTGTGCTGCCACCAGGGACCACCTCTGGGTCCATGACCCTGCAACAGCAAGAGTCTGTTACCACCAAAGGCCAGGAAGACATTTCAGGTCTGGGTTGCCGCTCTGGGACGTGTTGATATCTGAGGCGGCAAAGAACTGGCCCTAACCCTTCACTGGGCATCATGGAAGAGCTGACCCTGGTGGCAGAGGTGAGGGCTTGAGTGTGGGAGAAAGGTGCAGTAACATGGACAAGAGAGAGAGCCCACCTCCTACCATCCCTTTATGCCTTCTATGCCTTCAGGAGAGCTGGCCTGGGAGTCATGAGAGGGAAATAGCTGCCATGGTTTTATCAGCTGCAACACTTGGGACAGTGGGCCTTCCACCCTGCTTGGATAGGAGGGCAGAGCTGGCCCTGTTTGTGGAGGTTGCTAATGACACAGCCCTGAGGGCCTGAGAGCTGGAGAGTCAGTTGGAGACTAGCTCAGCTACCTTTCAGGCCCAGATGCAGGGCTTTGAATTGGCCCAACATAACATCTATGCCATTGATGAACTGCTGGAGTACATGAAGGGGCCAACCCTACAATGTTTGCAAGCAAAGAAGCATAAACAAAAGAGTACACTGTGGGACACATTGATGGACTACAGCTCCCACAATGAGATTTTGTTTGTTTGTTGGGGGGAGTTGTTGCAAGGGTGAATGGTGGGTTTGAGGGGAGAGGAAGATGAGTGGAACTGGAGTGTATGATATGCAATTCACAAAGAGTCAATAAAAAGTAAAAAAAAAAAAAAAAAAAAAAAGAAAAAGAAAACAGTTAATCGGCTCCTTCAGATGAATAATATAAAGATTAAGAATCAAAGTCCCTGAAGACATGGTATTAAGGCATATTATTTTCCAATTCCTACCATTCAGACATGGTATTACTTTATGGTGAATGTACTTTCATCCTCCTGGGAATTGATATAGAAACAATTTTGACACCTATCGCATTTTACTAATTATCAATGTAACTTTGCACATTCAATGACAAAGTATGCCAGGACACCTTTCCTTCTGGTACATCAATGTATGAGCCCCCAGTTCATCATCTCAATGTCGTGTGCTTTCTCTACTTACTAAATAAAACTATCAGTTTTAGTATTTAACTGAGGTCATTCCAAGTTAGTTATCCATCAGGCAAAATAACTTTTAAATTTTTGAAAAAGCACAGAGCACAGGCTATGGAACCTATCTGTAGGTAGGTCCTTACAACAGAACTGTTTTAACAGTATCTCTGCTCATAAATAGTTTTTATTTCATTGTGTATCTGAATTGAATTAAAATCAGCAAGTTTTATATTAAGTTAAAAGGACCTACTCAGTTAATCAGTGAGGATCCAGCAAGTGCTGCAGGCTCCCTTCTGCTCTGTTGCATTCCCCACGTGTGGGAGCAACAGCTGGGAGGGAAATCTAATTTGAGTGATAAGATGTGTGCACATGAAAAAATGAGTAAAAACTCAACACACTCTAACGCTTATAATTGCTTTTCATACCAGAGATATAAAAGTTAGAGAAAGCAATAGTTCCTTCAGCTTAAGTGTTACTATGGATTGGCTATACCTTCTGAAAGCCTAAGGGCAGGATGATCTTGGGAGGAGTAAAGAATGTGTTTTTGTTTACATTTTCATTTATTCCTTGAGAATTTTGTAGAGGTGGAGCCTGACGTCATCTTCTTTACCTTGTAGGTATGCCTCACAGGGATATTGGCATCACAACCCTTTCCTGTTCTCTGGAACCTAGCCATGAAGTAAGTGCTTTTGCCACAATGTGCCGCCTTACCATAGGCTCAAATGTAAGAAAGCTAACCAAATATAGACTGAAGCTGCCAAAATTCTGACCGAAATAGACTAAAACATTAATCTGAGTAACTCTGTTATTTCCTACAGTGATGGAATGCTGACTAGTGCAGATGGTTTAAAAGCTGCAGTTGTTGGAACCATGAAGTGACACTGTAGGCTGAACACTTATACACAGGCATGACAGCTTGATTTCAAGTCCAGATTTCTCACAAGGTGACAAGAGAAAACCAACTATAAGGCATTGTCCTCTAAACTCTACATGGGCATAGTGCACCTACTCCATGATATGCACACACACACACACACACACAGTCACACACACATGCACAAGCACACATACATGCATACACACATATACTCATACAGGTGCTCACAAACATGATACAAATAAATGAAACAGATTCTCCAGTTGTGAATCAAAAACCTATGTCCATGCCTTTTTCTGTAGTGACACTGGTGTAATTTGTCAAAAAACTTGGTTTTAATTTTCTCTGTTTCCAGTCTCTCCTCTTTTTTTGTGCTGTACAGCCTGTTGAAATAGATGTGACCCTCTTTTACAATGCATATACAGACTCAGTCAGAAATTTTGATATCACTAGTAAAGCACAAAATTAAATTCTCTCAACATATAATAATTAATAATAATTCAGGCACATATACACACTTTTTTTTAATTAAATCTTTTATTTTTTTATTAATTACACTTTATTCATTTTGTATCACCCCATGAGCCCCTCCCTCCTCCCCTGCCGATCCCATCCTCCCTCCCCTTTCTGCATGCATGCCACTCCCCAAGTCCACTGATAGGGGAGGTCCTCCTCTCCTTCTTTCTGATCTTAGTCTATCAGTTCTCATCAAAAGTGGCTGCATTGTCCTCTACTGTGGCCTGGTAAGGCTGCTCCCCCCTCAGGGGGAAGTGATCAACGAGCAGGCCAATCAGATTATGTCAGAGGCAGTCCCTCTTCCCATTACTATGGAACCCACTTGGACACTGAACTGCCATGGGCTACACCTGTGCAGGGGTTCCAGGTCATCTCCACAAATAGTCCTTGGTTGGAGTATGAGTCTCTGGGAAGTTCCCTGTGTTCAAATTATCTTGTTCTGTTGCTCTGCTTGTGGAGTTCCCGTTCCCTCCAGCTCTTACTATTTCCCACTTCTTACATAAAATTCCATTCACTCTGCCCATCAGTTGGCCATCAGGCTCAGCATCTGCTTTGACAGTCTATACTGCAGAAGCTTTCAGAGGCCCTCTGTGGCAGGTTTCAAGGTTGTTTCCTGTTTTCTTCTGGCTTTCAGAGGCCCTCTGTAGCGGGTTCCGAGGTTGTTTCCTATTTTCGTTTTCTTCTGATGTACATCCTCTTTGCCTTTCAGGATGGGGATTGAACATTTTAGTTAGGGTCCTCTCTTTTGCTTAGTTTGTTTAGATGTACAGCTTTTAGTGGGTTTATTCTATATTGTATGTTTATATGAGTGAGTATATACCGTGAGTGTCTTTTTGCTTCTGGGTCAACTCACTCAGGATGATCCTTTCCAGGTCCCACCATTTACCTGCAAATTTCATGATTTCCTTATTTTTCATTGCTGAGTAATACTCCATTGTATAGATGTACCACAGTTTCTGCATCCATTCTTCAGTTGAGGGGCATCTGGGTTGTTTCCAGCTTCTGGCTATTACAAATAAAGCTGCTACAAACATGGTTGAACAAATGTCCTTGTTGTGTACTTGTGCCTCTTTTGGGTAACATATACACACTTTTATCCATATAGTTCTCAGAACCTTTGTGTGGACAAATAAAACCCGGAATTTCTCTGAGAAAGCAAATTGAGTCAGCCTGTATGTGTATTACCAGTGAGTGAACCTAGTATCTTTTCTGAGTCTTTACATAGCTTTTTTAGTTTCCTTAACAACATTTACACCTTTTCTCTTTGACAGGAATGAATGTCCACAGCTCATGCTAGTGTTTTCTGTTTCAGAATATCACCTCTTAATAGGAACTTGTAAACCATTTCTACCTGTGATTCATGGTCCTGCTCAACATTCCATCTGCCTTCAAGGGCTTTGACTTCAGTGTTGAATTTTCTTCACAAATGAGTCAGGAAAATACACAAATTAAACTATTAACTGAATATAACTTTGTGTATGTGTATTTTCTGATGTACAGTGCAGCTTACTTTAGCAATTTTATTGTCTTTTTGTAAGTTAAGCTAAGGAGTTAGTTACAAAATCTGTGAAAACAAAATGTCAGAAGATGTTCTTTTAATGCCACTCTTAGAAACTGTTCTTAACAAATGAGCATCTATTCCTTTTAAATTAAGTACAGAAATAGGCAAACTAACTTATCTAAACTGCCAGCTTATTTTATAAATCAAGATGTAGTTATCTTCACCAGAGGGTGTTTAATGATTAGAAAGGCATAGAGGATGCTTCTGGTGACTAAATATCTTCTATTTGTTGATTTAGTTTGTTTACATTGATGTGTATGGTAAGAAATGAAAGTTTACTAAATGCACTTTGATATGAATATTATAAATACATAATTCATACATGTACATTGTAATAAAATGCTCTTTTAAAACTAGAGGGCCTCTGAAAGACCCTACCCAGCAGTGTATCAAAGCAGATGCTAAGGCTCATAGCCAAACTTTGGGTAGAGTGCAGGGAATCTTATGGAAGAAGTGGGAGATAGAAAAACCTGTAGGGAACAGGAGCTCCACAAGGAGGGCAACAGAACCAAGAAATCTGGGCCCAGGGGTCTTTTCTGAGACTGATACTCCAACCAAGGAGCATGCCTGGAGATAACCTAGAACCCCTGCACAGATGTAGTCCATGACAGCTCAGTCTCCAAGTGGGTTCCCTAATAAGGGGAGCAGCGACTTTCTGACATGAACTCAATGGCTGGTTCTTTGATCACCTCCCCTTAAGGGAAGTAGCAGCCTTACAAGGCCACAGAGGAAGACAATACAGCCAGTCCTGATGATACTTGATAGGCTAGGGTGAGATGGAAGGGGAGGAGAATCTCCCCTATCAATCAGTGGACTTGGAGAGGGGCCTGGGAAGAGATGAGGGAGGAAGGGTGGGATTTAAATGGAATGAGGGATGGGGCTATAGCTGAGATACAAAGTGAATAAACTGTAATTAATATAAGAAAATAAAAATTAAAAAAAAACTATGACTATGTTGATTTGTAAGGGAAGGTATTTTTTTGGTATACTTGCCTTAAGCAAATGGCTGTCCAGCTGTTTCATAAGTCCTGGAGAGGAGATGACTGATGGACAGAATCCTCAGGCATCCTCAGTCCACTCTGTGCCTCCTTCTTTGCTAGTACTCTTAGAATGTAATGGAATGCCACTATAGAAAAAGCTTCTTCACTGCGTCTTGGGATGAAATAGAGCAATGCAAAAAGCAATGAATTTATTTCTCTAGTCATAGTACTGAAATAGAAGATCCCCAAGCACAAGCCCATTTTCTCAATGAACAGATAACAAAAATGTGATACATTTACACAATGAAGAGTTACTCAGTTGTTAAAAACAATGACATCATGAAATTTGCAGGCAATTGAATGAAACTAGAAAAAAAAAAAAAAAGACATCCCGAGTGAGGTAACCTAGACCTAGAAAGACAAACATGGTGTGTACTCACTTATAAGTGGGCTTTAGTTGTTACGTGAAGGATAATCATGTTAAAATCCACAGATCTAGAGAGGCTAAATGATAAAGAACAATTGGGCGGGGGGCATGGATCTCCCTGAGAATGGGAAAAGGATTTTTCAGGTGGACTGGGATTGGGTAAGGATGGGAACCAGAGGGATGGGGGCATGGAGCGAGAGAGTACTGAGAGAGACAGCTGGAATTGGGAGACATTAGGGGGATGGTGTGGAAACCTAGTGCAGTTGAAATGTCCAGAAACTTATGAAAGTGACCCTAGGAAAACCCCCTAATAATGGAGAATATAGAGCCTGAACCAGCCATTTTCTATAACCAGGAAAGACTTCCAGCAGTAGGATTGGGACATCAACCTAGCCACAAAACTTTTGACCTACAATCTGCAAGATGTTCTGGGGTAATGGTGGTGCAGAACTTGTGGGAGTAGCTAGCCAATGACTGGCCCAACTTGAGGCCCAATGCTACAAGAGGGAGCCCACACCTGACACTGCCTGGATGAACAGGAGCCAGGGGCTGGACAGACCCGAGACCCAGGATATAACCAAACACAACCAGATTTAAAAAATTCAATGAGATGATCCCTAATGATATTCTGCTGCACTCACATATAGGTGCCTAGCCCAACTGTAAACAGAGAAGCATCATCCAGCAACTGGTGGGAGCAGATACACTCAAACCAGGGATTGTGCCTTCAAACCAAGAACCAAAATGTGCTCTGTATTAAGTTGATTGTCAGATCTATTAACAGATGAGAAGTACCTAATATGCAGTCATTGCTTGACACATATTTCAAATATATGTCTTTCATTTAAGCTAAGTGTAAATAATTTTAAACAAAGTAGTCTTTTTCTTTGTTGGGTATAATCATGAAAAAGTAATTATGTGTTACTGCACTCTCTAAGAGAGTAAGGAATGCTATAGCTGTTTAAGGGTGGTAAAGAGATCCGTAGCACTAGGTAAAGCCAGGGGAACCCTACAGAACTGGAGGAAAAATCAAGACCAGTCAAGGACACCATGAGAACAAAACAGCCCTCAAAGTCAACTACACAGAGTTCATAGAGGCTCACAAAGACTAAAGAGACAATCACAGACCCTGTATGGGTCTGAGCTAGGGCCTCTGCACATATGTTATGGTTGTGTAATTGGGTGTTTTTGTGGGACTTCCAAGACTGGGAATGGAAAGTATCTCTGATTCTTTTGCCTGTTCTCAAGACCCTTTTACTCCTCCTGGGTTGTCTCTTCCAGCCTTGATAAGAGGGTTTGTGCCTACTCTTCTTGTATGTAACTTGTTTGTTTGTAGTTCATGTTTGTTTGATATCCCTGGGATATCTTTATTTTGAAGGGAAGCAAAAGAAAGGTGGATCTGGGGAAGAGGGAGGTAGGGAAGAAATGGAAAGAGTTAGGGAGGGGAAAATGCAGTTGGGATGTAATGTATGAGAAAAGAATAAAAAGAAAAAGAAAAGGAAGGAAAGAAGGAAGAAGGAAAAGAGAGAGAAAGAAGGAGAGAGACAGAGAAGAGAAACACACAGAGAGATACAGAGAGATAGAGAGAGAGAAATGCCTAGGAAGTTAGGGAAGCATGTCTCTTGCCATGTCTGTAAAGGTGCTTTCAGAGGTTATCTAAAGAGGAAAAAACCATTCTGAATGTGAAAGGGGGGAGGAGGCTGAAGAGTGCCAGCATTTTTTTCACTCTGCTTTCTGATGGTGGTATGATCATCCACCTCACAGTCTTGCCTCATATCTTTTGCCCTGTGCTGGACTGTGTGCTCTCAACACAAGAGGCAAAATGTACACCCTATACCAAGTTGCTTGCCAGATACCTGTTAACAGATGAGAAATACCTCATACACATATATTGGTTGACATGCATGTCAAATTTATGTCGTTCATTTAAGCCAAGTATAGATAATATTAAACAAAATAATCTTAGTATCTTTTTTGTCTCTGTTGTCTGTGATCATGAAAGAGCAACAACATGGCACTGCAGCCTACAGGAGAGGAAGGCATGACTTCGCTCTTCAAGGGTGGCAAAGTGACAGATGGAATGGCATTTGAGAGTTTGATCAGTGAGACACAAGAGTGGCATCTGGAAAGGATGTGGGAGTACGGGGACCAGGCTATTAGGGAGATAGATATTTTCTTAATGGTGATAGTTATCTGTTTCTGATTAAGTCGAATATTTGCACACCATTGTAAACAGTATGTATTCTATCATTTGGCAGCCTTAGAAATGTGAATGGCTTCAAGGAGGTCTTATTCAGAGGAGAAGTCAGCTTAACATTTCAGTGTAAGCTGACAATGTTAGGATATCAAACAAAGAACTAGGAAGGAAAAAAAAAAAAAACAACTAAAATCCTGGTGGAAAACCCTTTTACTAAGCTGTGGTCTATATACATTTTGGACTATATACATTCTGACTTTTGAAATAAAAGTTATACAGAAAATGTGTTAGCCCACTGACATGGTTACAGATACACAAGGAATAGTACCTCACATTGTCAGGCTGTAAAAGGGTTTGGCTATGTGTTATATGTCTTGCGTCAATGTGCAAAAGACATTTACTTAATTTAGTTCCAAGAGAGAGAAAGCCACAAAAAGCACCTTGCCAACCTCCAAGGACCTCTAACCAAGTCCACTTAATGTTAGTAGTAGCAAATGTTACACCTGTTTAGTAGAATAAATGACTTTTTAAATGAATGTTAATCACATAGTTTGACAGAAAACGTCCTTAATGTCATAGGATATATGAGATTCTGTAACTCGAGCCATAAAATTGTTCCTCAGGAGTACAGGATAATTATTAAACCATATCTCTAGCCAGCCTTAGTGGTGCAATATGTTGTCTTTAATTCAGAGGCTTTCTACCTGGAAACATGTAGAAAATATGTTTCATTTTAAATATGCTTTTAACACTTAGGAGACTTTCAGGATGTTAAAATTATACAGTGGGTGATTTATAGCTTCAGTGCTGCTTATGAATACCCAGTGGAGCACCGTCCCAGCAAGCTAAAGATGTTTTTGTATCACATTCATGAAGACACACTCTTAAAGCAGCGCTTTGCGAAATGGCTAGGAAAACAGCATTCAAGGTTTCTTTTTTCTTTTTTTTTCCTTTTTTTTTTAAATTTTATTAATTATACTTTATTCATTTTGTATCCCCCCATAAGCCCCTCCCTCCTCCCCTCCGGATCCCACCCTCCCTCCCCTTTCTGCATGCATGCCACTCCCCAAGTCCACTGATAGGGGAGGTTCTCCTCTTCTTTCTGATCTTAGTCTTTCAGTTCTCATCAAAAGTGGCTGCATTGTCCTCTACCGTTTCTTAATTTTAAATATGTGTAATTAAACCCAGTCGTATTAAACAAATCTTAGGACAGGTGTGGGAACACATATCTTTAATCCCAGCATTCTGGAGGGAGAGCCTCACAGATCTCTGTTAAAAGAATCTAGGTCTACCTACATGGAAAGTTCTAGGAAAGTCAAGGCTACCCAGCAAGACCCTGTCTCAAAAACAGAACAAACAACAGCAAACTCACACATATCTGAATGAAAACAGCCCCAATTTGTCTTAGTGATTAACTTACTGATGATGGTGTGTGTCTATACTGTATCTGTACACTGTATACTGGTTTTGTACCGTGAATTAAAGTTTTAAAAGCATGCCAGGATCAACAAGAAAGACCAACTGACAAGATCATTGCTCCGTTTTACAAAATTCATGTGGGGAATGCATTAGGAATGCCTTTTTGATTAAGAAATTAAGTGTCAAAGGGTCTGTGGCATCCAGGTATTAGGAGCATGATATCTGTGCTATTAGGCTTGCAGAGAGTTGAAACTTAATATTTTTATACATAATATGATGTAAGAATAAATGTGCAGTTGACCTTTAATCATAAGAATAGATGAACAATACAAATTTAAAAGAAACAAAACTAGATTAAGTTACTTAAAGTTTATCAAAACACAATGGAAAAGTATAATGAAGCAGGGATATAATTGTTCTATTGTTGAAGTGTGAAAGTTTATTATTTTTAAGGGTAGGTAATCAGGAATATTAGCCAAAACTTACAAGGCACAAACTCTGAATTCACTATTCTCCCTCTAAGGTTTCATTGTAAAGTGATAAGAAGACTTTTATATTTAGGTTAAAATAGAAAATTTGTGATATTGTAAAAGTTCTACAAAAGAAAACAGAAATAATATAACAACATACTATTGTAAGGCTAATATATTGATGAGGATGTTAGATAGGCAAAAAAAATGATAAGGTTATATCAACAGGAAAGCTATTTAATTAGGTTAAAATTTTTATAAATCATGAAAGGAAATATGCTATATATATACCGGGGGCTTGTAGAGGCACTTCACACAGTTACCTTTGATTTCTGAGAGTGACTAGGGGTTGTCTGTTACCCCGTGGGTGTGTATCACATGCCCGAAGGGATAGTAAATATGCTTGGTCAGTAATGATTCATAATCCAGTGGGGATGACATGACTTTTGCCCATATTTCCTAGTTGTCATCTACACTACAGCATAGCTGTCCTACTGTGAAAATGTGTCTATGACTGCTAAGCAATTGGTTTCCATTTGCAAGCTTGGAGCAATGTTCTGCACTCACCTTCCAAATAAAATCATTTTCTTTTCAGCCATCACTTATGGTCTTGCTTATGGTGAAAATTCACAAAGCAATATTTTATGTGTGTTCTCTTACTTAGCTGTATGTGGCACACACATAACACATAAGAATGTTTACCAAAATCTTGATAGTGCTCTCTATATAGTAGAATTTGATGTGGTCTGTGCACACTGTGCTGTATTGAATACTGTTAAACACAGGGACAAGTGGGACAAAAAGCCAGTTCACTAAACCTTCTAACTATAGTGAGTTCTAGGCCAAACAAAGACATACCTCAGATGCATTAGAAAGATGCTCATAGTGTATATCCTGACTTCTTGCATGGCACTGCTCTTTATCTTCTGGAACTTGGTAGTACAGAGATGAGAGGCTGGGACTCTTCATAAGCCAAGCAAGTAAACAGAGCAGGGAAAAGTATAGGATATGTACTGTATGCATCCTAAGAACAATGGAAACTCAAAGAAAACAGATTTTCACTCATTCCAGTATTGAACTAAAAAATAAATATAAGTCATGTGTCACAAATATGATGATCATCAATATCATAAATTGCAAATGTTGTTTTATTTTCTGCCTATTCTATTTAAATTAGTTAAAAATTTGACATTTTGAAATCAATTAAACTTACATGTAATTATAGTAGTTACCTTCTTTTATTCTAAAACTAGGTATTGAAGCACATGCTAAGACTCATAGCCAAACTTTGGGCAGAGTGGAGGAAATCTTACAGAAAAAGGGGGAGAAAAAAAAAAGAAAGAAAAAGGGAGAGATAGAAAGACCTAGAGGGGACAGGAGCTCCACAAGGAGACTAACAGACCCAAAATATCTGGGCCCAGGGAGCCTGCAAAGACTGATACTCCAACCAAGGACCATGCATGGAGATAACCTAGAACCCCTGCACAGATATAGCTCGTGGCAGCTCAGTCTCCAAGTGGGTTCACTAGTAATGGGAACAGGGACTGTCTCTGACATGAACTCAGTGGCTGGTTCTTTGATAACCTCCACTGAGGGGGGAACAGCCTTGCCAGGCCACAGAGGAAGACAATGCAGCCAGTCCTGATGAGACCTGATAGGCTAGGGTCAGATAGAAGAGGAGGAGGACCTCTCCTATCAATGGACTAGAGGAGGGGTATAGGGGGAGATGAGGGAGAGGGCTACAGCCAGGATACAAAGTGAATAAATTGTAATAAATAATAAAAAAAATAATAGATAAAAACAAATAAATCTAATAATTAGCAGGAAAACACAGGTTAATGATGAGCTATATTTTTGTTGACTTTTATGTTTTATTTTGATGTGTATGTGTGTATGGTGTTTATGTGTTCTTTTGTATGTCTACACCTATGCACTGTAGGTATGGAGCTTAGAGGCCTATGTCAATGTCTTCCTCTTTCTCCATCTTATTTTTTGAAAGAGTCTCTCACTCTGCCCTCTCACTGACTGACTGACCATACTGGCTGGTCACATAAGCTCAATGGATCCCTTGTTTCTGAGCTCCCCATTTCCCTACCCCCACACTATGATTATAGATGCCACTGTTCCTGGCTTTTTTATATGAGGTAGAGATCAGGACTCAGGTCCTCATACTTGGAGCACAGTCTTGGCTGACTGAGATTTCTCCCCAGCCCTGAATTACTAATGCTTTGTCCATTTAGCCTTATTAGTTTGTTGTTGTTTTAAATGACTTTTGTGTGTTGATTGTGTAATGAAAGGCAGTGGTTACTGCAGCATGAATTATGTGAATTATGTTTTTTTTTTTTTTGGCTTTGTCATTTTGATACTTGTACTGTTTGAT
>NW_026596166.1:14348706-14386019 GCF_907164565.1 Psammomys obesus | reverse complement strand
TTTTTTTTTTTTTTGGCTTTGTCATTTTGATACTTGTACTGTTTGATTTTTTTTTTCCTCAAAGAAAATTATAAGTTCTATCTTCATGACTCCTGAATCATTCTATAATGACAAAGTGTGTTTAAGAACAATGGATTGTTAAGAAAAATACTTAAGGAGTTCCTAATACTTAGGGAGTTTCTATTATTTGCATATCTCTATTTACTATCACTGTGAACTTTACTACCGATCAAGCTAATGTCAGGATTCAAACTCACTTGAAGAACTTCTTTTAAGGAAGTAAGAAGATAAAATGCAGTCTATGATTGGCTTATTATTAAGAATAGCCGGTGTTCTAGTCTGCTTCCTGTTGGTATGATGAACCAATCTAAATGAAAAAAAAAAAAAAGAGAGAGAGAAATAAAGGGCTAATTTGCTTTATAGGTTATTGTTTATCCTCAGGCAAGCCAAAGCAGGAACTGAAGGCAGGAGCTTGAATCAGGAACTGACTGAAGAATGCTGACTACTTGGCTTGCTCCCTCTGGTTTGCTCAGCTACCTTTCTTACACAGCCCAGCCTCCCCTAGTGGAGCTAAGAGGCATAATATATATAATAGATATATATATATATATAATATATATTATAAACATATTAAAATGAAGCATATATATTAAATGTATGCTAGAAGCTATTTTCTTCATGGAGCAAGATTTGTACAATTAAAATTTCTCCAAGATAACATTTGAAAGGCTGGCAAGATGACTCAGTCATTAAAGCACTTACCTTATAAGCATGATAACCCTGAATTCGGATCTCCAGCACTCATAAAGGAAGCCAGGCATTGATTGCCATGAAGCCAGCCAGATGTAGCAAATTGGTGAGCCCCAGGTTCAGCAGAGACGTTGACTCAAAATATAAGGTAGAAAATGATACGAAAAGGCACATGACATCAGCCTCTGGTCTCCACACACATGTGTATAATTAATGCACAAACCTAAAATAACATAATATTGGAAAGAATGTTGAACATGTGCAGAGCAAAGGTCAGTTATACTGCTGAACTGGTAATACTCTGTCAGTTGTTGACAGTATATGCAGATTTACATACACTTCATCATAAGACTGAAGAGCAAAGCATAGCTTGTAGAGGTATTAACTGCTAATGCAAACTGCTTATTTATTAAACACCTCTGTAGATGGGTGATTGGGTAGTCTTCCCATCTGTGTCTCTAATTAGAGACAGGCACTTAATACAAAGTAAAATACTACGTTACAGTTTTTCCTGCTACAAAAAAAATTATTCTTAATTCTAACGGAATAAATTGATGCTTATGATTCTTACACACCGCTATTTCAAAGACCTAAAATTCTTCTATGTAGTTTCTTTGTGATTATAGTATTTTTAATTTTAATAGTAAGTGATATAACTGAAAATAAAAAAATGTGTTATGTTATTTTCAAATGTGCTCTTTGCCTAATAAACACACCTGAAGTTATTTTTATACTCATTTTTACTTCATCGGTAAAGCAAAGTGACCAGCTATTTTATGTTTTTAAATTTTAAATTTGTTAGATATTCCACTAAGTGTTAAAATTCCATTAAGTCATAAAACTTCAAAACAAGAAAATTGACAAAGATAAGCTAATTGATTCTTCCTGTTGAACATTGGACATCATTGAGACTTTAGTGACTTATCCGTGTCTACACAGCTTCTGAGCACTAAAGCTGTCATTTGAGTAGACCTTGGTTATTTAGTG
The DNA here is from genome assembly GCF_907164565.1 of Psammomys obesus. Taxonomy (NCBI): domain Eukaryota; kingdom Metazoa; phylum Chordata; class Mammalia; order Rodentia; family Muridae; genus Psammomys; species Psammomys obesus. The sequence continues at coordinate 14,384,282 of NW_026596166.1, read as the reverse complement.
TCACAATATAAGAAATTTATATTAATTCCTTATGAAGCTCATACTACTTACTTCTTTTCTTTGCTTATTGCCTTTCTTTTAAGAATTTAATAAGTTCTAATATTTTGTTTTGTTTTTTTTTTTTTGGAGCACATGATGATTTTTTTTCTGAATGATTTTGAAAATTAGCTCAAAACAATAGAGAACTGTAATTACTTTAGAAAGCTGGGTGTGTTTTTCCTCTGCATATGCTCCCTTTCCAAGGTCATTAGGTCAGAATATTTTAGGATAAGGTTCTTTTTTATAAAATTATTTGGCCATCACTGGCCCCATCATTGTATGATGGTAACAACAAAGCATGTCAGAAAACCCTGCCCTGCAGTTCATACTGCAGTTTTGTCCTGTACTGCCACATTGTGAAGCATTGGACTTGGAAAGGGGCAGGGAGGAGATGAGGGAGGGAGGGTGGGATTGGGAGGGAATGAGAGAGGGGGCTACGGCTGGGATACAAAGTAAATAACTTGTGATTAATATAAAAAAATAAAAATTAATAATAAAAAAAGAATATCTGGCATGGGGAGAGCTAAGTAACTCTTTGCATGCGGTTCCTTACCTACAGAATGTACAGACCGGTAATGCTGTGCTCTGGGGTAAGGTCAATGGGTATACAGGATTGGGAATGAAGGCATAGAAGATATTTAGTTAGGGGCTGGTCAGATGACTCAGTGAGTTAAAGTTCCTTCCAAAACTGACAGTTTGAGTTGGATCCCTGTGAGGGAAGGTGGCGCTCTCCATCTTTGTCCTTTGATATCAACCTACTAATCTTTACAGGTGTAGCTTTTTAAAAGTGTGTAGTTGATGCCAGGTACTATAATGAAAGAAGTGGTAGGTATAAAGGCTGCTTAGGTGCTGCTCCTACCAGCTGTCCTCGTCCTGTCTGTTTTCTATTCCACTGCTTTTGCCTTGGGACTCTTGGCAACATTCTAACTAGAAATGTGATTTTTCATTTTTCACTGCATTAAATATACAAGCTTTCTTGATTATAACATTCTTGGTACTTTACTGTAGCTTTATATGATTTCTGTTCTTCTAGGTGAGTGCACAAAATATAAATTGAGTTACTTCCTAATCCATCACTCTGAGTGTGTAGCTTTGGCAATTGCATACTGGTTGGTTAATAGTGCTAATGATGTTCTCAGTGGTAGGATGGCTTTTTTAGCACAAGTTTCAATCTTCACTAATATTCCTGTAAAACATTCTCCTTTATCATTTTGTCATTTTCCTGATGGATTTCCATACACTGAGGTATTTGTTAAATCTATCAACTGTCAATTTTAGGATTACAGTTTTGCTATAAAAGGTAAGCTTTCTAAATGTTTCATTTCAAACTTAGCAATGATCACTTCTTTCCTTTTTCATGGGAATGACTTTCTCCTCATTATCAAGCAAATTAGGAAACCCAAATTCATCCTAATTTCTTCTTCCAGAAAAGTGAGTAAGAAAGTAATGTCTCTTGGGCTTTATCTGCATTTTCATCTGTTATTTTCATGGTTGGCATAGCACAAAATCAAGTTTCAAGCCTAAAGAGAAAGCTTTAAAATTAATTTTTTATTAAATTTTGATGTTTCAAATAAATTTTTTTTCTATTAAATCTAGTATCACGAGCCTAGAAAAATAGAAATAAGCACCAAAAAGAAAAAAAAAAAATTCAGAGCAAGTAAGTCTTGGATCATGATCATAGTGAATACCTGAAACTTAGGACACAGGAGCTAGGGCACACAGGAAGGTAAGTATGAAATGTGATTATGACGGTAGCCCACATATAGCAAATTAAAAGAACTTGCAAATAATGTTTCCATTGAATGCACATTTATCTAGTTGTCTAATTTGCTCTTAACAATTTGAGGTTTAACCAAGCATTTGAAAACATGTTAATTACGAACTCTGTGCTCAGAAAGTTGTGCATCTCGAGTCCAGTCGATATATAATGCCAAGGTAAAGCAGAATCCTAGTTCTGTCAGCTCATCTGATAACCATTCCTTATGGCCTGGCCCCACGTTTGCAGTCTGTTCACACAACTCCTCTCCAAACTGCAGGTTCCTTAGAATTGCCGCTATTCTGTCAGTTAATAGTTTCCAACAACCACCTGCAATCTCCTATCGGTTCAACAACGTTACCTAGTCCTTGATACTTAAGTTGCTTGATCCCACTAAATTTTTATGCCTAGCTATCTTTTGAGGAACCTCCAGTATTGTAGCTAAGCCAAGCACATATTCAAGAGACTCTGATTACTAGCCCTTTCAGACTCTTCCTTCCTCATCTCACAGTATTCATTCTGAAAGCAACTCTTTTGTGGCTGAAGAGACAGTCTAGTGGTGAAGAACAATCATAGGTTATGCAAAGGACCCAGGTTCAGACGCTAGCCCCCAGGGAGTGGTTCGGAGCCCTCTGCATTTCCAGTTTTATGGAATTGGATGCCTTTTCCTAGCATCTTCACACACCAGGTACTCACATGCTCTATAGACCGTGCAAGCAAAGCACTTATATGTGCGTTTTTACTCATATATGTGAAAATAAGTGAATCTTAAAACAAAACAAAACCAACCAAACAAAAAACTCAAGCTCTTTGTGGACTGCTTGTACCCTAATCTGCACAGTTTAATCATAAAAAAGTGTTACCATAAAAAAGCAGTTTTACCCCCCAAAGTAACACATTTATGGTAGTACTCTCTCTTAAATGGTTTCATTTATGTTGGGGGATTTTTTTTTTAATTTTAATTTTTCTTTTTAGTTACAATTTGTTAACTCTGTGTCCCAGCTGTATCCCGCTCCCTCATTCCCTCCCCCTTCCCAACTCCCTCCCTGGTCTCTTCCCTTTCCAAGTACACTGATAAGGGACGACCTCCTCCCCTTTCATTTGACCCTATTTTATCAGGTATCTTCAAGGCTGGCTGCAAAGTCCTCCTCTGTGGCCTAACAGGACTGCTCCTCCCCTGGGAAGGGGAGGGAGGTCAAAGAGCCTGCCCTTGAGATCCTGTTAGAAATAGTCCTTGTTCCCCTTACTTTGGAAAACTACTTGGTTACTGAGCTACCACGGGCCACATCCGAGCAGAAGTTCTAGGTTATATCCATAGATGGTCCTTGGATGAGTGTCAGTCTCAGAAAAGACCCTGTGCCCGGATATATTTGGTCCTTGTGGAGCTCCTATCCTTTCGATATCATACTAACTTCCCTTCTTTCATATGATTCCCTGCACTCTGCCAAGGTTTGGTTATGAGTCTTAGTGTCTGCTTTGAAACACTGCTAGGTAGAGTCTTTCAGGTGCCTTTTGCGGTAGACTCTGTCATACATTCAATGTACATCCCATTTGTCTTTCTAAATGAGGATTGATCTTCTTCACCCATGTCCACTTTCTTGATTATCTTCTTTAGGTGTGTAGATTTCATTATGTTTATCATATCTTGTAGGTCTATATAAGTGAGTACATACCAAGTTTGTCTTTCTCCTTCTGGGATACTTCACTCAGAATGATCTTTTCTAGATCCCACCATTTGCCTGCAAATTTCATGATTTCCTCCTTTTTGATTGCTGAGTAGTATTCCATTGTGTAAAAATACCACAATTTCTGTATCCATTCCTCCGTTGGTGGACATCTGGGTTGTTTCCAGGTTCTGGCTATTACAAATAAAGCTGCTACAAACATGGTTGAACAAATGTCCTTGTTGTGTACTTGAGCAAATTTTGGGTATATACCTAGGAGTGGTATAGCTGGGTCTTGAGGTAACACTACTCCTAGTTGTCTGAAAAAGCACCAGATTGACTTCCAAAGTGGTTTTACCAGTTTACATTCCCACCAGCAATGGAGGAGGGTTCCCCTTTCACCACAACCTCTCCAGCATGTGTTGTCACTTGAGTTTTTCATCTTGGCCATTCTGATGGGTGTAAGGTGAAATCTCAGGGTTGTTTTGATTTGCATTTCCCTGATGGCTAATGAGGTTGAGCATTTCTTTAAGTGTTTCTCTGCCGTTTGATGTTCCTCTTTCGAGAATTCTCTGTTTACCTCCGCTCCCCATTTTTTAATGGGATTACTTGGTTTGTTGCTTTTCTGCTTCTTTAGTTCTTTATATATACTGGATATTAGCCCTCTGTCAGATAAAGGGTTGGTGAAGATTCTTTCCCAATCTGTAGGCAGTCGTTTTGTTTTGATGACTGTGTCTTTTGCTTTACAGAAGCTTTTCAGTTTCATGAGGTCCCATTTATTGATTGTTGCTCTAGGAGCCTGTGCTGTTGGTGTTCTGTTCAGGAAGTTGTCTCCTGTGCCAATGAGTTCTAGGCTGTTCCCCACTTTTTTTTTCCAACTGATTTAGAGTATCTGGTTTTATGTTGAGGTCCTTGATCCACTTGGACTTTAGTTTTGTGTAGGGTGATAAATATGGATCTATTTTCATTTTTCTACATGTAAACATCCAGTTGGACCAGCACCATTTGTTGAATATACTGTCTTTTTTCCATTGAATGGATTTGGCTTCTTTTGTCAAATACCGAGTATTCATAGGTGTGTGGGTTTATTTCTGGGTCTTCTATACAGTTCCATTGATCCTGCTTTCTGTTTCTATGCCAATACCATGCAGTTTTTATTACTGTTGCCCTGTAGTACAGCTTGAGATTGGGGATGGAGATACCTCCAGATGATCTGTTGTTGTACAGGATTGTTTTGGAGATTCTGGGTTTTTTGTTTCTCCATATGAGGCTGAGAATCTTTTTTTCAAAGCCTGTAAGAATTGAGTTGGTATTTTGATAGGAATTGCATTGAATCTGTAGATTGCTTTTGGCAGGATGGCCATTTTCACAATGTTAATCCTACCAATCCATGAGCACGGGAGATCTTTCCATCTTCTGAGATCTTCTTCAATTTCTTTCTTCAGAGACTTGAAGTTTTTCTCAAACAGGTCTTTCACTTGCTTGGTTAGTGTCACCCCAAGGTACTTTATTTGGTTAGTGGCTATTGTGAAGGTTGTTGTTTCCCTAATTTCTTTCTCGGCCATTTTGTCTTTGGTATACAGGAGGGCTTCTGATTTTTTTGAGTTGATTTTGTATCCTGCCACTTTGCTGAAGGTGTTTATCAACTGGAGGAGTTCTCTGGTTGAATTCTTGGGGTCGCTCATATATACTATCATATCATCTGCGAATAGTGACACTTTGACCTCTTCCTTTCCGATCTGTATCCCCTTGATCTCCTTTAGTTGTCTTATTGCTCTGGCTAGGACTTCAAGTACTATGTTGAAGAGGTAGGGAGAGAGTGGGCAGCCTTGTCTTGTCCCTGATTTCAGTGGGATTGATTTAAGTTTCTCTCCATTGAGTTTGATGTTGGCTATAGGCTTGCTGTATATTGCCTTTACTATGTTTAGGTATGTGCCTTGTATTCCTGATCTCTCCAAGACTTTAAACATGAATGGGTGTTGGACTTTGTCAAATGCTTTTCGGTGTCTAAGGAGATGATCATGTGGTTTTTCTCCTTCAGTTTGTTTATATGATGGATTACATTGATGGATTTCCGTATGTTGAACCACCCTTGCATTGCCTGGGATGAAACCTACTTGGTCATGGTGGATGATATCTTTGATGTGTTCTTGGATTTGGTTTGCAAGTATTTTTGTGTCAATGTTCATAAGAGAGATAGGTCTGAAGTTCTCTTTTTTTGTTGGATCTTTGTATGGTTTAGGTATCAAGGTGACTGTGGCTTCATAGAATGAGTTTCGTAGTGTTCCTTCTGTTTCTATTTTGTGGAATAGTTTGAGGAGAATTGGTGTTAGCACTTCTTTGAAGGTCTTGTAGTATTCTGCGCTGAAGCCATCTGGTCCTGGGCTTTTTTTGGAGGGAAGACTGTTAATGACTGCTTCAATTTCCTAGGGAGATATAGGGCTATTCAGTATTTCTACCTGATCTTGGCTTAATTTTGGTAGATGGAATCTATCAAGAAAATTATCCATTTCATTTAGATTTTCAAATTTTGTGACATTTAGGTTTTTGTAGTATGACCTAATAATTGTTTGAATTTCCACAGTGTGTGTAGTTATGTCCCCATTTTCATTTCTGATTTTGCTGATTTAAATAGTTTCTCTCTGCTTTTTAGTTAGTTTGGCTAAGGGTTTGTCTATCTTGTTGATTTTCTCAAAGAACCAGCTTTTTGTTTCATTGATTCTTTGGATAGTTTTATGTGTTTCCAATTGATTGATTTCAGCCCTGAGTTTGATTATTTCCAGCCTTCTGCTCCTCTTGGGTGTATCTGCTTCTTTTTTTCTAGGGTTTTCAGTTGGGCCATTAAGTTGTTTGTATGTGATGTTACAAATTTCTTCTTGAAGGCACTTGGTGCTATAAATCTTCCTCTGAGCACTGCTTTCAATGTGTCCCATAAATTTGGGTATGTTGTGCCTTCATTTTCATTGAATTCTAGGAAGTCTTTAATTTCTTTATTTCTTCCTTGACCCAGCTGTCATTGAGTAGTAAGTTGTTCAGTTTCCATGTACGTGTCGGCTTTTTGTTGTTTCTGTTGTTGTTGATGTCCAGCTTTAGTCCATGGTGGTCAGATAGTATACAATGGATTATTTCAATCCTTTTGTATCTGTTGAGGCTTGCTTTGTGACCCACTATATGGTCTATTTGGGAGAAGGTTCAATGCGGTCCTGAAAAGAAGGTGTACTCTTCTGAGTTTGGGTGAAAAGATCTGTAGAGGTATTATTAGGTCCATTTGATTTAGGGATTCTGTGAGTGCTTTTATTTCCCTATTTGGTGTCTGTCTAGTTGATCTGTCCCTTGATGAGAGTGGGGTGTTGAAGTCTCCCACTATTAAGGTATTAGGATCAATGTATGATTTAAGCTTAAATAATGTTTCATTTACGAATGTAGGTGCTCTTGTATTTGGGGCATAGATATTCAAGATTGTGATGTCCTCTTGGTGGATTTTTCCTTTGATGAGAATATAGTGGCCCTCCTTATCTTTTTTGTTTAACTTTGGATGAAAGTCTATTTTATTAGATATTAGGATGGCTACTTCAGCTTGTTTTCTGGAACCATTTGCTTGAAAAACATTTTTCCAGCCCTTTACTCTGAGGTGGTGTTTATCTTTGTTGCATAGGTGTGTTTCTTGGATGCAACAGAATGTTGGATCCTGTTTCCACAACCCTTCTGTTAGCCTGTGTCTTTTTATTGGTGAGTTGAGTGCATTGATATTGATAGATAGTAGTGACCAATGCATGTTAGTTCCTTTTGTAATGGAGTCTGTGATATTACCCTGTTTCATTGCTTGTTTTCCTTCCTTTTTTGTTGGGATATTATCTGTATGCCCTGTTTTCTTGGGTGAAGTTGTTTTCGTTGGATTGGAGTTTTCCTTCTAGTATCTTCTGTAGGGTTGGTTTGCTGTGTAGATATTGCGTAAATTTAGTTTTGTCATGGAATATTTTGTTTTCTCCATCTATGTTTATTGAAAGCTTTGCAGGGTATAGTAGTCTGGGTTGACATTTGTGATCTCTTAGAGTCTCCATGATACTTGCCCAGGCCCTTATGGCTTTCATAGTTTCTGATGAGAAGTCTGGTGTGATTCTGATAGGTCTACCTTCTTATGTTACTTGACCTTTTTCTCTGGCTGCATTTAATATCTTTTCTTTGTTCTGTAGATTTAGTGTTTTTGACTATGACGTGTCGTGATGTGTTTATTTTCTGGTCTAGTCTATTTGGAGTTCTGTAGGCCTCTTGTATATTCATGGACATCTCTTTCTTTAAGTTGGGAAAATTTTCTTCTATGATTTTCTTGAAAATATTTTCTGGACCTTGGAGCCTGGAGTCTTCTTTTTCATCAATTCCTATTATTCTTAGATTTTGTCTTTTCATAGCGTCCTTGATTTCTTGGATATTTTGTGATTGGAACTTTTCTGATTTTACTTTTTCTTTGAGAGAAGTATCAATTTCTGCAAGTGTGTCTTTAGCTCCAGAGATTCTCTCTTCCATCTCTTGTATTCTGTTGGTGATGCTTACTTTTGTGGTTCCTGCTCTTTTCTCCAAGTTCTCCAGCTCAAAGGTTTTCTCATTTTGTGTTTTCTTTATTGATTATAATTTTGTTTTCATGCCTTGCACCATTTCTTTCATCTGTTTGAATTTGAATTCCTGTCTCTCTACGATGGTCTCTATTTCCTTGTTCATTTTCTTTTTATATGCCACTAATTTTATCTCTACTTGTGCCTCTATTTGTTTGGCTATGTTTGCCTGTGTTTCTTTAAGGCTTTTGTCTATTTCTTCTTTCTTTACCTTCAATTGATTGGCCAACTCTTTGAAAGATTTGTTCATTTCCTCCTTATGAGCCTCAAATAATTGGGTAAGCATGGCTTTAAGGTCATTTTCCTGTGCTTCTGATGAATTGGAGTATCCATCAATTTTGTGGTTACCTGGTGAATTCATGATGTCCTGATTTATGTTGGAAGTGTTCTTTCGCCTACCCCGGCCATTGGCTTATCTGAAACCTTCCCTGTTTGTTTTTGGATTCTGCAGATCAGACTGGTACTGTCTCTCTCTGGCGTCTGGAGAGTTCTTCAGTAAGCTGAGAGAGGTCCTGTGTCCTTAGCATGTGCTGAGGACTAGCTGTACCTGTGGGAGAAAAGTATGCAGGTGCAGATGCAGATGGGGCAAATGCAAGTGTGTGTGTGTGTGTGTGTGTGTGTGTGTGTAGGTGTGCATGGACGTGTATCTCAAGGGACAGAGTGATGACAAATGTTGAACCCTTGAGTGTGTGGGAGAGGCTCTGCACTGTATATGTCGCAGGTGCTAGTGATGATCGCAGCACAATTTCTGGCATTAACTGCCTTAACTCCTCAATTAGACCCACAGAGCAGGAACTCAATGTCTCAAGTGCCTCTCTGTTTCCCATAGTGGGTATATGGGTGGGAGGGGGTTCGATGCCTGGCTTCTGTTTTAGAAGGACCCAGGATCTGGGGATCTGCAGATTCTCAAGGGTGCACTCACTTACGGGCAGGTCACTTGGCAGAGATCAGAGTATCCGGGCTCTCTGCTCTCTGATTTGGCCCTGCTTCTTTGATGTGCTCTGCCAGCTCTGTGCTGCTGTCACTGCCAGGTTATGAGGTCTTGCTGCAGCTGGAGATTTCAAGGTGGTCACATCAGTAGGGATCGGGGTAACCAGACTTTCTGTTCTCTGGTTTGGCCCTGGTTAGTCTTAAACTGGAGGGCTGATGTGCCCTGCCAGCTCAGTGCTGCTCCACCGCCAGGTTATGAAGTTCCACTGTAACTGGAGACTGGGTTGCTAGTCCAGATGCTTTCTGGGAAGTCTTGGGGTCTCTTCACTGTGCTCTCCCAGCGCCTGGTGTGCCTAGCTTGTGTGGCATTTCTGCCTGGTTTTAGTGAGTATATAGCGTATTCTCTGTCACTGTGGGATTGTGCGGGTCATACTGTCAGTGATGTCCATCCTGCCAGAGCTAGTATGGTGTCTAGCAGACTTGGGCCCTGGGAGAATGGTGCAGCCATGTGGATCTGGGACTCCAAGATGGGTACTGCTGGCCCTTGCCGCTAAAGGGCTTGGAGCTCCGCCTCAGCCGCTGCAGACCCCAGGCAGTTATGTCTGCGCAGAGGGGGGGGGATTTTCTTTAGTTATTTTTTTCTACTCTTTTCTTTGCCGAAGACAGTTGTTTTTGTTTTTGTAACTTTTCTTTTTTCTTTTTCTTTTTATATTAATTACAGTTTATTCACTTTGTATCCCAGCTGTAGCCCCCTCCCTCATTCTCTGCCAATCCCACCCTCCCCCCATCATCTCTTCTCATGCAGCTATCCAAGTCCACTGATAAGGGAGGTCCTCCTCCCCTTCCATTTGACCCTGGTTGATCAGGTCTCATCAGGACTGGCTGCATTGTTTTAAACTTTTCCAGTGATTGCTTACCTTACTCATCTATAGGAACGTGCATCTTATATTTAAAACAGGATATAAACCATCAGAGGATGGATTAGTCTGCTAGGACAGCTCTGCTAAAAATATCTTTGACTGAGTGGCTATTGTACATCAGATAATACTTCTTTTTTAAAATTTTATTTATTCATTTTGCATGCCAATATCAGCTTCCTTCTTCCTCTCCACTGGGTTCCACCTGCCCAGCCCCATTCCCATTTTCCCCTCCCCTTCTCCTCAGAAAAGGGGAGCTTTTCATGAGCCTGGGAATTCCTGAAGCATTCACAGAGCTGGCAGATTAGTGCCTGAGGAAGACTGCTTCTTCACAAATAGGAATTCTTTCACTGTTAGCTTACTTTGTCAAAGTGGCTGGTATCTTGAGGAATGGTGGTAAGGTTACTTATTTTGTAAGGGTACTTATTCCATGTAAGATGTCTTTACCATTAGGACCTAACCAATCCCCTTCCCCAATTCACTTCCTAATGTGGTCAGCATGTGAATTGTCAGGGGCAGAGAAAAGCAGACATTCAGCGAGCAAAAAAAGGAGTACTCAATTGTTTAAATTCCAGATTGGCAACACCATTATGTTTCTGTCATAAAGTGGAAACACAGTCACATTCTATACTAAGGCAGTGGTGACAGTGGGGAATCAAGGACTTCAACCCAGTAACAACTCAGATTTGTATTGTTTCAATGTCCCAATGAGTAGAACTGGGCTCTCAACTATGCTTTCCAGAAAGGAACTCAGATCTATAACACCCCGAATTTAGGAGAATAAAGTTTGTACTATGCTTTTCCTCCTAAAACACTGTTAAGACTCTATTATTTTTAAAGTACCTTGTTTTATAGATTTTTTTTTGTTGTGAAAATAAAAAACACTTGAAAAAAATAAAAGAAAAAAATAATTTTAGTTCATAGTTACAGTCAATCTGTTTATTTGTTTTGGAGCCTGTATTATTAGTAGGTGGTAGTAATTAGATGATAAAGCAAAGATGGTAGCCATTAGGCAAAAGAGAAAGGGTCCAGGGCCCGGTATCTCCTTAAAGTACATGCCCCAATAAGCCTTGCTTCTTAAAGATTCTACCACCTTTTAACAGCATGACAAGCTGGTAGGTAAACTCTTAGTATAGGGGACTTTGGTTCCATTATCAAAGTATAATAACAACAACAAAGTAGGCAGTAATTTGTTATAGCAGCAACAGAAAAGTCACACACACAATTTCTGACTCGGGATATACAATACCATCAAAATTTACTAATAATTAGAATTCTTGTGACTACTGATTTAAATTCTAATACAGTGTTTCACAACCTTTCCAATATTGAGAGCCTTTCATACAGTTCCTTATGTTGTGGTGAGTCCCAAACAGAATTATTTCACAGCTACTTCATAACTGTAAAGATTACAGTTATGAACTGTAATGCAAATATCTGATAAGGATTTCTGGTATGTGACCCCTGTGAAAGGGTCGTTCACCTCCCAAAGGGGTGACAGCTCAGTGATCTTTTATACGTTATCTTCATTTTTCACTTTTTTCAAGTTGTGGAGGCAATCTCACACTGTTTTTCTCTGGTTGGTCTTGAACTCTGCATCCTCCCCCCCGCCCCCCCCCCAAAAAAAAGATCAAAATCATATTTCCGTGGACACTCTCAGAAACTCCTCATGCCTTACTCTCTTCTGTGGTTTCTCAGCTGTGATTCATTGAGCACAGAAATGACTCTGTTGCATAGAGTCATTTTTAAAAGGAGTATTGACCTCCTTTGTCAACATTTATTTCTGGGTGTCCCGCACCCTGGCAATGTTAGTATGTTCATCTTTCCAATAAATCTCAAATGGATCAGAATATTATCAAAAAGAACTTTGGAGACTTCACTGGATTCAGCTAACTAGAGGGCCTCTCCTAAAGAAATATGAAGCTTACCTCATCCACTCTCTGATAGACTATTGCTTATGCCACCTTTTTCTAATGATAGGGTTTTGGCCAGTTAGTTTATTCCTGAAGGACAGTATCTCATCCTAAATTTTCTAGGTGTTCTTTGTTTTCTGTTCTGACTCATTTTTATTAGAGAATTATGATTTTATTGTAGATAATTTCGGTGTATTTATGGCTGATTTTGTTTTGAAACCCATGTCTTCTCTTGTTAGGAAAGTAACATCTTGAGATTTAGAGAATGGAATTTAAAGTAGGTTAGAATTTTGAGTGATACCACAGTGTGTTTCTCAGCATTCTCTAGAGTCAAAGAACTTGTGGAATGAATTTATATCTGTCTATCTTTCTATCTATCATCCATATGAAATTTATTGGAATGACTTACAGGCTGTAGTTCAATTAATCCAACAATGGCCAGCTGTGAATGGAAAGTCCAAGAACTTAGAAGTTGCTCAGTTCCACTAGGGTGGCTGTTTCAGCTTGTCTTCTGCATAAGCTGGAATCTCGAAGAAGCAGGCTCTAGGGGATGTGCTGGTAAAGTGAGTGCAACCCCTTCCTTCTTGCACCGTCCTTATAAAGACCTCCAGTGGGAGGTATGGCTCAGATTATGAAAGAAGGGGGAGGTAGAAAGACCTGGAGGGGACACTAGCTCCAAAAGGATACCAACAGAGGCAATAAAACTGAGCCCTGGGGCCCCTGCAGAGAATGATACCCTAACCAATGACAATGCATGGAGAGGACCTAAAACCCTGGCTTAGATGTAGCCCATGACAGCTCAGTCTCCAAGTGGGTTCCCTAATAAGGATGCTTTCTCTGGCATGAACTCAGAGACAGGCTCCCTGATTACCTTCCCCTGGGGATGGGGGAGGGAGTGTGCAGCCTTGCCAGGCCACAGAGGAAGACAGTGTAACCAGTCCTGATGAGACCTGGTAGGCTAGAGTCAAATAGAAGGGGAGGAGGTCCTCACCTATCAGTGGACTAGGGGAGAGGCATAGGGGAAGAAAAGGGAGGTAGGGTGGGATTGGGAGGAGATGAGAGAGGGAGACACAGTGGGAAACAAATTGAATAAGTTGTAATAAATGATAATAAAATAACTTTTAAAATAAGTCTCAAGATCTGGCTTAAATGCGTGTATCAATCTAAATCAGAATCACCTCAAGATCAGGATCAAAACCCTGTGTCTTCCAGCCTCAAGATCCAGATCAAAGGTATGTTGTCTTTCTACCTCAAGATCCAGACCACAGGTGTGCCCTCCATTTCTGGATTGTGGTTCATTCCAGATATATTCAAGTTAACAACTGAGAACAGTCATCATACACAGTAAATATTCATCACACTTTTTGTTCCCATTGGGTCAAGGTCTTCCCTGATTTGGTAATGTAAGCCTATAATCTATTATCCACTTATAGAACTGTATAACTCAACAGTAATCAAACCAAGTGATGCTTTTCCTATCAAGTAAGTTGTGGATAGAAGTCCTTCAGTACCTGCTCAGTCCAGTGATTAACATTGGTTTTACGAGCTCCTTCCTTTGTACCCAGTCATGTCTACATGATCCGAAGCCATCATTTTTCAGACCTTTCTTCTGACACAAAATTGCTCTCTGAAAACAAAAATAGAAGCATCTCAATTTGTCAAAAATCTCCAACTCACATTTATCAAGTAAGAAGTATCTGCAAAATAATGGAAAAGATTAAATATTACCTGATAGAGTTTCATTGATTTACATTATATTTGGGTTTGAATTTTTAAGAAGAATAAACGTAATAAAAGCATAGTAAGTAGGGATCATTTCTTTAAGATATATGTTACCCAGAGGAGCACAATCAAAAGACTCTAAAATTAGATTTAGTGACATCCACCCTTTTTGTTTTATTTTTTAACTTATCTAGGATTCATTTTATGGTTCTGACAACTTTTGAATGGCTCCTGAAGACACAAAATATGTTCTTAACTCCACAGAAGAGCCTGACCTCCCATCAGCAAGAGTCCAGTCTCAGTGTAAAACAGCAGCAGACATCAAAGAAATTAGTTTTTTCAAAGGTCTGGCTATATGCCTAGGATAATCATCAAGCCATTTATCTCTCTTTTGGCTTTATTCTTTTTATCCTATCTCCCAAGTCAGCAAAAATCGATTTTTTTTCCTATATAAGAAGCAAAATATAATAAAACATATAAATTTTATTATAAAAGTCCTCAATATATCACTCTAGATTTCTTATGACACTTAACAGCACTAATTGTGATGGCTACTTCTGGTCACCCACAAAACAGACATACTCTCTGCCATCATTCTTTTCTCACAGAACTGGGCAACCTTTCTCCACCAAACCAGCCTCTTCACCATGGTTATGATCCCGACCTACTCCTCAGCCCTGATGTGAAATATCCATGGTTTAGATAATCTTTGGTTGGTTTGTGTGAATGTATTGTTTCAATGAGATAACAGGGACCTATTTTCTTCAAACGAAGACTCCTCATTACATAAAGAGACCTATATGATAGAGAAAAAAATAAATACCATTACTCTTTTATATGAAGTTTCATCCATAGATAGTAATACCTAGAGTTAGAGCCAGGACACATCAATATGGTGACACAACTTGGCATGCCTAGAGCCATAGGACAGAAAAGGTCAGTGCAGGGCTGTCAGTGAGCCTACATTGACTCAGCCAATTAACTTTTCTCCAACTTCCTGTAAAACAGGGAGATAAAGCCTGTATTTAGCTGGCTTACTTGGGTCTTCACTTAAAACTAAAGAAGCACTTCTGATGTGTCTAACCTTTTGTATAAATAATTTAAAAATATATTGATCTACATGTAGAAAACAAGAGGATATCAAAATATAGAAACACTCTTCAACTGATAGGTCCCTTACTATAGAACTAGAGGTATTAGAATATGAAAGAAATTGTCATATACTCTATGTTCTTTCTGAGATGTAGATACTCACCTTATCACTGTTAAATATGTATGTATATTTAGGTGAGAATGAATATGCCTAAACACCAGAAAACTAGAAAGGGACACATAAGAATAAGAGTCTTTAAAAGAAGATATAACAAAGCAGGAGGGGATAAACACTGAGAATGATGGGACAGTGAAGACAAGGAAGCAGAGAGATAAAAGGGGGGGACTAGAGGTAAGGAAGGGTGAGAATCAATCAAAATAAAAATATATGAAAGCCCCATGTGAAAACTCATTACACTATTTCACAAAATTAAAAAACACATTAAAAATAAATCATTTTCTTTTCATAAAAATGATTATTTTTATTTCTAAAATATTTAATAATTTTATTTCCCGAAAGTGCCAGGGTATACAGTAGCATAGTTAATAATTCAAACTGCCAATAATGTCTCTCAGATATTTTTTTTTCAAAGAAGCTGCAGCCACATTGTTAGATGCTGCCCCTCACAGATACTTGATTCAATTTCATAGAAAAGTCATTTGATTTCTTAAATTGCTGGTGTTTTGGATCAAACACAGTACCTCTCAGCTTCCAATTTCTGTTTCTGTCTCCAAGAAGAAATATTTCTTTGTTTTTTCTTCTCAGTCTTTACTTCTTCCTTCACGTTCATCCTGACTTCTCTCTTTTCCTCCCTCCTTTCCCTACCTCTATTTCCATGCTAAGTATATTTGCTTGTAAACCTGGGGACAAGTATACCAAAACAGTTTGCCTGTTACCTCTCAGCGCACATTGTTAAATCACCACTCGCAGGAGCAAATTCAGGGCTGTGAAAAGCTCTGATCCTTGATGGATGGCTTTATAGCATGAGAAAGTTACACATTTATATATCCTTTATCAGTGCTTTTGGTAGAGGGTTGGTCTGGTGTTATGTTTTAAAATGATAAATACTGCCCCCCAAGATCTGGTTATCATGTACTCTGTTCACTGTTGTATAAACCCAGCTCCCCACTTTAAAGTTGATTGATTAATAAAAACAGCTAGAGGCCTGTAACAGGGCAGAAGAGAAGTGGGTGGAGCTTTGGTTCCCAGGGCTTGGAGTCTCAGGCAGGAGAGAGAGAGAGAGAGAGAGAGAGAGAGAGAGAGAGAGGCAGGAAAGGAAGCCAAAGAAAAAGAAGTCACCATGGGGCAGTATGGACCATGAATATGTAGTCATGAGAACTGATCTGATGGAACAGAAGCAGCCCACTCAGGTAGGAACAATTATAGCAAATAATTAGGGGTATGTAGTTGGGAAGTAGTCAAATAGGTTAGAGCACTGATACCTACCAATTTATTGTGCTTTAAAGCTTATGATAAATCTAAAACGTCTCTGTCTTGATTATTTGGGAACTAAGTGGTCTAAAGTAGGGTAGAAAATCCAAATAGTTATTTAGAGGCAAAAGGAGGCATTGCAACTCTCCCCCAAAAAATAAGTTTTCCTTTAGCTTTCAACTTCTACATATTCAACTATGGAATCAGAGTTCAAAATCATTAAAGAATCAAAAACACTGTATATTTTCTAAATAGCAGATTTTTTTCTTGTCCTTATCCACTGAAAACTGTAGCATAGCAGTTTTATGTGGATCATATTATATATTAAGTATTACAAGATCGTAACTTTTTTAGGATGATGTAAAGCATTTTAGGTCACTTGCAAATGTTAATTCATTTTATATAAATGATTCCTTAAAAGTTCTTGGAACAGTGAATCTGTTTCATGCTCTTGTCTACTACATTTTCACATTTAATCTAATAGATCTTCACAGGTAATTACCAAACATTACAAAAATTCTTTGAAATCGTTTCAAATTATACCTTTGGATTAAACTGGATGAAAGCTGCTTGCTCACATAATTACCACTAACATTTTGGTAAGGATAATATTTACTAAATTATTTGTTGTTCTTTCTGGGGGGGGGGGACGACACTGAGAAAATTTTACCTGGACCTCAACATCAGAAATTGTTGTGCGTTTTCTATGCAAATGATCCTTATCTGGTTGTGATGTCTTAGCTGTAATCATAGGATTTGAGAGATTGAGACAAGAGGACTAAGAAGAAAATCAGAATTTAGGGAGATGCCTCATCTCTAAACAAATTGAACCCTTTGCCTACAGTCAACTGTATAGGAGACTATGTGGCTGCAAACCTCTGATATAGTAATGAGACTCTCATCTAGCAAAAAAGCAGATGACATCAATGTGTAACTAATCTCGCCTGCCTTTTATTTTATGCTTGTTTCCTTATTTTGCTGTTATTTTCTTTCTCATCCTTCATCTTCTGGATTTCCCTCTGTGATTTACAGTCTGCCACAGGTCTACTCCACGATCACAGGCAACATGCTGTTATGTTGTGAAGATTTGTACTTTTAAATCTTTCTTAAACCAGTCTTGCACTTTTTCTTTAACAGTGTCAAACTAAAATACACCTTGTCACTGTTAGAGACCAAGGTAAGAAAGATTATACCTTCCCTTGCTCCTGCAGAGGTGGACACAGAATTCCATTAAAATATGTTGTCTAGGGTCATGAGATGCACAGTGGGTGGAGGCAGTTTCTCAGCAAGAAGCCTGGAGAGCTGCATTTCTAACTTTATATAATCTCTCTGTGTGTGTCTCTCTCTCCCCCCTTTCTCCTTTCTCTCCCCCTCTGCCCCTATCCTTTTCCTTTTCCTCACCTGTCCCTCTTTCTCTTCCCTAGCTCATTTGAGGGAATTAGTCACTTCGTTGTGAACACAGGAGATATTATGCAAAGGCTTTGTGGTAAAAAACTGAGGCACCTTGCCAAACTCACACAATAGAAGCTATGTTACAAAGAATTACTATAATATTTATTAACTTCAATCCCAAAATAAAACCCTGAAACAGCCGTGAGCCCATTTGCAGACCCAACTGAAGATGTAAAGACCTCTATTTGAAGCTACCAACATTTTACTTACTGTATGTATGATATTTTGTTAACATAGTAGACTCATTAGCACACTGGATTGAAGAGTTAAGGGCTAAGAATTTATAGTACAAAATATACAATCATGAAGAATAATACTACACCTAATTGAAGTTTCTAGGTCTAACTAAGTTCCTACTCTTGCCCAGCAGTTTCTGTGTTGCTGTTATTCAACTGTTTTCCCCTCTGTCCTTGTCAAAAGACAAATGGTCCTTCTAACTGCAAAATAAGCAAAATGAGTACTTTGCTACTGATTTTTTTTAAAACAGTTTAGAATATGTGATTAGTAGCTTTTATCTTCTATATTCATTTTGTAATTGTACAGGAACTATTTTTATTCTTTCTCCAGAGTTCACCTATCACCTATTTAAAATTCAGAGATTGGATTTCTGCTATAACCCAGGCCTTGGTTTTGCGTGGTTTGGTAATAGGTACAATATTGTAGTGTGAATAAGCACTCACACAATTAAGCATATTGTGATAAATGCCGTAATGGGGATAAGGAACAGTTGTATGATATAGCAGAGGTAGCCGGTAAAGTTTCATAGAGGTTGGTTTTTTGTTTGTTCTTGTTTTTCATAATAAATTACATAACTTCATCTTCCTGCCATCCACTCGTATAACTCTGCCTTATTCTCTTTAAAATTCATGTTTTTTTTATTAATTGGTTGTGTGTGTGTATGTGTTTCTAAATACATAGTAACTACAAGCTTCTCAATCAGTATAATGTTATTTTTTATGTGTGTTTTCAGGGCTGACCATTCAGTATTGGGTAACCAATTGGTATGCTTTTCCCTGGAGAAGACTATTTCTCCTACTCTCAGCATTCCATTGTTGTTTGTAGTTCTCTGTCTACGGTTAAGGGCTCATGCACTTTCCCTTTTTCATGCTAGTGTATATACTGGTGTGGTTCTTGTTCAGCTCATGTTGAGGAAGTCTTAAACATCAGAAGCAAGATTCTGGGCAGGTTAACCAAAGGAAAGACAATGTAGCCAAAAAGCCTTGAGCCAAGCATAAGCCAAAGGGGATGTAATGGCTTCAAACTAGAAGGCTCTGGGATCTCCCTACGTGGAAGATGCATTCATATGTGTCTGATTATCCACCATGGTAAGGGACAGGGAGAGAGAGCCATACACCACCACACTGTTAAGCCCTTAGGGTGGGAATAAGACGATTACCACAATTTTTGAGCCAAATTTGAACCGAACATTATGAAATGCTGACCAGTACAATGGACACTGGTCAGATCCATAGCCGGGATTCCCAGAGTATGGCCACGAATTACATTAGCCAGAGGCTCATAAAGGCAAAACCCATAAAGTGCATACTTCCTATTTTCATCCAACTGGAGGCAAGCGTGCATCCTGATGTACTTCCTGCCTATGAGTGATCAAGCACATCCTGCATCGTTGGGGCAACCAAGGTTGTTTACAGAAGTGAAAATACGTGGCTTGTCATCTTACATGAACAACAGCCCCTAGTATTCCAGGAAGTTATCTGTTCTTAGGCAAGTGGGGCTTACAAGTTAGACACATTTTTTTTTGTTGTTGTTTTATAGGTCTCTTAAGCACAGTAACATAAACTTAAAACATTACTTTAACCATCACAACATGCAAGCAACCTGAGTTATTTTCAAAGACCTTCACTTACATTAAGCAGGCCCCTAATTTTCATCACAGAAAGGAGTTTTAGGATAAGCCGATATGAATGCAAGGTTGGAAATTAATTTTTTTTAATTTAAATACATAGATTTAAGCTAGAGTGTAGCAACAACAACAACAAAAGAGATGAGAAAAGGGAGAACAGGACTTTCAAGCAGATTTTCCTTTCTCTCTCTTTACAATCGCCATGTATAGAATTTTGTTGAATTACCCTCAAAGAGTTGCTATGAAATTGAAGTAAGATCATAGGATGGCTCATATGATACACCTGGTATAATTATAATTGACAAGGCGAAATTCTTGACCTCAGGAAAAGTAAGATAGAATATCTTCACTCTCAAAAAGTTAATCATCTTGTTGAGATTCTCAGAAATTTCCTGCAGGAGGAGACATGCCATACTTGAGATTTTATTCACTCTGGCCTTACACTTACTTGTTGTTCTTATTGTTATTCTAATTCTTACATATCACATCTTTGTAGATAACCTTTACAGCAAAAAAGGGGATGGACTTCTTGATTCTCAGCAGGAGCGAGGTTCCAGAGTGAGGGAACTTTTTTCTTTCTTCCCATAGCCCCATAATTTTTTTTTCTTTCCTGAAGATGAAATGCTAAATTTCAGTAAAGTAGTATATGGTTCCTCTAGCACAGCTTGTATAGCTGTTGCGCTTGTGGACTTCAAAGTTTACTGTTCAGAAGAACTGACTTCATTCTTTTACAGGACTTTGGTCACCTTTATGCCTTTGGAAAAGGAGATCATTCTGGGCAGAGGGCATTGTTCTTTCTTTCCTATAACAGTACCTATTCTAACTGCTGGAACAGAGTAGTAATAATTTATTGAATAGATGAGCCCCATATCACAGTGAAGTAAGGCATTCAAGTAAATATACAGACTAAACCTCCAAGCTCGTTTTTTTATACATATGCTTATCTGAAAGGGAGTATCATGGAGGTTTCCTGTATTTCAACAATTAGCCTATTTTGCAGAGATAAAACAGTTAAATAAAAATCTTTAACTTGGTAATGACCTTCAAGATTTAAATGAGTCTAGATAACTTAGGAAAATTGATCTCATAACTGAAGTCAAGACAGTGGCATGGAGTTGGCTTAGAATGTACTCACTATATCTTTAAAATGAACATTATTTCATAGTTGTTAGTAGCCACCGACAGTAGCAGTGGTTACCTGCAGAAGCTCTGCACAAGACTGGACCAATCAACAGTCCATCATGGGTGGGCAGAGTTCTTGTGCCTCACCCCTTCCTTTGGAGCTGGAAGCAGTCATTGTGTTGTGGGAAGAGAAGCTATATTTTTCCGTGGTATAGTGACTGGTTAATTGACCTTGCTCAGGTAAAAAACACATAAAAACATAATTAAATTCAGTGAGACTTATGCAAATGAGACATACATAGGAGCTGGACCTGTTGGAAAGAAGGTATTTGACAAGAAGGGGATAAGAGAATGACAGAAGGAAGAGATTATCACAGTAATTATATACATATATTATGCAATTATGAAATAGAATAAATAATTATACACTGTATTCATAATAAGGTTGACACACTATATTATATATCTGTATCTCCTGAAATTGTATACTCTTTTGAATTAATATCATAAACAGGCTTATTTTTAGTAATAAATGTTACTAGCCTTCCCATTTAATTGTGTTATTAGAGATATTCTTGCAACATATCAATGGATGTTTTATGTATCTGCAGTATTTCAGTCATTTCATGTTTTATGTCTTGTGCTAAAAGTCAGTTGCCTGGGAAATCAAGATGATGTAACTAGTTTGATAGTTCTTGCTTATGCAGAGAGTCTAGGTGATATAGGGAATCCATGGTATTTCACTAGACTTCTGCATTTGGATGTGTTCTGAGTGAACATAGATCTGTTTAGTGAGAATATAAGCAAAAGCAAGCATTCACAGTTAAACAATATGTGAGCAAAAAATGAATAAACAAATTATCCTTCTACATAGAATGGGTTATTTATATATATATACATATACATATATGTATATGTATAACCCATGTATAGATATATGTATATATATATATATAAAACTCATGTATACATATAACACACATATACATAGATATATGTGTGTGTGTATATATATATATACACACACATATATCATGAACCTTTCACATGAGCTAGAAGAGAGATGTAGTGGCTATTTTCTTTTGTAACCTGTTTATTTTGTAGTAATCTTAGCACAGGATGTGCATTTAGATAATAACAGCCATAATAAATTACATAAAAGGTTCATCCTCAGGCACTGGGCAATCATTTCCCTAAGCATCATAATTTTTTAGCTTCAGGAAAAAGATGTAATCTTTTTGTTTCTGAGCGTTTTTTGTTTTTTGTTTTTTTTTTTTTTTTTTTTTTGGTTTATTCATTTTAACTTAAGAAGGTTCCACATTTTAATACATTTTCAATGTATTTATATTAAAGGCAGTAATGAAAAACAATGATTGGGACTTCTTCTCATCTTCTCTCTGTTATTTCTCCAAAAGAGGAACTACTTAATAAAAATACCAATTATTTGATATTTTGAATTTAATTTTATGAATAAAATGTTAAGATGTTCATATATATCAGAAAGTAATAAGCAACTAAAAAAGAAAATTACTTTTCAAAAAATTAACAAGCAAGGAGCACTCATTTACCACAAAGAAAGTTTTTCTAAAAATCAATATGGACTATATTATTAATTGATCTTGTCCCCAAAACATTTATCGTAAAATGATTAATAAAGCATTAAAATTGGATGTGTGGCTTGAAAATTTCCAGTGCACACAAATCAAGTGGGGAGGTGGTGGAGAGGGACAGGAGAGAGGGAAAACTGTGGTTGTGGTATTAAAATTGAAAAATCCGAAAAGCTGTATTTCTAATTTTATTATTAGCAAAAAAAAAAAACAAAACAAAAAAACAAACAAACAAACAAAAAACCCCTCATAGTTAAGATGTGAACCATTTAAATACAGAGTCCCCCTACCAAAATAAAGAGTGAGTGTATTTTGTGACCTCTAAGAAGATATTAATTACTACTGAAATTACTACTGAGTAGTAATACTAGATTCTTGAAAGAATTTCAAATTTATATTAAAAAAAGAACAGCTTGATTGTGCTCTGTGTTAAGCCTTTTCAAACATGTGATACATGGCCAGTTAGAAAAGTTACAATAGAGAAAAGATTATTGTAAAGGCACTTTCACTGCTCAGAAGATGTAGGGGCTGATAGCTCTTAGGTGTGTGTGGCCATGATTGAATCTTGAGGACTAAAACTAATTAATGTTCCCTGGTGGTGTTATAATGGAATAAAATAGCAAGAAGTGGTAGAAAGTGTCAAAGGTGGAGCCTGATTGGAGGAAGTGGATCACTGGACACTTGCCCTCACCTGGGTGTCCTGCCTTCCTTCCTGTTGCTCTTTCTGATTGCTATGAGATGAGCCCCACTGTGCCCTAACATCCTTTGCCTCGTCTTGGGCCCGAAAATAGTGTCACCAGCTAGCCTTGTACTGAAAGTAGGAGCCAAATAATAATTCTTTAAGGTGATTCGCTCAGATATTTTGTCAGTGTGATGAAAAGAAACCAAAAGAAGCAGAAAAATATTTTAGAATGCATCTAACTTCTCACAAACATTGCTTTAATTAAAAGAAGCTTTATAAAACAATTATTATTTTGAGTAGAAAAGAATATGGAATTAGGGCAATTGAAAGACAGTGATGTGAACATTCAAGAAGCAGGTAGTTCCTGTCCTCATCCCGCCTTTGTCATTATGAAACAGTACAACTACAGACAAAAAAACAAATAAATACTGAGCCAGGAACCTGTTTGCCATTAATAACAAAGCAGCCAAGAAATAACCTAGTGTCGCTCATTCATACCTGGTTTTGAAGGCACCATTTTTAGAGGTGGCACAGTTGAAGAATACGTTATTAGCTTTCCAGCATTAAATAACTCTGACATGTATGTTATGGTTAATGGGGTTACTTTGGGGGAGTCAAAGTTCACTTTCCCTTAAAAAAAGAAAAATCCTGTAATTTTCTACTTGAGCCTTTAGATATTTAATGCATGAACAAAATAGGACAAAACCCAATGTGACTCTGTCTTCATATTGTGTTAACTCCTTTTGTGTCTTAATCATTCTGCATGTAAATGTTCATCATTGAAAATTATTCTATCAAGACTATAATACAAAGTTAATTTGAACTTTTCTAAGACTGTAATACAAGGTTAATTTGACCCATTGCCTGTTAGACTTGATATGTGCTTCTTTAATGCTCAACTCAACCTAATCATAAGGTCCAGAGCAACTAAACCATGAGGTCATGGCATTTATGAAATCCCATGATGCTAGCTGCAAGAGTAAATTTGTCATTCTTGGGTTAAGTCAGCTGTTTTTAACCTAAATTAACTCTTCATTAACTTGCAAACTTGGAGGGCAGAATGTTTATACACAAGAAAAAATATTTCAAGCTATATTTATTACCAGTAGAAAATTATCAAACTCCAGCTTTTCATAGAAGTCAGTAACAACTTGCTTATCCCCTCTCTTGAATGGGTAGCTTGATCACCTCTTTGATTGGCACTGGCTCTCTACAGCTTGTCAGATGAAATCTCAATTATAAAAAAAGTCTTGGGTTGGAGAGATGGCTCAGAGGTTAAGAGCACCTGCTGTTTTCCCAAAGGTCCTGACTTGAATTCTCAGCGACCAGAATGGTGGCTCATAACCATCTATAATGAGATCTGCTGCCCTCTTCTGGCCTGCAGGCACATGTGCAGACAGAACACTGTATAAATATTTAATAAATAAATTTTAAAAAATATGTCTTGCCTGTTTTGTTCATAATATATGAATTTTTCTCCTCTATTCTCTGCATTCCATAAGACCCTATGACCTTCTATTGAATGAATTTATTTTCCTCTTTAACTGGCCTAACTTTAGCTCTGGAATGACATTTAAGATTCTGAACATCCCTTCATCACAATATCCATTGTTAGGAAGAGACTGACCTTAGGTATCATTGTAAAGAAGAGGAAATACCTGTGAGAAACTTTCCAATAGTTCTATTTTCATATCTCATAAATCAAAATTATATGAAGTACCAAGTCTAAATAACGGGGGTTTGACAATTGAGAGTACCTAAAGAAGAATTTCTTACCTAAGCCAACAACACAGCAAGACTGGAGAAATGCAGGGATACAGGTATAGCTGCAGCACTACAGACTGAAGACACACTACTAACAAACTATGCCACAGGCCTAGATATGCTAATAAAGTATCTGCTTTTAAAAAGAAATCCTGGAAGTGGAAGGATTTGCTTTTGAAATGCTGGAGTGCAGGGAGCCTAGTGGAAGAGTTGGGGGAATGAGAGAAGGACCCAGAGGGTACACTAGCTCCACAAGAAGACCAGTAGAGCCAACTAACCAGGACCCAGAGGGGCCTGTGGAGATTGAAGCACCAACGAAGAACCAGGAATGGACTGGACCTACGTCTCCTACAAAGATGTAGCTGACAGGCATTCAATCTTCATGTAGGTGCCCTAGTTAGTGGAATGGGGGCTGACTCTGACATGGACTTTGTTGCCTGTTGTTGTTGTTCTTTTTCCCAGTCTTTTTTCCCTGTTTTTATTGATTTTATTTTATTTTTAAACACTTGTTATTATATTTGAGTATTTTTATTTTTTATAACTTACTCCTGGTAGGGCTGCCTCGAGAACCCACAGGGGAAGAGTATGTGCTCAGTCCTGATGCAACTTGATATGCTGGGGAACATGAGTGGGAGGTTCCCCTTCTCCTTGGAGAAGGGGAAATAGGGAAAACAGGGAGGGAGGACAGGCCCAGGAGGACAGGAGGGAGGAGGCTACAACCAGGATGTAAAATAAATAAATTTAAATTAAACATATATATATATATATATATATATATATATGAAATGCTGTTATTTGTGTGAACTATGTTTGATGATATTGTAAAAAGTATCCGTGTTCCTGAAAATTCTGGTTCCCTATAAAACATGGCAACGAATGAAAGCTGAACGTTACAGATATTATGGAAACATGCTATTCAAGCCCAGCACGTGAAATAGACAGTAAGGTAATCAAGATGGAGGAGGACTGAAGAAGTTTCTGTTGTGAACCAAAAGGACGTGCAAGAGTGCAGGCATTAGGGAGTAACTGTGAGAGTCAGCGTGGTACATTCACGTGGCATCTGTCATTCCTAAGAACTCTGTTAGCAGTGTGGCCTGTCCTCACGCATGAATGGCTCACCTCCGGGGGACTGAACTGTGCAACTTTCTAAGTGAGCCAAGAAATTTGAAGCGTTTTTAATTAGTTTTTTTCCCCTTTAGTGGCTATTATTATCATACTAAATATAGTTCAGGAATAACCGATGTAATTACACGATTCTTGAAAATAAACATTCAAAATGCCTCTTTCCATTCTCCTTTTCTCATGGTTCTAAAGATACATCTTTTGTTTCTCTTTCCATGGTCATTGTTGCAAGCCTTAATAGTTCCAATGAAAAATCCATTTTTCTGTCTTACTTGATTAAGCCATTAAATTAGCTGTAATTCTGTTTAATGTGTTATGATAAAATTATGTTCTTCCAGATGTAATCTCAAACAGAACAGAAAACAAATTTCATTCCTTATCTTATTCTGTACATATATACTGTAGTAGATATTTGCTATTTTTAAATTAAAGTGAGTCATAAAACCTGCCATTTTCTGTTAACTGCCACTCTGATATCTCAACGGCAATGTTAGGCCAATTGAGCTTCATTGTAGTGAGATGAAACAGCACATAATCTAATACCCTTCTTGTACACACTTAGCAAATCCTCTGAAATGTCTGGAAAAATAGCAGTGACATGTTTTCAGATACACTTTCCTGACTGAGTGACCAGCCTGTGGTTGTATTATCAATAGCGGCCTTGGTTTTACTCTATTCAGAATCCGTTCGGGGGCTGCCATCATAGACACCTGACACTCATATCCTTTCATTTCTCATAAAAGTTTTCTAGACCACGCTGATTGCAGCTCTGTAATGGTGGAGCAGTAGTTCAAAGAGAGCAAGCTGTCTCCTATGTACAGAAGAAAGCCATTTCACTGTCCATTCTGTGTGAGTGTCTGCGTTGCCTCTGGGTGGCCAGGATGTGGTTTATCATTGTGTTCCTCTTCTACCATCATGGTGGGAATATGCCCAAGTGCTTAAACTTTAATTCCTAGAATACTTATTATTACAGAATGTCATAGGGCTCACCTGCATACATTGTGGAGCTGATGAAACTAGAAAGGGAAGCTTGTCTCCAGCTTATGGCATGTTAAAAATTTATACTGATTTAAACCAACTTACACTAAAGGGAAAACAAATTTCTTTTCAAGTTGGTTTTGGAATGTTTCTTTATTGCCCTTGAGAAGGATTTTGTATAAGAAATAAGTCGGTTAGTGTTAGTTCATGAAACATAACAAGTTTCTCTACCTTTCAAAACCTCATTCTTTTACTGTCTTATATTGATGATTTTTAACAATGCTGACAATTTTTAAAAATTAATCAAAGGAATGGTTTATTTACTTGAATCCCCCAGACTTTCACTGAAACTGGGCTACTTCATCCTCCAGATTCTCTGGCCTGGAAAATTTCACTCTAGAACATTTTTAATATGTCAACATTTAAAACTATTTTTTTAATTCACCAAATACTTAGTACTGTGTGTAACTTGTTCTCTGTGATAGAACAAAAATAAAACCCAGGGTACCAGTGGGAGGTGACATAGTCGAGGTTTAGAATGCAGAAATAGGAGAGCGCTTTCTGCATGTGAGCATTTAACATTTTCTACTTCCTGACTGAGAATGCATTATAACTAGGATGCCTAAACCTCCTGCCAAGACTGGACAGCACCCTTGAGTTGTGAAGCAAAATAAATCATTTTCTCCTTCAAGTTGCTTTTGTCAGGGTATTTTTATCACAGCAACACAAAAGGCAACCAAGATACCAAGAATACTTAATGCCTTGTAGATTAATTAGCTCAAGGTGTCAAAAGAGGTGTTAAAAATGATCTTGATCAATGTGAATTGCCTGGTTATCTCAATAGGAAAGAGACTTCAAAAGCAAGAGCATGTAATAGTTTTCTGAAAAATTGTAAGAAAACTAGAAAATCACATGTAAGCTAATGGTTTATCTTTTGATGTACTCAGAAGTTCAGATTTAAATGGATATAATGAAACATTAGCTGATCAAGATTTTGTGCAGAAGGATGGTATGACCTGGTTTATGTTTTGAGTGTTACCCATTGTCAGATGGATGGTGGATGCACATAAAAGGAAAGAATTATGTGAAAATGGCTGCTGAGAAAGCCAGAGGTCGAAAGCCAGTCCTTCTGTAGAGCTTTTTTATTCACCCACCAAACAGAGTTGTCTCTTCTTCCTTTTATCTATTGTTGGGAGCACAGCTTGAAGGTCCATTTGCTCACAGATCTCTAGAGAAACCAGGAATGTTAAGCACACAGGATTGTCTTTCCAATGGGAAAGATGAAAAACCTGTTCTTCTATCCAGAGAGCTGGAAATTGGAAGTGATTAATAGCCTGGTGATATGTGTTATCTTTTGGGTCAGGCTAAATTGAACTCTTATAACCCAGACTGGAGATACTTAACAGTCTAAACAATCTTTACATTATCTGGATAGCCAGAGGTTCCTCCAACACTCCCACAACCAGGACCAAAGGTGGCTAATAGCTAATATCCCAAATGACCTCTATCCTATCTCTATGACTGAGATCAGATCAGACCCTTCCTCAGGCCCTTAAGCTAATATAGGTAAGACTATTTCTAGAACCTATTTTCTTGGAAGAAATGGCATGTTCCTTGAGTTGAGTTTTGATGTAATTACAATTTCTTGTGCACTGGGGTTGAATTACACTAGCAAACACTTTTTTTTCTTTTAATTGTGCTGTGTACCTCAGTTGTAAACATTCTGTTCAATCTGCAGAACACCCAGTTGTAACACACACTGTGGTTTTCTCACCAACTGAAAATATCTGATCTTACTTTGTAAAAAGTAATGTGAGATCGCCAGGGTTACAAGCAGCAGCGTGCTGCTAAAGGGGGACTCTATTTCAGCGTCACATTTCTCTTCAATCCCACACACACAGAATCTAGAGGAATGCAAGGCATTGGGTAGCAAAGTGACACATTTTGCAAGCACATTTATAATTTTCTGCTTGTCTTTGAATTTGCTGTTGAAACACGGACATCTGAGTACACTTAGAAAAGCGTTACTCTTCTCACCAAATCCAAAATTTTAGCTTCATTTTATAATGCCTTTTCTGGTAGAGTGATTTTTCTCAGCGGATACCTCCATCGACACATTGTTTTAGCCAATGATATCAGAAACTTACTAAACATGTATGCAGAATGTGTTTCTCTGTGCTGGCTCATTTAATCTTTCCCAGCAAAGTCCTCCTTGTTTTGTAAGGGATCACGATTACAGATTTTAGAATCAATTCTTCCCATAAATCCCTGTAAATGAAAATGCCAGGTATAGTCTCAGCGCTTGGACTCATGGTCCCTGGTTGATGGCTCTGTTTATGGAGTCTTGGATGGGTGAAGAGTTGCAGGAAGGAAGTCACTGGGGATGGGCTTTGAGACTTTACCCAGTTTGTTCTCTCTGCTTCATGTTTGCAGTTAAGATGTGCCTGCTCACCTTCCTGCTGCAGCCTTCTTGCCTGCCCTTCGCTGTGACACCTCCCTGCACGACAGACTCTTATTCTTCTGAAACCATAAGGTCAAGTAGACTCTTTGTTTTATGTGGTGCTTTGGTAGTGGCGTTTTATCACAACAGGAAAGTAACTAATATAGCAAGTAAAAGTACTCTCACTGTTGCTCATAATATTTTAGAAAGCGTGTACCATAACTCAGCTTCACTATTTGAGGGGTGGCATGATGTAAGGTTGCTGCATCTTACTTTCTTTTTCAGTTATAGTTTTAGAAATTAGAAAATAGACATACAGGAAATAGCATACATAGACTTTTGATGTATCTAGTTTTGAATCATCACTTCTACCATCCCCATAGGTATTCTTCACTACTTTTTTCAAAATATTCTGGCTCAGAAATTGCCCTCTCTAGTAGTATACTACATAAAACTGAACTCAGCACTATATGGAAAACAAAATGCTTTCTGGGATTTAGATCTTATCTTTTTTTTTGAAGCAGTTTCGGTCTTTGTTTTTGTAGGATTTGGATGACAGTTGCATGTTAACATGAAGTCCTGAGCTGCGTATATTGGGGAAAATGCATGCCAGTTGGATGCTTTCAAAGCCGTAACTCTGATATTAGCTGCTTTTTGTTTTTCTCCCTGCTAGGACTGACTGACTCTCTGGCTCATGTTAACATCATGATCCTCAAAGCAGTAACATTAGCAGCCAGCTAATATTTTTGAGAGCTGATTCAGGTTACAGGGGCAGAAGTCTGATGAATGTGCTTATTGTCCTTGTATAACAGTTCTCAGAGGTCTGTCTGACCAATTAAAAATGTGAACACAGGGCAAAACAGCAGCCATCTATGAAGCAGGAAGCAGGCAGGAAGTATTCTCTCACTGTTCGCTGTGTCTTCCTGTGTTTCAATCTAGATTGTCCAGCTTCCAGAATGGTGAGAATTAACTTTTTTTTTTTAACTCTAAGGCATCAAGATTGTGATATGTGGTGTAGAAGATCAAGCTGACTGAGTTGCTCCTCCACTGTCTTTTCCACTTCAACACTGAGCAGGCAAAGGTTATTCCATTTTGTTTGTCTTCAGAAAACAATTTATCTATTTGCTTAGTTCTCAAAAGTGTACTTATACAATATTTACTTTTATGCAAAGATTATAACGCAAATATTGGTTTCACAAGTAAACTCCATCATCTTATAAATATTTGGTGGCACTAATGATTGAAAGCCACTGATTATTAAAAACTACATTGCCATCCTAGAAGTTATATTCATGTGAATAAAGCACACAGTGGGCATTTATAGAACAAATGCTTTATTTGAACAATTTTATTAAATATATGCATTGGACTTTAGACCTGCATGAAATTTATGGACTCAAACTCATAGGTTTTCCTGTTTCATATAAAAACATATCAACTTTCCTAGCAGTACAAAACCACTCAACAAACTGGCAGGTAAAACAGAAACAAACTATTCTTTTTATAATACCATGTGCTCTATGAAACACTAAGAGATTAAGTTACAATTTTATTTCCAGGTGTTATATGTTCAGATCAGTACAACGTCAGGTTTACACTGACATCCCTAAGAGCCATAGAAAATACTCACGAGATATTCCATTTGATGGGTTATTTTAGCCTTGACTCTGTGTAGTACTCTTTGTAAGACTCTTAACTTTCCTTTCGCTTTTCTCTTTAGTGAATGTGTAGGGCATTGGCTGAAGTAAACTCCATGATGTCAGCTAGTTATAAAGGATACATTTTTGAGTAACCACCCACGGAAACTTGTATTTTAGACCCCTGATAACTTAACCATCAATATGCAAGCTGGTGTATCGGCCTCTGTAAGGTTTCTCTACAATTGTCTTTGATTTTGTTTTTAAAATCTTTTCCTTAAATTATCATTGTGTCCTTTCTTCCCTTACTTCAACTGATGTTTTCTGCTTTTTTGTGGATACTTGGTTAGATTTTTGTTATTTTAAATCTGTAAGGTATTTTAAAGTGTGTAGGAAAGTCATTGCAAACTTAGGCAGCTTATACTCACATGAAAAACTTTACAGAACAAAATTATATCAAATGTTATGCCACAACTATAAACAAAAATGTTATATTGGTGTTTGCCAAAACTTCTCTGATTTCTTTCCTCTAGACATAGACAAATCTGGATAATTGAAATACATGTATAATGTCATTAATAAGCAGTGAAATTAAATATTAGTTCAATAAAAATGTAACTTTTTTACTAATGTTACATTCTTGAAAGTAGACTATTAACTGAGGCTTTTAAAGGTGTTTTACCTAGAAATTTCTGTTATAATGTTACCTTTTAAAAAATTGATTTTGAGCTAAAATACTTAAAAATAGTTTGAAAAAAGTGATAATATAGGCACTTCATGAAAATTTTATGTCAGTACATACTATCACCATTATAAACGACTTCAAAGTACCTGATATTTTCTAGAAAGTGCTAAGTGATGCTTGAATTAATATAAAGTCAGAACTTGAAACAGTTCTTATTATGGTCTCCTACTACTATCTAAAAGAATGTGTGTATGCAAGTGAATTATACTTTCTTTATTCAAATTACATCATTGTAATAATAACATGTGTCTTCTAGCTGAATACTTTATATGAAATTCTTTCTTTTCCTTTATTCATTTATTATTTTATTAATTACAGTTTATTTACTTTGTATCCCAGCTGTAGCCCCTTTCCTCATCCCCTCCCAATTCTGCTCTCCTTTCCTTTTCTCCTCCCCTTCCATCTGACCCTACCCTATCAGGTCTCATCAGGACTTGTTGCGTTTTCTTCCTGGCAAGGCTGCTCCCCCCTCAGGTGGAAGTGATCAAAGAGCCAGCCACTGAGTCCATGTTAGAGACAGTCCCTGCAGCCATCACCAGGGAACCCACTTGGAGACAGAGCTGTCATGGGCCACATCTGTGCAGGAGTTCTAGGTTATCTTCACGCATGGCCCTTGGTTGGAGTATCAGTCTCAGAAAAGACCCCTTTGTCTAGATCCTTTGGTTCTGCTGCTTTGGTTCTGCCTTGTGGAGCTCCCCCCCCCCCCCCCCCCCGGTCTTTCATCTCCCTCTACTTTCACAAGATTCCCTGCACCCTGCCCAAAGTTTGGCTATGAGCCTCTGCATCTGTTGGGTAGAGTCCTTCAGAAGCCTCCTGTGGTAGGCTCTTGTCCTGTTCCCTGCCCTCTCCCTTTGCCTTTCTGAGTAAGGATTGGTCATCTTACCCAGGGTCCTTCTTCTTGCTTAGCTTCTTTAGGTGTACAGATTTTAGTTTGTTTATCTCATATTATATGTCTAATATCCACATGGTGGCTCACAACCATCTATAGTGAAATCTGGTGCCTTGTCCTGGCGTCCAGGTGTACATGCCATCAGAATACATGAAATTCTTATAGTAATTACTTAAATAATTTTGTTTCTTTTCAGTATCATAGTTTTAATTATTAATAAATTGAGGCAAAAATAGTTATTAACCTTGAAGAATTTATCAGTCCCTGTAATTAGTTAGAAACAACAATTTGTTTGGGAGCAGTCATTTCTAAATCAGCATTAACAAAAATAAATAGCAAATGAGTAATATTCATACTTAGATAAAAATGCCAAAATGGTATTCATTAATATTTACACGAATATAAAATTGTATGTGGAAACCACAGTCAACCTTCAAAAAGCCCTTCTTGGTGGAGCTGGAAATGTTGATTGTTTGACTGATCTTTTCCATAAGGTCCTTTATATCTTAGTTGCAGATATAAGATTTGTGTGGAACATTAGCCAATCCATACTTAACTCACTTGACTGATAAATTGTGTTTACCTGCTTTATTATGGTGTAATTGGCAGAAAATATAAATTATATACAGTTCAGTACAAAATATGATACTTTAATATAAGAATAATTGTCATCTTTGTTGGGGTTTCTATTGAGGTAATAAAATATCACTACCAAAAGCAACTCGGGTAGAAAACAGTTTATTTCATCTTAGAGCTTGTTCTCTCTTATCCAGGGAACTCCAAGCAGGAACCTGAAGACAGGAGCTGAAGCAGAGGCCATGGAGGAGTGCCGCTTATCAGTTTGTACTTTATGGATTTCTCAGTTTTCTCCTTATAGCACTCAGGACCATCAGCCAGGGGTAGCATCACTACAATGGGCTGGGCCTTCCCTCATAAAACGCTAATGATAAAAATGCCCTACAGGCTTTCTACAGCCCAGTCTATGGAGGAATTCTCAGTTGGGGTTCTTTTCTCTCAGATGATTCTAGCTTGTGTCAAGGTGACATGAATCTAGCCAGGACAATGGTGAAAAGAGCAAATCAAGGTTGCCACCACATTCTTTATCTTACATACTTACAGTCTGAGTTGCAGATGTGGGGAACACACCGAAAAGCTCTCATTAATTTTCAAGTATTTTTTTTTAAGTTATCAACTATGGTCATCATACAGTTCATTGGAGATCTTGATCTTATTTGTCCTGTCCAAGAGCAACTCTGGTACATTTTGG
The DNA here is from genome assembly GCF_907164565.1 of Psammomys obesus. NCBI lineage: Eukaryota > Metazoa > Chordata > Mammalia > Rodentia > Muridae > Psammomys > Psammomys obesus. The sequence continues at coordinate 14,350,638 of NW_026596166.1, read as the reverse complement.
CAAATGTTTTATTGAGAATGGGGGAATAGTATGCTGTGTTTGTCAAAAAAAAATTTTTTTATTGTAACGCTTAGTTTTTTCTGAAGAGGAACTGCAGTCAGCATGTGCTTTTCGCCTCAGATATAAAATTGTGATTTTTTGCACAATGAAACTTCCAATCCCGTGTTTTGCACCCCCCCCCCCCCCCGCCTTTACCCTTACAGACACTGGTGAAACTCCAACTGTGTTACTCATAGGACGCTCTGCTTCACCCTGCGACTGCCTCAGAATGAGCTGTTATGAGGCAGGCTCTCATATGAGTGGCTGGGAGTATCAGGACCCATGAGGTTTGCTTTCACAGAGCCTTGGTGTTTTCTAGTATCTTCATCTCCACAGGACAGTAAGGTGACAGGACGATTTCTTAGTGCTATGGGGTCTCATTATCGTTGTTTCCAAGTCACGCTGTGTTTACTTTCAGAACTTTAACCTGGGACTCAGGAGAGAGCTCATTTGGGAAAGTGCTTGCAGACCAAGTGTGAGGACCTAAGTCTGACCTTCAGACTCCACGTTGAGGGTGTCCTGCAATCCCAGTGCTGAGGATGTGGAGACGTTTGGAGGGTTTTCGAAGGACGGCGCTCAAGGATCATCTACGCGCATGCAGGTTGAAGGAATTTTTGTAAAGCCTTCTGAACAAAGGGAAGGATAAAAAGTCCATTTTTATGTAAAACTCTGTGCTCATATATAATACTCTGGTTATGAATAAAGTGTTTTGTTATAATATACCAATGCTTGAATCTAAGGGGTTTTTAATTTAAATGTTTTGGGAGCACGAATGTTGCCAGACTGATGAGCTTGGCTTCACCTAGTACACACACTGTGTTCTTTAATAGCTAGGAAACTAAAGGCACCTTAATGTCTAGATATATAACATACACTAAGTAAACTAGATATTCTTATGCAATATCAAATGTTACATTAGGATTATAATTTTCCTTGAAGCAATATTACTTGAAACCATTAAGACTAATTTGGAATGCCAGGCCACAGAGGAAGATTATGAAAGACAGTCCTGATGAGACCTGATAGGCTAGGGTTGGAAGAAGGGGTGGAAGTCCTCCACTATCAGTGGACTGGGGAAGGAGCATGGAAGGAGATGATGGAGGGAGGAAGTGCGGGATTGGCAGGGGATGAGGGTGGAAATACAGCTGGGATACAAAGTGAATAAACTGTAATACATAAAAAATTATATTTAAAATAAAATAAAAAATATAAAAATAAAAGTATAATCTATAAATATGAAAAAATAATTATCTTAAAGTTTTGCTATCTAAATGAATAACTGCAATGAAGTTATTTTTAATTATTTATTTTTATTATTTAATATACAGTTTGTTTTTATTTTATGTGCATTGGTGTTTTCCCTGCATGTGTGTCTGGGTAAGGGTGTCAGAAGCCCTGTAACTAGAGTTACAGACAGGTGTGAGCTGCCATGTGAGTGCTGGGAATTGAACCCTGATCCTCTGGAAGAACATCTCTTAATTGCTGAGCCATCTTTCCAGCCCCAAGTTATTTATTACTAATTCATGCACCAAATGATTCTATAAAACATCTTTTGATTAAAATTTATGAAAATGAGCTGATTGTTTCTGTATTTAAGGAATATTACATTTTTAGGTTAAGATTTATTTCCTTGTAAAATAAAGGGTCTTCATCAATTCTTTTTTTAAATTTGTTTTGTTTTGTCTAATTATGGGTACCCATGTGTGTTTCTGTGGGTGGGTATGTACATATAACTTCAGGTTCTATTAGAGGCCAGAGATGCTAGAACTCCCTATAGGTGGAGTTATATATAGTTTTGTGCTGGTAGACTTGGGTATTTGGAACTGAACTACAGTCCTCTGTGAGAGCAACACCTGCTCTGAACTGCTAAGCCATTTTTTCAGCCCCACTTTC
>NW_026596166.1:14341230-14348696 GCF_907164565.1 Psammomys obesus | reverse complement strand
GTGCCTCTTGAGCAACATAGTAACTACTCGTGTCTGCCACTACAGTGAGGAAGTGTCCTTAGACACTTGAGGTGGCTGCTTCAACAGTTACTAACAATGATGAGCCCTGAGCCTCATGTAACTAATCACCTAGTTTGCCTACTCTTTCCTCCATTATTAGAATTTAATTTTCCCAGGTTTAATATATATATATATATATATATATATATATATATATATATATATAATATCAGAGAAAAGAAGATCCTGAGAGACCAGCATTTTCCTTCGTTCTTTTTCTTTAGCTTTCATTGGTTTGGCAGTGATGGGATTTGAACACTGTTTCTTGTACTCTGCTACCATTATCATTTTATGTCCAGCCCTCCTAAACCTGCATTTTCATATTTAATTTTCTTCTGAGAGGAATACATGGACAAAAAGCTAATTTAACTTAGTTTGTTATGGTATATAAAATAACATTTTACAAAAGAGGGCTAACTACCAACTAAAAATGACCTGAGGAAGATGCAGATATATGAAGCTCTTCCAGCGAATGAAGCAAATACAAGTAGCCCCGATGCTTAGTTGGGAACACCTAGCTCAAGTTCCAAGTGATCATCTTACCAGCTCCCATGGGACAATGACATATTGCAGGTTGACTTGAGTGTTGGTATGAGTTGAAATAAGATCATTTCCATCCTAATCCATGCTTTCTTTTAAGATATGATCTGGGCTTTTAGTTTTCTGCTCCAAGTATTCTGTATATCTCTTCCTCCAGCTTAATCAAATTTGAGTGTCACCTTCACCTGTGTCTGTGGACGCTTAGGAAATTGTCCAGCTTGTTTCCTAGAAAGTCTTCTTTTCATACCCTCATGGACTTGGACCCTGTGCTTAGATTGGTAAGTAAATTAGCAGAAGACTCCAGAAGGGTCTCCCGGGAGTTTCTGAAGCTTTTTCCTGTTGATGCTCCCTGATCTCTAGCACTCTGCTCTGAACTCCAGCTGCAGCTGCCCTGCACTGTGCTCTGAATCCTCTCCTCAGCAGGGCTTTCCTAAGTTCCTGTGTTGTCCTTCCCTGTTAGAATAAGAACTTTCTTCACAGAAGAGCACTGGGGTTCTCTGGCTCCCTTCTCTGTTTCCAACGACTTGCAGGCCACAGTCCTGCAGAGATGTCCAGTGTCTGAACAGTGGCTCATGTCCGTCTAACTTCATAGTTGATCCACTGAGAGCAAATGCCTAAGTGCTTCTCAGTATGTGTCATGATGGCTTTGGTGTTAGGCTCATGTGAAAGATGCTAACTTTGGGATTAACGTAGGAGACAGTGCTTGTCTTTCCCTTCCTGTTGATAATCATCTAATGCAGAAATTCTCAGCCTTCCTAATGCTGTGACCCTTTTAATACAGTTCCTCATGTGTGGTGACCCCCCCCCAACTATAACATTATATTGTTGCTACTCCATTACTATAATTTTGTTACTGTTATGAATCATAATGCAAATAGGTGTGTTTTTCATTGGTTTGATATAACCCTTTTGAAAATATTATTCCACTCCAAATGGGGTCTCTAGCCATAGGTTGAGAACCACTGACAAAACCTTCAGTTCCATCAAGGATGAACTAAGTCTTGTCTTGTGTGCCTGTCTTCTTCTTCCTTCTCTCCCTCCCTTCCTCCCTTTCCCTTCTCTCCTCCATCCTTCCTTAACTTCCCCTTCTTTCTTCTATCCTTCCTTCCTTTTTCCTCCCTCCCTTTTCTTCCCTCCCTCCCTCCTTCCCTTTTTCTGTATTTGAGAAAGTATCATGCTAAATAACTGTGAACTCACAAATTTCCATGTTCAGTCTGGTCTGAGAGCTAAGATGTTCAAAATTTTTATTTGCTTTATTGAAAAAAATGCATATTTTCAAACACATAAATAAATGTAGTTGTTTCTCAGTATCCCTGGGAGATTAGTTTCTTTTCAGGCATCAGCAAGCTAATTTCTCTCGGATTCCATAAATGTTCACATTTCTTATATAAAATTGAGTGTTATTTACATATAACCTATGTAAATCCTCCTGTATGCAGGAACCGTCTCTAGAATATTTATAAACCTGAATCTTATATAAATAGTAATCCAATAGTTATACAATATGATATAGAAAATAATGTCAAGAAAAAGAAGTCTGCACACATTCAGGACATAATAGAAGCAAAACTTACAGATACAGGCAAAATACTCATGTACAACACAGCAGTTTATACTCTGAATTGTGAAACCCTGTGTGCTGGAACTTAACATTTTGTAAGATTTAGACTTAACCAAAGGGCATGCCAATTATAAAAGCAAATCTCTACAAATGTCTGTTTGATATAAGTTATATTAAAAAGCTTTCAGGGTAAATTGGAAGTGTGTAACAGTGTTTTGATGTTTCAGAATAAGTTGATTTACTAAATTTTACACTTAAGAATTGCATTGAGAAATGTAAGATAATTGATGTTAAGGTACAGTTTTCTGTCTAGCTTTTGACAATATTACTTAAAGACTAACCTCCCAACCAATTTAGCAAGGATTGTGCCAACAGCAGATAAGCAGATGACTTTTTTTTTCTCTCTCTCTCTGCCTCTTTGCTGTTGTAGATCAGCAATAGTCAAGAATATACTGAAATTAAATAATAATTGTTTCAGATAGAAATTAAATAGAGTTGAGAATGAAATGCTCAACTCTACTTTCTAGTGAAGATCAGAATTGAACGTAAGTTTTTCTGTATCCTTATGATGGCTGTGCTTTGTTCCACAGATCTTGAGAAACCTTTTTCAGGCTGACAGCCATATGGTCACACTCATTCCAATGCTTTCCTGTCAAAATTCTAATCGCAAAAAGTTGTGAGGAAGTGTTAGAATCACTGCAGTGGGAGAGAACAGCTAGCTTTTAACAAAACTGTTTTGTTTCTGTCTTCCTTTGAGTGTATAACCAGATGACCTTTCCTATCACTGTGAGGTACATCCAGCTGGACCCTGAATGCCGGAATATTGGAATGGGTAATGAATGTTGTCCAAGTTTCAGCCTGCACAATTTTCTTACTGACCATCCATTTAATACCCTCTTGTCTATACTTCCTACCTATTAAGTCAGTACTTGAGTCTACAGGCTGAGAGTGTTACTTAGTGCTAAAATGTTTCTTCCCTAGAATTCACAAGGTTCTGAGTTCAAACTTTGATAATCACCCCTACATACAAATGTGTGCACACATGTACATGAGTGCACACACACACCACCACCAACAACAACAACCAGCCAAACAAGCGAACCCTGAAATGTAGCAGCTCACAATTGGAAAAGGGGTTTCTGGCTGAAGTAGTGTTTATACTCCCTTCCACCAATACAATATTATGAGGGCAAAAAGTATTTTTATATTGTGTTAATCATAAAGATACTATAGTTAACTTCTACCATATTACCATAATGAATAATGATTTATAAAATCAAGCTATATATGAGCAGGGGTTCTAGGTTATATCCATGAATGGTCCTTGGTTAGAGTATCAGTCTCAGATAAGACCCCTGTGCCCAGACATTTTGGTTCTGTTGCTCTCCTTGTGGACCTCTTGTCCTCTCCGGGTCTTACTATCTCCCCCTTCTTTCATAAGATTCCCTGTACTCTGCCCAAAGTTTGGTTATGAGTCTCAGCATCTGCTTTGCCCGTGGCAGCTCAGTATCCAAGTGGGTTCCCTAGTAAAGGGAACAGAGACTGTCTCTGACATGAACTCAATGACTGGCTCTTTGACCATCTCCCCCTGAGAGGGAAGCAGCCTTTCCAGGCCACAGAGGACAATGCAGACAGTCCTGGTGAGACCTGATAAGCTAGGGTCAGATGGAAAGGTAGGAGGACCTCCCCTATCAGTGCACTTAGAGAGGGGCATGGGAGGAGATGAGGGAGGGAGGGCGAGGTTGGGAGACAATGAGGGAGGGGGAAATGCTGGGGTACAAAGTGAATAAACTGTAATTAATATAAAAATAAAAATTTAATTAAAAATAAAAAATAAAGTCAAGCTATGAGGATCTTCATATTGTACTTATGAAGTAGGGAAATCCATATCTTGCATTTCAAAACATTTAGTTGGCTGGATCCAGACTGATGGCCTTAGGCTTAAGAGACAGTAGTTAAAAAGTGAAGGGATATGTGCATGGCTTTTACTTTACTCTTTTGGTGATGTATTTCATGGGTAAATGTGTTAAGTTAGAAAAATGCTTTTCAAAGATCAAAGATACTACTGAAGTTGAGAGAATATAGGCCATAAGGCTTAGAAAAACCATCTGTTACTACAGGGAAAGTATTCAGAATAAAAGATGAAATGTTTCCAGCCACAATGGAACTCCTCAGCTGAACAAAGACACTCTGAAGTAAAGAAAAGATCAGCTATGAGTGTTATGTTCCCATCAAGTAGTTCTCCAGATGACCTCAAATTAGTCCATTAAGTTGAGAGAGAGGATATCAAGGCAAGGGATCAAAGAAATAAAACAAAGGCAATTACATCAAAGAAAGCATTAGGAGTGGTTCCTGGCACATTCATTGCTATTGACCAAGACCAGAAACTAACTGTAAATATTGAGGGGACTGTAACAAATGCACGAGAACACACATGTACTCTCACATCCACAGGCATTCACAGCCCAGATTAAACATCTTGATTTGTTTGATTCCAGGATAAGTCTCATACTCCCAAACTTGTTTAAATAGTAACTTGGCTCTGAATTCTGAGATATTCTTTGAGGGATATTTTCCAACACTTAGGTCTACAGAAAGTAATGAACAAAGGGTAGACTTTCCGAGTTTAAAACTGGAAGGTAATTAAATGCTTTCAGTTGTTCCAGAGCAAAGAACTGCAAAAATCCTGCCCAGCAGAATAACAAGTCTGGTTTCTCCAACTTCTTTTTAAGTAGAAGAATTAATTTCAATTTTCTATTGTTCCACCATCTTATATTGCATATTAGGGAAGGAAGTAAGTTTTCTTCAGCTTCATACATTTTTTCAGTTTTGTAAGTGTCTCATGGAAAGGGCAACCTGTAATCCAGATAGCCTGCACTGTTTCTTGGTGCCAGCATAAGAAGCAGCTTTCAACTGTTCAACTCAGAATGCATCTCTTATAAGCATATGTGAGATGTGAAATGATAGAAAATTGATCACCACAGAGGCAGGTTATGATGGTGATTAGCCAGTTGTTCACCGACCTGATTCCTCTTTCTCCACATGTAGCCATAGTAGGTTTCTATCCCCTTTTAGATTTAGGTGAGGCCATGTACAAAATACAGAACATGGAAAATAGGTAACGTTTTACGTATCTCTTCTCTAGCTACGAGGAGGATACAGAAGAATGGGAGATATGCAGAAAAGCTTACACACAGGAGAAAATTCAGATTAGGTTTTGAAGTAGTCTGAAGCACAGGATCCATCTACCTCCTATGCATGATTAAATGTTACAAAAAAAAAAAAACCATGATAAGATTTACTGTTTGACATCTCTGAAACATCAAGGATATCAGACTAGAGTGCCTAGTATTATTTTAATGAATGCAAATGCCTACATATCCTTCACATTCATATGCAAAGCGATGCCAGAATTAAGAATATGTATCATAGTAATTCAAGTGTCTAGTATGTGGTATTTATAAAAGCAGAAGAAAACCTAGTGATGTGGAGAATGAAGGAAGATGCATACCTAATATTAACACACATATTTATTGAATAACCTATAGGCTAATCACATGTGGAATTATTTATTCAACAGAATGAAAACTAAAGCTCACTGAGTGTACTGTGCTAACCTTTGTAATTAAGTCAGGAGCAGGACAGACAAAATTCTTGCTCTTGTAGTGCTCATATCTTATTTAGGCACCCAAAAACTTGAGGATGGCAGATTTTATTTTATATAATATTTTTTTTAAATTTTTATTAATTACACTTTATTCATTTGTATCCCCCTATAAGCCCCTCCCTCCTCCCCTCCCAATCCCACCCTCCCTCCCCTTTCTGCATGCATGCCACTCCCCAAGTCCACTGATAGGGGAGGTTCTCCTCTTCTTTCTCATCTTAGTCTATCAGTTCTCATCAAAAGTGGCTGCATTGTCCTCTACTGTGACATGGTAAGGCTGCTCCCCCCTCAGGGGGAAGTGATCAATGAGCAGGCCAATCAGATTATGTCAGAGGCAGTCCCTCTTCCCATTACTATGTAACCCACTTGGACACTGAACTGCCATGGGCTACACCTGTGCAGGGGTTCCAGGTCATCTCCACGAATAGTCCTTGGTTGAAGTATGATTTTCTGGGAATTTGCCTGTGTTCAAATTATCTTGTTCTGTTGTTCTCCTTGTGGAGTTCCTGTCCCCTCCAGCTCTTACTATTTCCCACTTCTTACATAAAATTCCATTCACTCTGCCCATCAGTTGGCCATCAGGCTCAGCATCTGCTTTGACAGTCTATACTGCAGAAGCTTTCAGAGGCCCTCTGTGGCAGGTTTCAAGGTTGTTTCCTGTTTTCTTCTGGCTTTCAGAGGCCCTCTGTAGCAGGTTCCGAGGTTGTTTCCTATTTTCTTTTTCTTCTGATGTCCATCCTCTTTGCCTTTCAGGATGGGGATTGAACATTTTAGTTAGGGTCCTCTCTTTTGCTTAGTTTGTTTAGATGTACAGATTTTAGTGGGTTTATTCTATGTTGTATGTTTAAATGAGTGAGTATATACCATGCATGTCTTTTTGCTTCTGGGACAACTCACTCAGGATGATCCTTTCCAGGTCCCACCATTTACCTGCAAATTTCATGATTTCCTTATTTTTCATTGCTGAGTAATACTCCATTGTATAGATGTACCACAGTTTCTGCATCCATTCTTCAGTTGAGGGGCATCTGGGTTGTTTCCAGCTTCTGGCTATTACAAATAAAGCTGCTACAAACATGGTTGAGCTAATGTCCTTATTTTGTACTTGAGCCTCTTTTGAATATATGCCTAGGAGTGGTATGGCTGGATCTTGAGGAAGCACTATTCCTAGTTGTCTGAGAAAGCGCCAGATTGATTTCCAGAGTGGTTGTACCAGTTTACATTCCCACCAGCAGTGGAGAAGGGTTCCCCTTTCTCCACAACCTCTCCAGCATGTGTTGTCCCTTGAGTTTTTCATCTTGGCCATTCTGATGGGTGTAAGGTGAAATCTCAGGGTTGTTTTGATTTGCATTTCCCTAATGGCTAATGAGGTTGAGCATTTCTTTAAGTGTTTCTCTGCCATTCGATATTCCTCTACAGAGAATTCTCTCTTTAGCTCTGTTCCCTATTTTTTAAGTGGATTACTTGGTTTATTGCTTTTCAGCTTATTTAGTTCTTTATATATATTGGATATGAGTCCTCTGTCAGATAAAGGGTTGGTGATGATTCTTTCCCAATCTGTAGGCAGTCAGTTTGTTTTGATGACGGTGTCTTTTGCTTTACAGAAGCTTTTCACTTTCATGAGGTCCCATTTATTGATTG
>NW_026596166.1:14220393-14341220 GCF_907164565.1 Psammomys obesus | reverse complement strand
TGCAGGGTGATAAGTATGGATCTATTTTCATTTTTCTACATTTAGACATCCAGTTGGACCAGCACCATTTGTTGAAGTTGCTATCTTTTTTCCATTGTATGGTTTTGGCATCTTTGTCAAAAATCAGGTGTCCGTAAGTGTGTGGGTTTATTTCTGGGTCTTCTGTTCGATTCCATTGATCCACCATTCTGTTTCTATGCCAGTACCATGCAGTTTTTTATAACTGTTGCTCTATAGTACAGCTTGAGATCAGGGATGGAGATACCTCCAGAAGATCTTTTATTGTAGAGGATTGTTTTAGCAATTCTCGGTTGCTTGTTATTCCATACGAAGTTGAGAATTTTTCTTTCCAGGTCTGTAAAAATTGTTTTCGCAATTTAATGGGAATTGCATTAAATCTGTAGATTGCTTTTTGTAAGATGGCCATTTTTACTATGTTAATCCTGCCAAGCCATGAGCATGGGAGATCTTTCCATCTTCTCATATCTTCCTCTAATTCTTTCTTCAGAGACTTGAAATTTTTTTCATACAAGTCTTTGACTTGCTTGGTTAGGGTTACACCAAGGTACTTTATGTCATTTGTGGCTATTGTGAAGGGTGTTGTTTCCCTAATTTCTTTCTCAGCCCTTTTGTCTTTTGTATACAGGAGTGCTACTGATTTTTTTGAGTTAATTTTGTATCCGGCCACTTTGCTGAAGGTGTTTATCAGCTGTAGGAGTTCCCTGGTAGAGTTTTTGGGATCACTCATGTATACCATCATATCATCTGCAAATAGTGATAATTTGACTTCTTCCTTTCCCATCTGTATCCCCTTGATCTCCTTCAACTGTCTTATTGCTCTAGCAAGGACTTCCAGCACTATGTTGAAGAGATATGGAGAGAGTGGGCAGCCTTGTCTTGTCCTTGATTTCAGTGGGATTGCTTTAAGTTTCTCTCCGTTCAGTTTGATGTTGGCTATAGGCTTGCTGTATATCGCCTTTACTATGTTTAGATATGTGCCTTGTATCCCTGATCTCTCCAGTACTTTAAACATGAATGGATGTTGGATTTTGTCAAATGCTTTTTCAGCTAAAATTATTATTATTAAAATTTATTACAATTCATTCAATTTGTATCCTGACTGTGACCCCCTCCCTTGTCTCCTCCCAATCCCAACCTCCTTCTCTCTTCCCCTCCTATGCCCCTCTCCTAGTCCACTAATAGAGGAGGTCCTTCTCCCCTTCTATTTGACCCTAGCCTACCAGGTCTCATCAGGACTGTCTGCATTGTCTTCCTCTGTGGCCTGGCAAGGCTGCACCCCCAGGCAATGGGGATCAGAGAGGCTGCCACTGAGTTCATGTCAGAGAAAATCTCTGCTCCCCTTACTAAGGTCCCCACTTGGAGACTGAGTTATGGGCTATATCTGAACTGGGTTCTACATAATATTATTGATTATATGATCGCCAAGAGGATAAAGGCCAAACATACACAATTTTAAAGAAAAAAATTAAGCCTGCATTTTTTAATCTAAAGTTTACATAATATCAGATAGATGAATATCTCAGAACAATATTGGTTTTTACTTGTCTAAAAATGGCCTCACTTATTTGTGTGTGATTATGTGGCTATGGCATGGTTCGTTCTTTAGTGCTAATATACTATGATATCTGAAAAACTTATGCAGTGAGAATTTAAGTCGCAAAGTATATTTCAGCCCATAAAAACCTAATGAAGAGTACTTGAAGCTATAGAATTATACACAGTATGTTCTACAAGCAGAGAAAAATGTAGCCAAATTTTGAAATTTTCAAATATTTCCTTTATTTTTTCTTCCTCCTTCTTTACAAATATCAAAATATGAAACCAATTGCTAAGTTAAAGCCTAACCTGGCAAAAACATAAGCAGATGATAATCACTGGTAAATTCTTGCTTTTCAATCTACATATAGTATATACATTGAGACTGAGTCTCCATATCACTATAAAATCTGCTGTTAGTTTGATTTCTTATAGTCAAAACTTGATCGAATAACATATGGCAAAAATATAAACTGTAAACTAGAAAATAAAATCTTGATTTAATTTTCTCTATAACTCTGGGTGACCAGAACCAAGTTGCTATGATCTAGTAGGCTTTCGCTCCATAAGAGACTGTTGGTGAACAGAGCTTCCTCTTGGTTGTCAGCCTGATTTAAAGTTGTAAATATATGTCCTCATATCAGATTTGACAAATTTTGCACTGGATGAGGCATCTCAACTACAGATGTGCATTTAGAACTCGGGAGCAGTTTGATAAGTAAAGAGAAAACTGACCCACACAACACTGTCTGTGTAAACACCAGGAGAAACTAATTAGTGAAAAAATGGCTGGAATTATAATAACTTGTCAGCATAATTAGATTTAAGGTAAAGCTGCTATGGCTTTAGTTTCTGTTTGCCTGAAATTATTTTTAATTAGCATGTATTAATGATGAACTCTAGGGCTCAACAATGCTCACATTCCTAACTACAAGATGAAAATATTTCCAATAAAATGAGCTCCTTTATAAATAAAGAAAATCAATGCCTAGGGCACACATAAGTGTCTGATATTTTTAATTCAGTTAAGGATTGTGTAAATTGATGCACAGAAACACAGACTATGTGTAGAATATAGGTCATTGTGATTATACTGTGTTGTGTTTATTTAAGACAAAAAGAAAATCACTGTTTTTTATAAGTGATATTCTTGAATCAAGTTTCATTATATAAGATTATTGAATGGAAGTGTCACGTCGAGCATGGTGACTAACGTGAACAGTGCAAGTTCTCATGGAAGCCGAACGTTCACTGTGCTGTAGTCTCTCATGCTTTGCAGATGTTTCAGTCTTTACAAACTGGAACAGCGCTGACCCTATGTCAAGGAAACTCATTAATACCAGTTTTCAACGTGGGCTCACCTTGTGTTTCTGTTTCTCATTCTGGTAACTTTCATGTTTTAAGAATTATCATTATAATTGTATATTTTATACTCATTTGTGATTATTGACCTCTGCTATTGCTAATAAACATGTTTGGCATTGCTTTTGACAGTCATGCCTATATAACATGACACAAAATTGATAAGGTATGTGTTACGACAGCTGTGGTTCTAGTACCTGCTACCCCTCAAATTGGGGCCAGTGCTACATCCCCTGAGACACAACATATTAAAATTAAATTCTGGAATAGTTTCTGCATATTCAAATTAAAGGAAGTTAAATGTCATTTACTTTCAAGCAAGAGTATCAATAAATGCATGTTGAACAATATCATGCATTCTCACCAGTTATGCAACTTGTAAATAGATAAATAAATAAACAAATAAATAAATAAATAAATAAATAAATAAATAAATACAGACATACATACGTACATAAATGGCTCTGGAAGAAAATGGAAGGTGCTCCTTCTGTAACTATTCAGTGAGTAGAAAGCAAAGCAGCCTATTGCCCATAGTAAGCTGTGAGTGCTACAGGGGCAAAGTCAAGTAAGGGATAGCATTCATTAGATTAAAGCCATAGTTCTCTCAATTCTATAAAGACAGAGGGAAGGGGAAGCTAAAGAAGAAATATCTAAAATTAAGAAAATTCAACTCTGAGGTTTTGGACAGCGACTGTTTATTGAGCATCATGATACACCTGAGACTGTACAAAATTAAGTGGATACAGTCTGCCACAAAAATACATTTCACTCTCAACTTAGGAAGATGAACAAATTCTGTTAGCGTTTTTTCATAAATATTGATTTTTGAAAAATATTTTTGATAACTATATTGCATGAAAAGCTAAAAAACATGTTGATTGAAAAGAAAATGAAAAATGTTATTAAATGGATTATACATACAAGAGTTTAAAATAAAGAGCTTGTGCTGAGTTCTTGAACTCAAGTTTTTGAAGCCAACAACTTCCTGGGGTTACTGGCAGGTAGAATAATTAGGAAAACGAGAACACTTATTCTTTTTAAAAAATACTGTTTGTATAATCATTATTTTTAACCCTCCAAAATGTTATTTCCAGAGTCAGAGGTCTATTTATTGCCCATTAAAATAAGCATCAAATGTCCATCTCACAAACTCCAGCCAAACATAGTGAAATTGCATTTCTGTCACTAAGAGTGAAGGTGAATGACATGCTGATTCTAAGAGAGAACCAGGAGAAAAATAACTGGTGTACAGAAAACCATAAATATGTAGATTTTAAAAAGGTGAATGAGCTTTTGCATTAATCACTCACGGGCACTGGATTAAATACCAGCAAAGAACCTTGATGTATTCCATAGAGGTCAGGGTTACCCTTCCCCAATGTCAAAGTGAAATGAACTGGCAAATTCTACATGGCATCCCTTAAAGAATTTACCTGTAAATTGAAGTAACGGTGATGATAAGAGCAAACAACAAAAACAGTCTGTAAAATGTAAACACACTGAGGACAATCTCATGACTAACAGACAACAGGCCTTGAGTCTTAGCCTCTTCACAGCGGGTCTTTTCTTCCTTTGTGTATCAGCAGCTTCTGCTGGCCGCAGTTGGCTTTGCATTCATTGGGCTGGGCAGGGTCATATCTTTCTGAGCTTAGCTAATGCTCAGTTGGGGGTGTCTCCCAAGTGCACTGGAAATGTGGGAAGCAACTACAGCACTGAGTTCAGAACAGGAAAAGGACCTACCTTTGCATTCTGAAGCTGTCCTCAACAGTGGTGTCTCTGCAGAAGGGCACCCTAGTGAGTATCATGTCCATCAGTGGAAATTCTTAGACTCTTCAGCAGTGAACGGTGGTGGCTTCAGGATTTCATCCATCCACTGCTCTCAGATGGGGGTATCAAACTCCAAGGTTATTCATAAATAATAAGGTCTGTGCTTAGCCACTGAAGACAGAGCTACTGTGACCGGAACCAGCGTTCTGTTAGCTGGTGCTGTCAGCTTGTTCGTGTCCAGCTTTCCTGATTCTCACAGCTGCTTCTCAACACTTTGTCAGATGTTTCTTGACCTGTGGAAGTTACTTTACCTTTTAGAACACATACCCTTCCCCTTAGGATGGCGCCTAAAATATCTCCAGAGTCATGTAATATGTACAAATGAGATTTCTTTCTGCCAGAAGATTCGCTTCTGCCCCCAAACTCACACGCAGACGTGAGACTTTGGAGGGCTGTGACCTCGTCTGGAGGGTAGGGCTGTATGTATCTGTCAATTGTACTTCAGTAAATCTCCAAAATGAGTGAGTGAAAAAGGAACACTGACTATGGTAAATATTTTTGAACATTTGAGAAGTTTTCACTGAGAATATAAGTAAATCTACTCAGTATATCTACAGGTGTCTGTAGCAAACACGCATTAGTTTTATGGGAACATATTTTGACTAAAAGTAAGAAATGACTTCCTGAAGATATCCTGACACAGCTGAAGCACAAAAGAGACCTTAAGTTCAATCTTATGAAGATAATAGAGGCCTTTAAATAGAAAATGAATAAATCCCTAAAGAAATACAGGAAAAGAAAATAAAAAAGCTAAAAGAAATGACTAAAACTGTCCAAGAACTGAAAATGGAAATAGAGGCAATAAAGAAAAAGCAGATGAGGGATTCTTGGAGATGGAAAACCTATGGAAGAGAATTTAAACTACAGATGCAAGCAAGCATCATCAACAGAATACCAAAAAGTGGAAGACAGAATCTCAGATGAAGAAAATACAACAGAAGAAATTGATACATCGGTCAGAGAAAATGTTAAATCTAAAAAGTTGATCAAACAAAACATCCAGGAAACTTGGGATACCAAGAAGAGACCAAATATAAAAATACTAGGAATAGAAAAAAAGAGATTCCTAGCTCGAAGGCCTAGAGAATATTTCCAAAAATCATAAAAGAAAAATTTCAAAACATAAAAAAATTGCCTATAAACACACAAGAAGCTAAGTAGATTGGACCTAAAAAGAAAATCCTCCTACCACATAATAATGAAAATATTAAATGTACAGAACAAAGAAAAAATATTGCTAAAAGGTACAAGGGGAAAAAGCCAAGTAATGCATGAAGCTATATGTATAAGAATTGTACCTGACTCACCAAAGAAGATTATAAAAGCCAGAGTCTTTTAGACTCATTTTTGGAAAAAACAAAAACAAAAAAATTAGATTTCAAAATTCAGACAATGATTTGGGTGATCCTGGTTATAATATTTTATTTAACAGAAGAAAGACTATAAAACTACTATTTTTTCCTTTTATTTTTTTTTATTTCTTATTTATTTATTTATTGATTGATTTATTTTTGAGGAAGTGTAGAAAATGGCACAGTTAGGTGCCTTTTTTTAATTTAAATTTTTATTTTTCTTTTTAGCTACAATTTGTTAACTCTGTGTCCCAGCTGTATCCAGCTCCCTCATTCTCTCCCCAACCCCAAACTCCCTCCCTGGTCTCCTCCCTACGCCTTTCAAAGTCCACTGATAGGGGAGGACCTCCTCCCCTTTCATTTGACCCTGTTTTATCAGTTATCTTCAAGGCTGGCTGCAAAGTCCTCCTCTGTGGCCTAACAGGACTGCTCCTGTTAGGGTGGAGGTCAAAGATCCTGTTAGAAATAGTCCTTGTTCCGCTTACTTTGGAAAACTACTTGGTTACTGAGCTCCCACAGGCCACATCCCAGCAGAAGTTCTATGTTATATCCATAGATGGTCCTTGGTTGAGTGTCAGTCTCAGAAAAGACCCTGTGCCCGGATATATTTGGTACTTGTAGAGCTCCTATGCTTTCCATATCATACTAACTTCCCCTCCTTCATATGATTCTTTGCACTCTGCCAAGGTTTGGTCATGAGTCTTAGTGTCTGCTTTGAAACACTGCTAGGTAGAGTCTTTCAGAAGCCTTTTGCGGTAGACTCCTCTCATACATTCAATGCACATCCCATTTGTCTTTCTAAATGAGGATTGATCATCTTCACCCATGTCCACTTTCTTGATTATCTTCTTTAGGTGTGTAGATTTCATTATGTTTATCATATCTTGTAGGTCTATATAAGCAAGTATATATCAAGTTTGTCTTTCTCCTTCTGGGATACTTCACTCAGAATGATCTTTTCTAGATCCCACCATTTGCCTGCAAATTTCATGATTTCCTTCTTTTTGATTGCTGAGTAGTATTCCATTGTGTAAAAATACCACAATTTCTGTATCCATTCTGGATTGTTTCCAAGTTATGGCTATTACAAATAAAGCTGCTACAAACATGGTTGAACAAATGTCCTTGTTGTGTACTTGAGCAAATTTTGGGTATATACCTAGGAGTGGTATAGCTGGGTCTTGAGGTAGCACTACTCCTAATTGTCTGAGAAAGCGCCAGATTGACTTCCAGTTTACATTCCCACCAGCAATGGAGGAGGGTTCCCCTTTCACCACAACCTCTCCAGCATGTGTTGTCACTTGAGTTTTTCATCTTGGCCATTCTGATGGGTGTAAGGTGAAATCTCAGGGTTCTTTTGATTTGCATTTCCCTAATGGCTAATGAGGTTGAGCATTTCCTTAAGTATTTCTCTGCCGTTTGATGTTCCTCTTTTGAGAATTCTCTGTTTAGCTCCATTCCCCATTTTTTAATGGGATTACTTGGTTTGTTGCTTTTCTGCTTCTTTAGTTCTTTATATATACTGGATATTAGCCCTCTGTCAGATAAAGGGTTGGTGAAGATTCTTTCCCAATCTGTAGGCAGTCGTTTTGTTTTGATACTGTGTCTTTTGCTTTACAGAAGCTTTTCAGTTTCATGAGGTCCCATTTATTGATTGTTGCTCTTAGAGCCTGTGCTGTTGGTGTTCTGTTCAGGAAGTTGTCTCCTGTGCCAATGAGTTCTAGGCTGTTCCCCACTTTTTTTTCCAACTGATTTAGAGTGTCTGGTTTTATGTTGAGGTCCTTGATCCACTTGGACTTTAGTTTTGTGCTGGGTGATAAATATGGATCTATTTTCATTTTTCTACATTAGACATCCAGTTGGACCAGCACCATTTGTTGAATATACTGTCTTTTTTCCATTGAATGGATTTGGCTTCTTTGTCAAATACTAAGTATTCATAGGTGTGTGGGGTTATTTCTGGGTCTTCTATGCGGTTCCATTGATCCTCCTTTCTGTTTCTATACCAATACTATGCAGTTTTTATTACTGTTGCCCTGTAGTACAGCTTGAGATCGGGGATGGAGATACCTCCAGATGATCTGTTGTTGTACAGGATCATTTTGGAGATTCTGGGTGTTTTGTTTCTCCATATGAAGCTGAGAATCTTTTTTCAAGGTCTGTAAAGAATTGAGTTGGTATTTTGATGGGAATTGCATTGAATCTGCAGATAGCTTTTGGCAGGATGGCCATTTTCACAATGTTAATCCTACCAATCCATGAGCACGGGAGATTTTTCCATCTTCTGAGATCTTCTTCGATTTCTTTCTTCAGAGACTTGAAGTTTTTCTCAAACAGGTCGTTCACTTGCTTGGTTAGAGTCACACCAAGGTACTTTATGTTATTAGTGGCTGTTGTGAAGGGTGTTGTTTCCCTAATTTCTTTCTCAGCCTTTTTGTCTTTGGTTTACAGGAGGGCTTCTGATTTTTTTTCAGTTGATTTTGTATCCTGCCACTTTGCTGAAGGTGTTTATCAGCTTAAGGAGTTCTCTGGTTGAATTTTTGGGGTCACTCATGTATACTATCATATCATCTGCAAATAGTGACACTGTGACCTCTTCCTTTCCGATTTGTATCGCCTTGATCTCCTTTAGTTGTCTTATTGCTCTGGCTAGGACTTCAAGTACTATGTTGAAGAGATATGGAGACAGTGGGCAGCCTTGTCTTGTCCCTGATTTCAGTGGGATTGATTTAAGTTTCTCTCCATTGAGTTTGATGTTGGCTATAGGCTTGCTGTATATTGCCTTTACTATGTTTAGGTATGTGCCTTGTATTCCTGATCTTTCCAAGACTTTAAACATGAATGGGTGTTGGACTTTGTCAAATGCTTTTTCAGCATCTAAGGAGATGATCATATGGTTTTTCTCCTTCATTTTGTTTATGTGGTGGATTACATTGACAGATTTCCGTATGTTGAACCACCCTTCCATGCCTGGGATGAAGCCTACTTGGTCATGGTGGATGATATCTTTGATGTGTTCTTGGATTTGGTTTGCAAGTATTTTTGCATCAATGTTCAAAAGAGAGATAGGTCTGAAGTTCTCTTTTTTTTTGTTGGATCTTTGTGTGGTTTAGGTATCAAGGTGACTGTGGCTTCATAGAATGAGTTTCTATGTTTCTTCTGTTTATATTTTGTGGAATAGTTTGGTAGTGTTCCTTCTGTTTCTATTTTGTGGAATAGTTTGAGGAGAATTGGTGTTAGCACTTCTTTGAAGGTCTTGTAGAATTCTGCGCTGAAGCCATCTGGTCCAGGGCTTTTTTTGGAGGGGAGACTGTTAATGACTGCTTCAATTTCCTTGGGAGATATAGGG
The DNA here is from genome assembly GCF_907164565.1 of Psammomys obesus. NCBI lineage: Eukaryota > Metazoa > Chordata > Mammalia > Rodentia > Muridae > Psammomys > Psammomys obesus. The sequence continues at coordinate 14,331,770 of NW_026596166.1, read as the reverse complement.
CTATTCATTATTTCTACCTGATCTTGGCTTAATTTTGGTAGATGGAATCTATCAAGAAAATTATCCATTTCATTTAGATTTTCAAATTTTGTGACATTTAGGTTTTTGTAGTATGACCTAATAATTGTTTGGATTTCCACAGTGTGTGTAGTTATGTCCCCATTTTCATTTCTGATTTTGCTGATTTCGATAGTTTCTTTCTGCTTTTTAGTTAGTTTGGCTAAGGGTTTGTCTATCTTGTTGATTTTCTCAAAGAACCAGCTTTTTGTTTCATTGATTCTTTGGATAGTTTTATGTGTTTCTAATTGATTGATTTCAGCCCGGAGTTTGATTATTTCCAGCCATCTGCTCCTCTTGGGTGTATCTGCTTCTTTTTTTTCTAGGGTTTTCTGTTGGGCCATTAAGTTGTTTGTATGTGATGTTACGAATTTCTTCTTGCAGGCACTTGGTGCTATAAATTTTCCTCTGAGCACTGCTTTCAATGTGTCCCATAAATTTGGGTATGTTGTGCCTTCATTTTCATGGAATTCTAGGAAGTCTTTAATTTCTTTCTTTATTTCTTCCTTGACCCAGCTGTCATTGAGTAGTAAGTTGTTCAGTTTCCATGTGCGTGTCGGCTTTTTGTTGTTTCTGTTGTGTTGATGTCCAGCTGTAGTCCATGGTGGTCAGATAGTATACAAGGGATTATTTCAATCCTTTTGTATCTGTTGAGGCTTGCTTTGTGACCCACTATATGGTCTATTTGGGAGAAGGTTCAATGCGGTGCTGAAAAGAAAGTGTACTCTTCTGAGTTTGGGTGAAAAGATCTGTAGACATCTTATTAGGTCCATTTGATTTAGGGATTCTGTGAGTGCTTTTATTTCCCTATTTGGTGTCTGTCTAGTTGATCTGTCCCTTGATGAGAGTGGGGTGTTGAAGTCTCCCACTATTAAGGTATTAGGATCAATGTATGATTTAAGCTTAAATAATGTTTCATTTATGAATGTAGGTGCTCTTGTATTTGGGGCATAAATATTCAAGATTGTGATGTCCTCTTGGTGGATTTTTCCTTTGATGAGAATATAGTGGCCCTCCTTATCTGTTTTGATTAACTTTGGATGAAAGTCTATTTTATTAGATATTAGGATGGCTACTCCAGCTTGTTTTCTGGAACCATTTGCTTGAAAAACTTTTTTCCAGCCCTTTACTCTGAGGTGGTGTTTATCTTTGTTGCATAGGTATGTTTCTTGGATGCAACAGAATGTTGGATCCTGTTTCCACAACCATTCTGTTAGCCTGTGTCTTTTTATTGGTGAGTTGAGTCCATTGATATTGATAGATAGTAGTGACCAATGCATGTTAGTTCCTTTTGTAATGGAGTCTGTGATCTTTCCTGTTTCATTGCTTGTTTTCCTTTCGTTTTTGTTGGGATATTATCTGTATGCCCTGTTTTCTTGGGTGAAGTTGTTTTCGTTGGATTGGAGTTTTCCTTCTAGTATCTTCTGTACGGTTGGTTTGTTGTGTAGATATTGTGTAAATTTAGTTTTGTCATGGAATATTTTGTTTTCTCCATCAATGTTGATTGAAAGCTTTGCAGGGTATAGTAGTCTCGGTTGACATTTGTGATCTCTTAGAGTCTCCATGATACTTGCCCAGGCCCTTATGGCTTTCATAGTTTCTGATGAGAAGTCTGGTGTGATTCTGATAGGTCTACCCTCATATGTTACTTGGCCTTTTTCCCTGGCTGCTTTTAATATCTTTTCTTTGTTCTGTAGATTTAGTGTTTTGACTATGATGTGTCGTGATGTGTTTCTTTTCTGGTCTAGTCTATTTGGAGTTCTGTAGGCCTTTTTTATATTCATGGACATCTCTTTCTCTAAGTTGGGAAAATTTTCTTCTATGATTTTCTTGAAAATATTTTCTGGACCTTGGAGCCTGGAGTCTTCTTTTTCATCAATTCCTATTATTCTTAGATTTTGTCTTTTCATAGCATCCTTGATTTCTTGGATATTTTGTGATTGGAACTTTTCTGATTTTACTTTTTCTTTGAGAGAAGTATCAGTTTCTGCAAGTGTGTCTTTAGCTCCAGAGATTCTCTCTTCCATCTCTTGTATTCTGTTGGTGATGCTTACTTTTGTGGTTCCTGATCTTTTCTCTAAGTTCTCCAGCTCAAGGGTTTTCTCATTTTGTGTTTTCTTTATTGATTATAATTTTGTTTTCATGCCTTGCACCATTTCTTTCATCTGTTTGAATTTGGATTCCTGTCTCTCTACGATGGTCTCTATTTCCTTGTTCATTTTCTTTTTATATGCCACTAATTTTATCTCTACTTGTGCCTCTATTTGTTTGGCTATGTTTGCCTGTGTTTCTTTAAGGCTTTTGTCTATTTCTTCTTTCTTTACCTCCAATTGATTGGCCAACTCTTTGAAAGATTTGTTCATTTCCTCCTTATGAGCCTCAAATAATTGGGTAAGCATGGCTTTAAGGTCATTTTCCTGTGCTTCTGATGAATTGGAGTATCCATCAATTTTGTGGTTACCTGGTGAATTCATGATGTCCTGATTTATGTTGGAAGTGTTCTTTCGCCTACCCCGGCCATTGGCTTATCTGAAACCTTCACTATTTGTTTTTGGATTCTGCAGATCAGACTGGTACTGTCTCTCTCTGGCATCTGGAGAGTTCTTCAGTAAGCTTAGAGAGGTCCTGTGTCCTTAGCATGTGCTGAGGACTAGCTGTACCTATGGGAGAAAAGTATGCAGATGCAGATGGGGCAAATGCAAGTGTGTGTGTGTGTGGGGGGTGTGCGTGGACGTGTTTCTCAAGGGACAGAGTGATGGCTAATGTTGAACCCTTGAGTGTGTGGGAGAGGCTCTGCACTGTATATGTCGCAGGTGCTAGTCATGATCGCAGTGCAATTTGGGGCATTAACTGCCTTAACTCTTCAATTAGACCCACAGAGCAGGAACTTCAATGTCCCAAGTGCCCCTCTGTTTCCCAAAGTGGGTATATGGGTGGAAGGGGGATTGATGCCTGGCTTCTGTTTTAGAAGGACCCAGGATCTGGGGATCTGCAGATTCTCAATGCTGGACTCACTTACAGGCAGGTCACTTGGCAGAGATCAGAGTATCCGGGCTCTCTGCTCTCTGGTTTGGCCCTGCTTCTTTGATGTGCAAATTTTATTAATTAAGTGCAAATTTATTAATTACACTTTATTCATTTTGTATCCCCCCATAAGCCCTTCCCTCCTCCCCTCCCGGTCCCACCTTCCCCCCCTTTCTACATGCATGCCCCTTCCCAAATCCACTGATAGGGTGGTCCTCCTGTCCTTCTTTCTGATCTTAGTCTATCAGTTCTCATCAGAAGTGGCTGCATTGTCAGGGTTCTAGGTTATCTCCACAGGTAGTCCTTGGTTGGAGTATGAGTCTCTGGGAAGTACCCTGTGTTCAAATTTTCTTGTTCTGTTGCTCTCCTCGTGGAACTCCTGTCCTCTCCAGCTCTTACTATTTCCCACTTCTTACATAAAATTCTTACACTCTGCCCGACAGTTGGCCATCAGGCTCAGCATCTGCTTTGACAGTTTGCACAGCAGAGGCTTTCAGAGGCCCTCTGTGGCAGATTCTGACGTTGTTTCCTGTTTTCTTCTTCTTGCTTTCAGAGGCCAACTGTAGCAGGTTCCTAGCTTGTTTCTTGTTTTCTTTTTCTTCTAATGTACATCCTCCTTGCCTTTTAGGATGGGGATTGAGCATTTTTAGTTAGGGTGCTCTCTTTTGCTTAGTTTGTTTAGATGTACAGTTTTAGTGGGTTTATTCTATGTTGTATGTTTATATGAGTGAGTATATACCATGTGTGTCTTTTTGCTTCTGAGACAACTCACTCAGGATGATCCTTTCCAGGTCCCACCATTTACCTGCAAATTTCATGATTTCCTTATTTTTCATTGCTGAGTAATACTCCATTGTATAGATGTACCACAGTTTCTGCATCCATTCTTCAGCTGAGGGGCATCTGGGCTGTTTCCAGCTTCTGGCTATTAGAAATAAAGCTGCTACAAACATGGTTGAGCAAATGTCCTTTTTGTGTACTTGAGCCTCTTTTGGGTATATGCCTAGGAGTGGTATGGCTGGATCTTGAGGAAGCACTATTCCTAGTTGTCTGAGAAAGCGCCAGATTGATTTCCAGAGTGGTTGTACAAGTTTACATTCCCACCAGCAGTGGAGAAGGGTTCCCCTTTCTCCACAACCGCTCCAGCATGTGTTGTCACTTGAGTTTTTCATCTTGGCCATTCTGATGGGTGTAAGGTGAAATCTCAGGGTTGTTTTGATTTGCATTTCCCTAACGGCTAGTGAGGTTGAACATTTCTTTAAGTGCTTCTCTGCCATTTGATTCCTCTACAGAGAATTCTCTCTTTAGCTCTGTTCCCCATTTTTTAAGTGGATTACTTGATTTGCTGCTTTTCAGCTTCTTTAGTTCTTTATATATACTGGATGAGTCCTCTGTCAGATAAAGGGTTGGTGAAGATTCTTTCCCAATCTGTAGGTGTCCTTTGCTTTACAGAAGCTTTTCACTTTCATGAGGTCCCATTTATTGATTGTTGCTCTTAGAGCCTGTGCTGTTGGTGTTCTGTTCAGGAAGTTTTCTCCTGTACCAATGAGTTCTAGGGTATTCCCCACTTTTTTTTCTAGCCAATTTAATGTGTCTGGTTTTATGTTGAGGTCTTTGATCCACTTGGACTTCAGTTTTGTGCAGGGTGATAAGTATGGATCTATTTTCATTTTTCTACATGTAGACATCCAGTTGGACCAGCACCATTTTTTGAAGATGCTATCTTTTCTCCATTGTATGGTTTTGGCATCTTTGTCAAAAATCAGGTGTCCATAAGTGTGTGGGTTTATTTCTGGGTCTTCTGTTCCATTCCATTGATCCACCATTCTGTTTCTATGCCAGTACCATGCAGTTTTTATAACTGTTGCTCTATAGTACAGCTTGAGATCAGGGATGGAGATACCTCCAGAAGATCTTTTATTGTAGAGGATTGTTTTAGCAATTCTCGGTTGCTTGTTATTCCATACGAAGTTGAGAATTTTTCTTTCCAGGTCTGTAAAAATTGTTTTCGCAATTTAATGGGAATTGCATTAAATCTGTAGATTGCTTTTTGTAAGATGGCCATTTTTACTATGTTAATCCTGCCAAGCCATGAGCATGGGAGATCTTTCCATCTTCTCATATCTTCCTCTAATTCTTTCTTCAGAGACTTGAAATTTTTTTCATACAAGTCTTTGACTTGCTTGGTTAGGGTTACACCAAGGTACTTTATGTCATTTGTGGCTATTGTGAAGGGTGTTGTTTCCCTAATTTCTTTCTCAGCCCTTTTGTCTTTTGTATACAGGAGTGCTACTGATTTTTTTGAGTTAATTTTGTATCCGGCCACTTTGCTGAAGGTGTTTATCAGCTGTAGGAGTTCTCTGGTAGAGTTTTTGGGATCACTCATGTATACCATCATATCATCTGCAAATAGTGATAATTTGACTTCTTCCTTTCCCACCTGTATCCCCTTGATCTCCTTCAACTGTCTTATTGCTCTAGCAAGGACTTCCAGCACTATGTTGAAGAGATATGGAGAGAGTGGGCAGCCTTGTCTTGTCCCTGATTTCAGTGGGATTGCTTTAAGTTTCTCTCCGTTCAGTTTGATGTTGGCTATAGGCTTGCTGTATATTGCCTTTACTATCTTTAGGTATGTGCCTTGTATCCCTGATCTCTCCAAGACTTTAAACATAAATGGGTGTTGGACTTTGTCAAATGCTTTTTCCGCATCTAGGGAGATTATCATGTGGTTTTTTTTCTTTCAGTTTGTTAATATGGTGGATCACATTGATGGATTTCTGTATATTGAACCACCCCTGCATACCTGGGATGAAGCCTACTTGGTCATAGTGGATAATATCTTTGATGTGTTCTTGGATCCGGTTTGCAAGTATTTTGTTAAGTATTTTTGCATCAATGTTCATAAGGGAGATTGGCCTGAAATTCTCTTTCTTTGTTGAGTCTTTGTGAGGTTTAGGTACCAAGGTGATTGTGGCTTCACAGAATGAGTTTGGTAATGTTCCTTCTGTTTCTATTTTGTGGAATAGTTTGAAGAGAATTGGAGTTAGCTCTTCTTTGAAGGTCTGGTAGAATTCTGCGCTGAAGCCATCTGGTCCTGGGCTTTTTTTGGATGGGAGACTTTTGATGACTGCTTCTATTTCTTTGGGGGATATAGGACTATTTAATTGATTTACCTGGTCCTGATTCAGCTTTGGTAAGTCAAATCGATCAAGAAAATTGTCCTTTTCATTTAGATTTTCAAATTTTGTGGCATATAGACTTTTGAAGTAAGTCCTAATGGTTGTTTGGACTTCCTCAGGGACTGTAATTATGTCCCCCTTTTCATTTCTGATTTTGTTGATTTGGGTGGTGTCTCTCTGCCTTTTAGTTAGCTTGGCTAAGGGTTTGTTGATCTTGTTGATTTTCTCAAAGAACCAGCTCTTGGTTTCATTGATTCTTTGAATTGTTTTATTTGTTTCTAATTGATTGATTTTAGCCCTGAGTTTGATTATTTCCAGCCGTCTACTCCTTTTTGGTGTGTCTGCTTCTTCTTTTTCTAGGGTTTTTAAGTGGGCCATTAAGTTGCTTGAATGAGCTGTCTCGAATTTCTTCTTGAAGGCACTTAGTGCTATGAACTTTCCTCTTAGCACTGCTTTCATTGTCTCCCACAAGTTTGTGTATGTTGTGTCTTCATTTTATTGAGTTCTAGGAAGACTTTAATTTCTTTCTTTATTTCTTCCCTGACCCAGCTGTTATTTAGTAACAAGTTGTTCAGTTTCTATGTGTGTGTAGGCTTTTTGCTTTTTCTGTTGTTGTTGAAGTCCAGCTTTATTCCATGATGATAAGACAGAATACAAGGGATTATTTCAATCTTCTTGTATCTGTTGAGACTTGCTTTGTGACCAACTATATGGTCTATTTTGAAGAAGGTTCCATGAGGTGCTGAGAAGAAGGTAAATTCTTTTGTGTTTGGGTGTAAAGTTCTGTAAATGTCTGTGAGGTCCATTTGATTCATGACCTCTGTCAGAGATATTGTTTCTTTGTTCAATTTCTGGTTTGTGGACCTGTCCTTTGTTGAGAGTGGGGTGTTGAACTCTCCCACTATTAATGTGTGGGGATCTATATGTGGTTTAAATTTTTATCAATGTTTCTTTTACAAATGTGGGTGCTCTTGTATTTGGGGCATAGATGTTCAGGATTGTGATGTCTTCCTGGTGGAATTTTCCCTTGATGGGTATGAAGTGTCCTTCCCCATCTCTTTTTATTAATTTTGGTTGAAAGTCTATTTTATCAGATATTAGAATGGCTACTCCTGCTTGTTTCTTGGGTCCATTTGCTTGGAAAGTCGTCTTCCAACCTTTTACCCTCAGGTAATGTCTATCTTTGTGCCTTAGGTGTGTTCCTTGTATGCAACAGATTGCTGGGTTTTGTTTATGTATCCATTCTGTTAATCTGTGTCTTTTTACTGGAGAGTTGAGTCCATTGATGTTGAGAGAGATTAATGACCAGTGGCTGTTAGATCCTTTGATTTTGATGTTGGCTGTGTTCATAAGGTTGTGTGCTTGGTTGCTTTTTGTTTTACTGTAATAAGGTTAATTTTTTCCTGTGTTTTCTTGACAGAAGCTAATTTTCTTGGGTTGTATTTTCCCTTCCAGTGTCTTCTGTAATACTGGATTTGTGTGTAGGTATTGTTGAAATTTGTTTTTGTCATTGAATATCTTGTTTTCTCCGTCTATGAGGACTGAGAGTTTTGCAGGGTATAGTAGCCTGGGCTGACATCTGTGTTCTCTTAGGGTCTGCATGATATCTGTCCAGGCCCTTCAGGCTTTCATAGTCTCTGTTGAAAAGTCAGGTGTGCCATTCTGATGGGTGTAAGGTGAAATCTCAGGGTCGTTTTGATTTGCATTTCCCTAATGGCTAATGAGGTTGAGCATTTCTTTAAGTGTTTCTCTGCCATTCGATGTTCCTCTTTCGAGAATTCTCTGTTTAGCTCTGTTCCCCATTTTTTAATTGGATTACTTGGTTTGTTGCTTTTCTGCTTCTTTAGTTCTTTATATATACTGGATATTAGCCCTCTGTCAGATAAAGGGTTGGTGAAGATTCTTTCCCAATCTGTAGGCTGTCTATTTGTTTTGATGACAGTGTCGTTTGCTTTACAGAAGCTTTTCAGTTTCACAAGGTCCCATTTATTGATTGTTGCTCTTAGAGCCTGTACTGTTGGTGTTCTGTTCAGGAAGTTGTCTCCTGTGCCAATGAGTTCTAGGCTGTTTCCCATTTTTTTTTTCCAACTGATTTAGAGTATCTGGTTTTATGTTGAGGTCCTTGATCCACTTGGACTTTAGTTTTGTGCAGGTGAAAAACTCAAGTGATAGCACATGCTGGAGAGGTTGTGGAGAAAAGGGAACCCTCCTCCATTGCTGGTGGGAATGTAAACTGGTTCAACCACTTTGGAAGTCAATCTGGCGCTTTCTCAGACAACTAGGAGTAGTGCTACCTCAAGACCCAGCTATACCACTCCTAGGTATATACCCAAAATTTGCTCAAGTACACAACAAGGACATTTGTTCAACCATGTTTGTAGCAGCTTTATTTGTAATAGCCAGAACTTGGAAACAACCCAGATGTCCATCAACGGAGGAATGGGTACAGAAATTGTGGTATTTTTACACAATGGAATACTACTCAGCAATCAAAAAGGAGGAAATCATGAAATTTGCAGGCAAGTGGTGGGATCTAGAAAAGATCATTCTGAGTGAAGTATCCCAGAAGGAGAAAGACAAACTTGGTATATACTCGCTTATATAGACCTACAAGATATGATAAACATAATGAAATCTACACACCTAAAGAAGATACTCAAGAAAGTGGACACAGGCGAAGGTGATTAATCCTCATTTAGAAAGACAAATGGGATGTGCATTGAACTTATGACAGGAGTCTACCACAAAAGGCATCTGAAAGACTCTACCTAGCAGTGTTTCAAAGCAGACACTAAGACTCATAACCAAACCCTCGGCAGAATGCAGGGAATCATATGAAAGAAGGGAAGTTAGTATGATATGGAAAGGATATGAGCTCTACAAAGACCAAACATATCTGGGCACAGGGTCTTTTCTGAGACTGACACTCAACCAAGGACCGTCTATGGATATAACCTAGAACTTCTGCTCGGATGTGGCCCGTGGTAGCTCAGTAACCAAGTAGTTTTCCAAAGTAAGGGGAACACGGACTATTTCTAACAGGATCTCAAGGGCAGGCTGTTTGACACCCCCCCCCGGGGAGGAGCAGTCTGTTAGGCCACAGAGGAGGACTTTGCAGCCAGCCCTGAAGATACCTGATAAAACAGGGTCAGATGAAAGGGGAGGAGGTCCTCCCCTATCAGGGGACTTGGAAAGGGGCAGGGAGGAGACCAGGGAGAGAGTGTGGCGTTGGGGAGGGAATGAGGGAGTGGGATACAGCTGGGACACAGAGTTAACAAAATGTAACTAAAAAGAAAAAAAAAATTTCAATTAAAATATGAAAAAAAAAAGAAAAAAAAAAGAAAAGTCAGGTGTGATTCTAATGGGTTTGCCATTATATGTTACTTGGCCTTTTTCCCTTGCAGTTTTTAGTATTTTTTCTTTGTTCTGTATACTTAATGTTTTGATTATTATGTGGCTGGAGGATTTTATTTTCTGGTCAAATTTGTTGGGTGTTCTGTAAGCCTCATGTATTCTTATTGGCTTCTCCTTTAACTTGGGGAAATTTTCTTCAATGATTTTGTTGAAAATATTTATGGGCCTTGGAGAAGGGAGTCTTCTTTTTCCTCTATACCTATTATTCTCAGGTTTTGTCTTTTCATATTGTCTTGGATTTCTTGGACGGTCTGTGTCAGGAATTTTTTTGGATTTAACATTTTCTTTGACAGATACATCGATTTCTTCCATTGTATCTTCTACACCTGAGATTCTTTCTTCCATCTCTTGTAGTCTGTTGGTTATGTTTACCTCTGTAGTTCCTGTTTTCTTCCCTAAATTCTTCCTCTCCATTATTTTCTCCATTTGTGTTTTCTTTAATTTTTCTAGTTCTATCTTCAGGTCTTGAGTTGTTTTGTTTACTTCCTTCACCTGTCTGATTGTATTTTCCTCTTTTTCTTTTAGTTCCTTCAACTCTGTTTCTTTTATTTCTTTCAGTGATTTAATTATTTCTTCTCTGAAGGCTGCAAACTCTTTGGCTGCATCTTCCTGTATTTCTTCACGAATGGCCATAATCTACTTGTCTTTAACTTCCTCCATTTCTTTATGGATAGCCATGATCTGTTTGGTTTTATCTTCCTAAATTCTTTACGTATTTTATTTGTTTCCTCTATTATCCTCTTCATCAGCATAGATGTAAGGTCATCTTCTTGATTTTCTATTATGCTGCGTTGTCCAGGTCTGTTCGCCCCTGGATGGCTGGGTTCTGGAGATGCCATATTTCTCTGTCTTTTGTTGGTTGAGCTTTTACGCTGACCTCTACCCATTGGGCTGTTTTAGGTGTTGGCTGTTAGTTTCTGTGCTTCCTGGAGTCCTGAGGTAGGGAGAATCCCTTTGGCGGGAAGATGATTTTTTCTGAAGGCGTCCTCCTCTGCTTTTTGGTTATGGTCACTGTATGGCCAGTGTTTCTCAGGAATTGCCACTGCTCACATCAGGTGTATAGCCTGAGTAGTAGCTGTGGTCTTTGTTAGGCAGGGGGGGATCTCCTCTTATCCATAGAAGTTCTCAAGACAGCTGCCCCACTGCTGGGTTTCTCGTTATAAATTTAGTGAGCTGCTGCTGTTGTTACAGTTTTCCAGGTACAGTCCTCTTGAAGAACCTGCTGATTCTCTAGCTGTGGGGTTTTCTCCCAACAGGGAAACTTAGTCTGTTATCCTGGGGCACACAGTTCTGTCCAGGAAAGTGAGAGGAGCGCCCAGCAAGTCTCTGGGCCAGAGGCTGAGTGCTCTGCTTTGGGCCTGGAGAATGTGCACCAAGGTTGAGTTGGTGCCTGGGGGTGCCGCTCTGGTCTGGAGGCTGGGTGCCTCACTCTGGACCAGAAGCTGTGTGTCCCTGTCTGGGATGGCGGCTGCAGGCACTCCTCTGGTCCGGACTCTGTGGATGTGGCCCTCTTGAAGGACCAGGGATTCCCACAGTTTTGTCAGTCTAGCTAGGGATAACTGGTTGATCCTTGGCACAGTATCTGAGGGCTGCTGTAATGGTTCTCTGGCTTTTGTAGGTCTGAGGATGCAGCTGTGTGCCCCAGTCCCCTAGGGGTACTCAATAATGGTGGCTGAGCACAGCGCTCCTGCCTTCATTAGAAAGCTAGAGCCTAGACTCTTCGTGAATCCAGAAAGTCTTTTGGTGCTGGGTGTCCTAAGCGTTAGACCTGATGATCCCCCCGCTGGGGGTTTCCTCCTGCCAGAGATACCCAGTCTTTGCTTTGGGGACTGCCATTCTGTCTGGGGTGGCGAGTAGAACCCACAGGCACAGATGACTGCCTGTGGCTCTGCCTTTCTGGCCTTTGGGAGCCTGGGCGTCTGCCTAAACTGGATAATTTTCTAGAGACCTTTTCAGGGTGGGGGTGTCAGCTGAGTGCTCTGAGATCAGACCAGCAGTTTCCCTCCCTGTGGGTTTGCACCTGACAGTGAAACTCAGTCTGTGGTGCCCTGGTGTCCTGGTGCCCTGAGGCCCACATTTCTATCTGAGGCGGCGAATCAGGCACACAGGCAGAGCTCTGTGTAGGCACCTGGGTTCCCGGCTCTGGCTCCGGGCTGGCTCCTGGGGCGTCCGCGGAACCCGAGTCTTTTCCATGGGATGTCTGGGTGACCTAAGGTTGGTCCCAATCGTTTCCTGCTCCATGGTGTTATCTCTCGACTGGAAAATCCTGTCTGTGATGTTCTGGACCCACAGTTCAGTCTGAGACAGTGACCAGATCACGCTGGCATGTAGCTTTGGGCTGGTGACCAAGCGCCTGGCGGAACCAGGATCTCTTCAGCAGTTTAGCTGATTGAGTTAAAGCTGATTGAATCCCCCACTGTGGGGTATCCTCTCACCTGTGAAACACAATCACTTGTGTTTTATGGCTGCGAGTCCTGATTGTTGGTCACTGTGCCAATCCTGTTGTGCTGCTCCTCAGAATGAGAGTCCTCCCAGTGCTGCCATCTTGCCCCACCCCTTTAATTTAGTTTTTATGAATTACACTTTATTCCCTTTGAATCCCAGTGGTAGCCCCCTTCCTCATTCCCTTCCAATCCCACCCTCCTTCCCTCATGTCCTCCCATGCCCCTCTCCAAGTCCATCGATAGGGGAGGGCCTCCTTCCCTTCCATCTGACCCTAGCTTTTCAGGTCTCACCCGGACTGGCTGCATTTTCCTCCACTGTGGCCTAGAAAGACTGCTCCCCACTCAGGAGGAGGTGGTCAAAGAACCAGCCACTTGAGTTCATGTCAGAGACAGTCTCTGTTCCCATTACTAGGGAACCCACTTGGACACTGAGCTGCCATGGGCTACATCAGTGCAGGAGTTCTTGGTTATCTTCATAAATGGTCCTTGGTTGGAGTATACTGGAACTTCACATTTCTAAATGTATACTATGTTGTATACAAAAATCTATACCAATGTAAAATTTTTGGTTTATTGATATTCTTTAGTTTAAAAGTGGATTCAATAATCTACTTATTTGTGTGTGATTATGTGGCTATAGCATGGCTCATTCTTTAGTGTTAATGTACTATGATATCTGAAGAACTTATGCAGTGAGAATTTAAGTCGCAAAGTATATTTCAGCCCATAAAAACCTAATGAAGAGTACTTGAAGCTATATTATCAATAGAATTATACACGGTATGTTCTAAAAGCAGAGAAAAATTTTATGAATTTTTATAAATTTGTAAAATTTATACATTTATTGAAAAATGTAGCCAAATTTTATCCTACCATACTTATATGCTTCCTTTTTTTAATTTTTATTATCCCCTTTTTCCCTAATACTAGATAGGAGAGAAAGAAGGGTAAATGAAAGAAAAAGAAAGAAAGAAATCCCTAAATCCAACCTCCTGTACTTTATTTCTCCCCTGATCAAGACCTTTAACAACTCATGACACATTCCTCCTTAAATTAGGACAAACATCAGTCACCCAGTGTAAGGTCAAAAACCACCTACACCCTCTGTGGTCTAGCAAGGCTGCTCCTCCCTTAGGGGTGGGGGGGAGTTCAAATAGCCTGCCATTGAGTTCATGTCAGAAATAGTTCCTGTTCCCCTTACTAGTGTACCCACTTGGACACTGAGCTACCACGGGCTACATACGAGCAGGGGCTCTAGGTTATATCCATGCATGATCCTTGGTTGGAGAATCAGTCTCAGAAAAGTCCCCTGTGCCCAGATACATTTGGTCCTTGTGGAGCTCCTGTCCTCTCCAGGTCATACTAATTCCTCCTTCTTTCATATGATTTTTCTGCACTCTGCCCAAGGTTTGGTTATGAGTCTCAGCATCTGCTTTGAAACACTGCTAAGTAGAGTCTTACAGAGGCCCTCTGTGGTAGGTTCCTGTCAGTCCTGAAGAGAGGTGATAAGCTAAGGTCAGATGGAAGGGGAGGAGCACCTTCCTTATCAGTGGACTTATAGAGGGACAAGGAGGAGATAAGGGAAGGAGGGGGCTACACCTGGGATGGTAAGTTAATGAACTGTAACAAATATAAAAAATAAAAAATTTAATTAAAAAAAACCCCACCCACTCCACCTCATGTGAATAGGACATCATTCTCTTAAAAATGCTTTCTACTGTCTGGGGTTCATGGCATCTTTTGGGTACTCTAAGAAAATTGGTATATTGTTCAAGTCTTAACAAAGCTAGCCGTATCATTTGTTGTCTAGTCTTTGTTTGTTAGGAAAAAGTAGGGTTTAACTGAAGTCCTGGCTTGAACAGTCTGTGAAGCTGGACCATCTTACTAGGCATTCGAACTTGTGCTGGTTGTAGACTTTTGAGATGACAACTACTGAGGCAGTCTGTGAGGCTGGATCATATGGGATACTTGTTTTGTCTTCACTGGTGTCTGGTCCTTTTGTTCTGTACACACATAAAACTTTACAATTAACATACATTTCCGCATTAACACATGTATGAAGGTGTGGTGTGCACAAATCAGCTAAAGATGATTCTCTGCTCTTTGTTTGAGCAGGAAAGGCATCAAACTTCATATGTCCATTTGGACTGTATAACCAAACTGTGATATAAATTTCCATCCTTGCCATTTGAAAGGATGGCATGTACTAGTAAATCAGGAGGACTCTGCAGCCAACAAAATCTATTTGCTACGCATAGACGTTTATGCCTCAACCAGTCTCAGAGATGTTCCCATGTCGAGGAATCAGCATACATATCATCTGTTTGGTTTTTTTGTTTTGTTTTGTTTTGTTTTTGTTCTTCTTCTTAGTTTCTTCCTTCATGTCTGTAGACAAGATTTAAGGAGGTCTTCCCTTGCCAAATCTAATCTTAATTAACTTTGATGGAATTCATAGCTTTTCTTCTCCTGTAGAATCAAAGGCATAACCTTTCCCCAACACAACACATATTTTCTGGTTTCCATTCTGAAGTGAGCACATCTACAGGCTGATCTAATTGATCTAAATAATCAGTCCTTTCTAAAATCCAGTGTTCTTCAGCAGCTGTGCTACCTGTCTCAATGGTATTTAAATTTTTTGAAGTCCATTAAGCATTGTTTACTCTATCTCTGAAAGATCCCATAATAATCTTCTTGTTTATGAGCAATTCCTTTAAAGTCCTTTTAGAACTCTCCACAATTGCTTGTCCTGTATGGCTATGATATATATCTGTAACATTTTCTATGCCATAATGTCTAAAAAATTATTGTACTTTACTGAATACATAGGCCGGAGCATTATCAGCTGCAATCTGCAAAGGTATCTTCAAGATAGCCATCACCTCTACTAAATGTGGAATCTCCAAATCATCCTTTTCAGAATTCAAGGCTAAAGCCACTGGAATTCTGAATATGTATCCATGCAATGCTCACATACTTTAATTTTTCAAAATCTACAAAATGAGACACATAAGCTATTGTATAACATTGTTCTATGGTGGCATCATTAAAAAGAATCTTTATCAGTAACTCAACATATTGTCCTTCACTTAGCAACTGATCCTTGACAACATCAGTATAATATATGGTCTGATTGTGTTGGGTCACTGCTGAAGCCTTTTAGGTAATATTTCTGTGGGCTGCCATTCTGTAATTTCATCACAAGGTGGTTCTTTAGGCTTTAGGTTGTATTCCTCTATTCTGAATCAAAGGATTTTCCAATTTCTTTTCTATTGCCTCCATTCTAGCATATAATTTTTCAGTCCTCTTCTCATAGTCTGTTTTATTCTGATATTTCTTAAAGACAATACATAAAATTGCAAAATTACCAAAAATTTATTTTGTATGCTGATTATTGAAACACAATTATATGGGATCCATATGCCCTCTGCCATTGCATTTTCCATTTTTTTTAAAAATATTTAAACCCAGTATTTCTTTCTATGACTGCCTATGTTCAGTTTCTTTACTTTTATTAGCATCTACACACCTTTCAAAATATTTCTATGTATTTCTCTTTCTTTTCTTCTTTTGGAGACCTTTCTTTCTATGCACATTTACCTCTGTTTTTTTGTTTGTTTTGTTTTGTTTTGTTTTTTACTGCACTTACATTACTGTAGCCCTGGAAAAATGTTCCTCTTGCCCTTCTGTGCATCTGGAGACTCCTTCTGTGACTCCACTTAGCACCAGGCTGTGGGGGCTGGCTCCACCCACTTGGGTCTGTCTAGCAGGCTATATCACTGGTTCTGGTTTGCAGGCTCTCCTTCATCTTCCTTGTGAGCTGAGCCTCATGCCAGAGTGCACTGAAGCTGTGCCTTCCCACCCCAGCTTTATTGTGGAAGCTGTTTCTACCTATTATCCTGTGGAGCAGCACAGGCTGACCTTTGCCACTCCTGTTGGTCCAGTTTGGGGCAGTGTATGGCTGTTAGGGCAGAGTTCCCTGCCTTCCACTCAGAACTTTTCCCTGGCTCTAAACTTGGATTTCTAGCCCCACTTTGCACAGATTCTCTAGTACTAACACAGAGACTTTTTGTTAAAAAATAAGGATTATGAAAACTTGGCCTTAGCTTCATCTTGTTCTTATAACCTAGCTCTTATAACTTAAATAAACATGTTTATGTTAATCTATGTTCTTCCAAAAGGCTCACTATCTCTCCTCAGTACATCCAACTTCCTGGGCATCTGTCTGATAAGTCTCCCAAGCCTCAGATTCTTTCCAAGAGTTCCTATCTCTACCTAGAAGGCTCACCAATCATCTTCTGTCTAGCTATTGACATTCATCTCTGTATTAAACCAATCAGAAGCTGTTGGAGGAAGTCTTTATAAAATATGATGCAGCCAAAATAACAATACCAAAATCTGGGCTATAATCAGATCTCTGCCAGTACAGAAATTAGCATTTGAATAATAAAGACGACCTTTACACAGCACAAAAAAACATCACCCCAACCCAGAGGAACACTACCAAATTAATTTTATAAGGCTACAATCATCTTGATACCTAAATCCCACAAAGATTCAACCAAGAAAGCATCTCCCTTATGAAAACTGATGCAAAAATACTCAATAAAATACTCGCAAACCAAATCCAAGAAGACATCAAAAACATCATCTACCATGATCAAGAAGGCTTCATGCCAAGGACTAGAATCCCTAAGAAAATTTGTAGTAATTATTTTGGTCTATATCTTGGAACAACTGTTTTGATTTTTTTCTTGTAATGATTTTGTTGGTTTTGGGTGAAGGCTTTTATGTTTCTCTCTAACAACATTTACGCATGTACTTCTTTCTTCTGTGTGTGGAGGGATGGGTGGTTTTATACATGTGGATGCAGATGCCATGTTGCTCATGTGAAGATCGGAGGATGACTTGGGTGAGACAGTTCTCTTCTTCTACAACATGGAGTCTGTAGATCAAACTCAGGACTTCAGGTGGGGTTAATGGTGGGGTTCTTTACCTCCTGAGGCATCTTGATGTTCCTAATTACAGATGTAACAGCTTACACATAAAAACATACATTCATAATATTTCAGGAAATGATAAAATACATTATTTTTTTTTGTATTTCCTAAACATTTATCTCAGTTTCAGTTAAAAAACTAACTATTTCTGGCGTAGTTGATGTAATAACATCCCTATGCCTGAAAATCATATATTTAATTAACACATTAACATCTGAGATATTTCTCAATATTAACATATGGTGGACACATATTTACAGGTAAAAGGTAAAAATCATACCTGATCACCCATAAATTCTCATCCCAAAGATCTGAAAATCATCTAATCTATGTAAGCCTGTTCACATTAGCAAGAGAAATATAAATAAAAACAAAGCATTTATAAAGATTGCCTATTTAAATTCTATCCAAGAAAAGTATATTTATTGTACAGTTAATAATTTTTAATAGCTTCTGTGATACAAAAGTTTAACTGGGTTTTATTCTCTTGATATAAATCACAGGCTACTCTAAAAAGGTCGTCATATCGATGGAAGGCGTGCATACTAAATTTACTCTCCATGCCAGTGTGGCTCAAAACAAACATCAAATATTCAAAAATCATGAATTCCAAATTATTTATGGCTAAAAACAGTACCAGTGGTGTCAGTTTCCATTCCACATCTCTTAAATCACACTTCTTAATTGATGATTCTGTTCCTATGATTTCACATACTCATCTATTTTATGATTTATACCTTCATAAAGATGTGCCTAAGGAAAAAAAATCCTTAAAATATATTAACGACAAAGGAATTGGTTAGAAAAATGCTGTATCAAAACTATTGTATCAACTTTTCTCATTTTAGCATGTACTCTCTTAGGACATTTTCTCCTCATGACAGTAATGTCTGCTCGGTATAAGAATTTAGTTAAGTACAAAGAAAAAGAGTTACATCAATTTTCCCAGGGTTCCCAGGGTACTACTATCCACATTTCCTATTTATATATCCACTATACACACACACACATTACATATATACATATCCATTTATATATCCATTTATATATATATATATATATATATATATATACACTACAAGTTTTCAAATATATATGCATATGTGTGTATACATATTGGATATATATATTGCACATATATACACAGTATGTATGTACGTTGAATATGCGCAATATATGTTGTGTACATGTACACTACATATGCATATAAGTGTGTGAATATTATATATGTCATGATATAAATGTGTATATACTTTTGAAATAGTAATTTCATAAAATTACTATTTTATAAACATCATAATTTCATTCCCTGGTAAGATTAATTTATCAGTAATATTTTTCAATAACTGCAAAATAGTTCATAGTGTACACATTACACTTGTTATAATATTTTGAGCCTATTTCCTCTATCTGGGCAAGTAAGCAGGCTTATTATTCTCCCCAAACTGTGCAGTGCATGATTATTATCAAATACATATGTTGCTGTATAATTGTCTGTTGTAGGTGGTGATTAATATTTACTATTGATATATCTTCTGGTAAAGCTGCGGTTAATCCTAAACAGCTGTATAACCAAATCACCACACAGAGAACACAATGCTGGGCAATAGATACTCCATCCTAAACCTCCAAGTCCTCATAGTTTCTACCATTCAGATTTCCCACATTATACCTGCTTTTAGTAATATATTTAGGTCCAGTCCATCTCTCCATGTAGCTCCAAAATCTCTCCTCCTCCTCTGCCTCCCACACCTTCCTCTCCCCTGGCTCCTTTCTGTCTTCCTGCTTCCTTTTCATTGCTCAACATTGTGACTGGTTGTTTTTTTTGTTTGTTTGTTTTGTTTTTTTTTTTTTTGTTTGGTTCTTTTTTATTTTATTTTTCTTATTAGTTACATATTGTTAACTCTGTGTCCCAGCTGTATCCTGGTCCCTCATTCCCTCCCCAACCCCACACTGCCTCCCTGGTCTCCTCCCTACCCCTTTCCAAGTCCACTGATAGGGGAGGACCTCCTCCCCTTTCATTTGACCCTGTTTTATCAGGTATCTTCAGGGCTGGCTGCAAAGTCCTCCTCTGTGGCCTAACAGGACTACTCCTCTCCTGGGGGTGGGGGGGTGGGGAGGTCAAAGAGCCTGCCCTTGAGATCCTGTTAGAAATAGTCCTTGTGCCCCTTACTTTGGAAAACTACTTGGTTATTGAGCTACCACGGTGTGGCTGGTTGTTTTATTTTGGCATGTTTACACAAAGTTGAGACAGGTGATGCCGGGGACCAAGAATCCCAGGCACAAACTCATGGCTGATGCTGGCGCCAGAGGCTGCATTAGCTTTGACCTCCTGGATAGATTGCTTTCTGAGACCGGGAACCACCCCCCACCTGATTCTCCCACATGATTTCCCCCACCTAATTCCCCCACCTGATTCCCCCACCTGATTCCCCCACCTGATCCCCCCACCTGACCGGTTTTAACAGTTAATGTTAAAACCTTAATGAATCACAAGATAGCCTCCCGCCCTTCTCCCTCCAATTTTTTACTTCCTTATTCTTTGAGCTTAAAAGTAAAGCTTTGCCCCACAATAAATGGGACTTTGACAAGGAAAACTGCTTGGTCCCGTTCTTCTCTCTCACCCGTTTTTCTTCAGGCTTGGCCCTCTTCAAAGACCCACGAATTACCGTCTGCGCAGGGGACAAGGTGATGCTTAGAATAAGTATCACAATGCAAGGTCGGGATTGAAACCAGAGAGTGGGGGAGAGAAATCATCATTTGAATGAACAACGGTAAATTGTATACATCCCAAAAGAACATTATACCAACAATTGTCTTAGAAGTATGAGTTCCTACACATTTTTAGTATCCTAAAAACAGTGGATGTTAAGCCTCTTGAATAGTTTTACACCATTCCTTTTTCTTGAAACAATGCATTTTTCATTAATATCAGTTGATAATCATAACTTTCAAACAACAAAATAATAGAACACATATTGACTGTAAAGCATTTCCGTCTGAATACAGAGTGACTTAGTCTGTTGACTGTTATGCAATATATTTCTATTTTATTTATAGCATTGATTAGATCACATGTTCTTTTCCTCCCTTGTTTCAAAAGCCAATTTATCTTGAATTAAAATTAATTATAGTATAGATTTTGGATTTTCTCTTTCTTGGTCTGTTTCTGCAAAAAAAAAAAAAATACAGTCAGGTCTTTCCTTGTATAGTTTTTCTTCCTTGTGCTATCACAAGAATCCTAGGGTCAGGACTATAATATTATCAGTGTCTAAAGCTTCTGGGTTAGGGGTAGAGACTTGTGTCTACTTCCCTCTCTGTGCTGGGACTACATCAAGCTTAGACCTGTGCAGGGCAGGCCCTGTGCATGCTGCCATAGTATTTGTGAGGTCATATTTGCATCAGTTCTGCTGTAATTGGAGGACACTGGTTTTGTTGGTGTTATCTTCTACCTCCAGCTCTTGCAATTTTTCTGTCCCCTCTTCCTCATTGTTTTTAAAGCCCTGAGTGGGGGGAAGGGTGTTGATAAAGACATTCTACTTAGGACAGAATTTCCCAGAGTCTCTCACTCTTGACACATTGTCCAGTTGTAGGTTTCTGAAATAGTACCAAATATCTACAGAAGTATAATAGATGAATCAATGCTCAGATATGGCTACATTAAATAATAGGTACTGGAAGATATAAAATAAAGAAATGTAAAAAAATAAAAAAAGTTATCTGACATCAGCTTTTACATGAACCATACAGTTTTTACCTATCTCTTCAGTTATTTTGAAGAGAACTTTCCAAGTTTCATCATTGACTAAGTAGCAAGTTCCATGGCTGAAGAATTTCCCACCGTGTAAAGTTTCTTCTCTCTAACTGAAGAAACTAACACATACTCTCTAGTAGAAAACAGATTGGTAGAATCTAACTACTGTAGCATATGAGCAGGCCCACCACACCTCCGTGTGTTACTACCTTGTCATACTGTTTTCATGGATTATCTGATTAGTTGGGAGAAAAACAGGTTTATGATGGTCTCTTATCCATAGGAATCTGTGGGAACCTTTCAATGAAATTCAAATGGTCAGTGAGTTTGGAGAATGTAATTAACATTTTTAGAACTAGTTAAATATACTGCCTTATTTATACATTCAAGTAGTAAAAATAGCACTTTAGGACTCATGTACTAATTTAAAAATCACATATTTTGATATCAAATTGCAATTGTTGCAGATGTCTCAAAAATTATCACTGTTTTAGAATTACAATAATCATTATACATTCCATTTACCATCTTAATTAACACACTGAAACAGAAACAAAATTATCTTATTATTAATGTTATTTATAGTTAAATTTAACTCCTTTTCAATTAATTTAATCTACTGGGCTACTAAGATCTTATTTTGGAAGAGCTTCATAGGCCTCACCAGACTATCAAAGTTGTCTTTGTTACCCAAAAGTTTCAAATCTGAGGACTCACTGATTGTAGCCCTTCAGTAACATTTTTTATGGTTTATACTATAAATTATTTGTAAAAAACAAACAAACAAAAAAAACCAAGCCAATTTCCTTGAGATTTCCAAGTTAAATTCATTCACAATAAATAGATGTAGCAGCAAAATATTTGTAATCTTTTCCAACAATACTGTGGCCTTAGTTTGCCACATTTTCTGAGTTCCTTACAGCCTCATATCTAATTAATTTATTGGTTCTATTTTTATAGGCATTGCAGGTTTTCGCCTCTATCATAAAGCCTTACAATGGTGGCTTACTGCACTGATATTTTGAGATTTGAAAGATGCTATTAGTTATTTGGTGGTTTTGACTAAAGTAGATGAAAACTAAACTTTTGTACAAGACAATATTCAAGCATAAGGTTTACACATACATTGTCAATGCCAACCATTGGCATTGGTTGTTAAAGAACTATTTGTTCTTTAACAAATAGGCCACAAAGTTATTTATAGCACCCCAGAAAAATGTCTGTGTGCCACAGTGGAAAATAATTTCTTTCATTTCAGTACAACTTAATAGGTAAAATCATTTTCTTATCTCTTCACTGTGTTTGAATCAACTTTTAACATTCTGTAAATATATATTTAATAAATGTGCATTGTATAATATTTGTAATAAATAATAACACGACTTATAGGAGCAGAAAGATATTTTCAGATTTGAAATTCAGATAGCTTTATTTCAAAAAGTACTTACCAACTTTTTTGTAACTTTCAATAATTACTAGTAAAATAAAGTAACTTTTACAAATGGTTGAAAATTGATTGTGCCGATGTGATTTTCTGAAAAAAAAATATTTTTTCAGTTCTCAAATAGTAATCTTCCATTGTGGAAACACATTAAGAGAAAACATGTGGTTTTAGAAATTACTTTTAAAGGAGTTATATAGGTACCTGATGTTTGGAACTGATTGGCCATTTAAGTATTTTAAAATGCATCAGCTCTCAATCTGTTGCAAACCTAGTTGCACTCAAAGGAAAGGTAGAAAAATCATGGTTGAGAAAATAGATCAGTGTAGTGGAACGTTCATCACTCGTTTGAGTAAGTGGGCTATTTCACATAGATTCCACACCTGTATATGTCTTGTGTTATTTCCTATAATACATATCTATAATAAAATTCAGTTCCTAATTTAAATATACTACAAAATAAGCAATGATAAGACAAGCTAAGTATAACAGTATATAACAATAAAATCATGCAGAGCCAGAGAGAGAACTAAATCATAAATGTATGTTGCAAAAGCATGAGGATCTGAGTTCAATCCCAAGAATCTACATACAGAGGCAGACCAATAGATAGAGAAACAAACACACAGAGAGACTTATACTTTCCTAAAATGCCCTATTATACTGTCCTGACCATTCTTCTTGGGATAATGTGAGATGAAATAATATAATGCCTTCTTCTTGAGCTAAAGTGAAGTGGTATAAGCTTTTGTGTTGCAGCGTTAAGCAATTCTTGATCTTATTTTAACACACACACTATAATAATGTAAATAATCAGTAACCTTCCTGTATACAAAGGACAAAGGGCCGAGAAAGAAATTAGGGAAACAACACCCTTCACAATAGCCACAAAGGACATAAAGTACCTTGGTGTGAACCTAACCAAGCAAGTCAAAGACTTGTATGAAAAAAATTTCCAGTCTCTGAAGAAAGAATTAGAAGAAGGTATGAGAAGATGGAAAGACCTCCCATGCTCATGGTTTAGCAGGATTAATATAATAAAAACGGCCATCTTACCAAAAGCAAACTACAGATTCAATGCAATTCCCATCAAATTACCAACACAATTCTTTAGAGACCTTGAAAGGAAAATTCTCATCTTCATATGGAACAAAAAGAAACCCAGAATTGCTAAAAACAATTCTCTACAGTAAAAGATATTGAGAGGTATCTCCATCCCTGATCTCAAACTGTACTATAGAGCAACAATACTAAAAACTGCATGGTACTGGCATAGAAACAGACTTGTGGATCAATGGAATCGAATAGAAGACCCTGACATAAATCCATACACTTATGGACACCTGATTTTTGACAAAGATGCCAAATCCATTCAATGGAAAAAAGACAGCATCTTCAACAAATGGTGCTGGTCTAACTGGAAGTCTACATGTAGAAAAATGCAAATAGATTCATACTTATCACCCTGCACAAAACTAAGGTTCAAGTGGATCAAAGACCTCAACATAAAACGAGACACACTAAACCGCTTAGAAAAAAAAAATTGGGGAATATCCTTGAACTCATTAGCATAGGAGACAACTTCCTGAACAGAACACCAACAGCACAGGCTCTAAGAACAGCAATCAATAAATGGGACCTCATGAAACTGAAAAGCTTCTGTAAAGCAAAGGACACTGTCCTAAGAACAAAACAACAGCCTACAGATTGGGAAAAGATTTTCACCAACCCTATATCTGACAGAGGGCTAAAATCCAGTATATATAAAGAACTCAAGAAGTTAAACAACAAAAAATCAAGTAATCCAATTAAAAATGGGGTACAGAGCTAAACGAAGAATTCTCTACAGGGGAATATCGAATGGCAGAGAAACACTTAAAGAAATACTCAACCTCATTAGCCATCAGGAAATGCAAATCAAAACAACCCTAAGATTTCACTTTACACCCATCAGAATGGCTAAGATCAAAAACTCAAGAGACAACACATGCTGGAGAGGTTGTGGAGAAAGGGGAACCCACCTCCACTGCTGGATGGGAATATAATCTTGTACAACCACTCTGGAAAGCAATCTGGCGCTTTCTCAGACAACTAGGAACAGTGCTTCCTAAAGATCCAGCTATACCACTCTTAGGCATATATCCAAAAGATTCTCAAGTACACAATAAGGACATTTGCTCAACCATGTTTGTAGGAGCCTTATTTGTAATAGCCAGAAGATGGAAACAGCCCAGATGCCCCTCAGTGGAGGAATGGATGCACAAATTGTGGTATATCTACACAATGGAATATTACTCAGCAATAAAAAAACAAGGAAATCATGAAATTTGCAGGTAAATGGTAGGATCTAGAAAAGATCATCCTGAGTGAGCTATCCCAGAAGTAGAAAGATGTACACGGTATATACTCACTCATATAGACATATGATATAGGATAAACCTACTAAAATCTGTACACCTAAAGAAACTAATCAAGAGGGAGGACTCTTCCTAAAGTGCTCAATTCCTATCCAGAAAGGCAAAGAGGCTGGACATCAGAAGAAGGAGAAAATAGGGAACAAGTCAGGAGCCTGACACAGAAGACCTCTGAAAAGCTCTGCCCTGCAGACTATCAATGTAGATACTGAGACTTATGGGCAACCTTTGTGCAGAGTGCAGGGAATCTTAGGAAAGAGTGGGAAACAGCAAGATCTGGAGAGGACAGGAACTCCACAAGGAGAGCAACAGAACCAAAAAATCTGAGCACAGGGGTCTTTCCTGAGACTGATATTCCAACCAAGGACTATGCATGGAGATAACCTAAGACCCCTGCACAAATGTAGCCCATGGCAGTTCAGTATCCAAGTGGTTTCCATTGTAATAGGAACAGGGACTGTCTCTGACATGAACTGATTGGCCTGCTCTTTAATTACCTCCTTCTCAGGGGGAAACAGCATTACCAGGCCTTATAAGAAGACAATGTAGGCACTCCTGATGAGATCCAATTGACTAGGATCAGAAGGAAGGAAAAGAAGTCCTCCCCTATCAGTGGACTTGGGGAGGGGCATGCATGCAGAGGGTGGAGGAAGGGAGGGATTGGGGACGGGAAGAGTGAGGGAACCACGGGGGGGGGGGATACAAAGTGAATAAAGTATAATAAAAAAAGAAATATTTGTAAAAAAAAAAAAGAAAATATTTAGATTGAATAAAATAAGAATGTATTACATCAAAAAAATAATGTACCAGTTGATATTGATATGGTAATTGAGATATCTATTTGTCGAGAAAGGAACTGTTCTATGTCCACAATAAACTGCTAGAGAAAGAGGCAATTCATAGGCCAATTTGAGTAGTGCAAGCTAGACTTGGACAAGTGGGTTGCTCTTCAGTGACAAGGTCCAGAGAAGGAAGGTCCAAGGGATCAGAGATAAAGAATTTAAACAGTGGGCTTAACAGGTCTTAGACAAGCTATGTCTTACAGCAAGAAAGCTTATCACAAAGTGCAGCATCATATATACTATTTCAGGAGATAAATGTTATGAAATCACTAGAAAAAAAAATCAAGCAATGTTGCACAAGCAGAACAGAGACTATTTCAAAGAAGTTACAGGTTGAGCACATTCTGTCTTTGATGGGAGGGAAGCCATGTTTGCATAGGTCTTTCCTGGGGGGGGGGGAGCCATATTACCAGTAATCAAAACCGTAATTCCTTCAAGGCCCTGGCCCCCAGTCCCAGTCTGAGGCTGCCACATCTGTCCCTGTTAAAGGCGCAGAACCAAATTTATTTTTGTTTATTAGGGCCTCTGAAGAAGCCTTGGATCATCAGCCTGTCTCTCAGCACAAGTTTCTATCAGGCAACACAAGCTGCTGCATGATTTCATTTAAAAACCTGTGATTATTTCTTCTTATTGATGATGTTTGACCCTGGGTAAATAGAACTGAACCACAGATCATGAAAAGAGCGTAACTATCATATTCAAGTAAAAGAAAGACTGTTTGATTAGCTAGCTTAGAACAATAATGAATTTGCCTTTATCTTTCCTTCCTAAAATGAATTGCTCTATCTCTCTCTCTCTCTCTGCTAACTGTGCATACCCAAAGTAAACTAAATTCAGTTAAATAAGGAAGCAGAAGAGCATGCTTATGTTCTTATGTCAAAAATTGTCCAAGTGGGGACTGTTTTAAGCCTGACGTTAGCAATGTCACTTATATTTTAGATTCCATTTATTTATGTTCAGTGTTATCAGGAGCTCTGGATCCTGACAGTGTTACTAAAGCTGAAGTGAATCATCATCTAAAGTGATTTCTTAACATGAAACTGAGTCAGAAATAACAGTACCATCCCATAACTTCTTACAAGTCTGAATTTAAGATTAAAGTGATGGCAAAATGGTTAAGTGCTTGAGCATGAGAACCTGAGGTCAAGTGACAGACCCAAGTAAGAAAAAAGCCATTCAGTGTCTTAATTAATGTCTTTATCTGAAGAGACTTTACAACCAAGGCAACTGTTATTTTAAAATAGCATTTAATCGGTGGCTTGCTTACAGGTTCTGAGGGTTACTCCATGGTTATCATGGAGGGAAGTGGACACACAGGGTGCGGGAGCAGTAACTAATGCAAGGGCAGCAAACAGAGAAAGAGAGAGAGAGAGACAGAGAGACACAGAGACACACACACACACAGACTGGGTCTTCTGTGGGCTTTTGAAACTTCAAAGCCTCCCGCCCCCGACCTCCAACAAGGCCACACCTACTCTAATAAGGCTACATCCCCAAACAGTTCATCAACTGGAGACTAAGAACACGAATATATGAGCATATATGGGG
Source organism: Psammomys obesus (assembly GCF_907164565.1). Taxonomy (NCBI): domain Eukaryota; kingdom Metazoa; phylum Chordata; class Mammalia; order Rodentia; family Muridae; genus Psammomys; species Psammomys obesus. The sequence continues at coordinate 14,304,656 of NW_026596166.1, read as the reverse complement.
CATTTTCATTCAAGTCAACACACATTGGAACGTGTGCTTGTGAACCCAGACAGATGAACCCCTGAGGCTTGCTGGACAGCTACTTAACCTCACCAGTGAGCTCCAGACCAGCAAGAGACCATGTCTCCAAAATCAAGGTTGAAGACACTTAAAGATGACATCTGAATGTGGTTCCCACATTCATGTTCTCATTTTTATTTGTACTCCTCCACCACATACAAACACACTCAAATTCTCAAACACACACACACACACACACACACACACACACACACGAATTGTTGAATCAACATTGTGATGCATGTGGCCTAAATGTGATAATAAGTTTCCGGATGACTCAAGGGCCAGTTAATCAGTTGTGGTACTACCCTTGTGCCTGTACTAACTTAAAAGTCAGACAGACGAGTCAGAGAGAAAAGGAAGACTCAAGTGGGTATTCTTTGTGGTTTTGATGTCTTCAGGGAGTTACAAAGTCTAAAAGGAAGCATTTACCCCACATAAGAAAAAAAAAATTGAACAGGCAATAAGGCTATGATTAAAAGGTCACACGGTGGGTTGCTGCTGTCAGAAGGAGTGTGTAATGGTGTTACACAGTACGCTACATGGGGTTCATGTTTCTGTACATGAAAGGATTCTTCTCAGGCGGGAACCGATATGAAATTTAATCTTTCTGTCAAAAGAAATTGAATTATAATCTCACACTTTGCTACAGCTCCATTTGAACACACAGGAATCTGGCCAAGGGCACAAATGTGTCTCAGAAAGACGGAAGACAGAATATTACCATGCTGGCTTAGTAGACCTCTGTTCAGGAAACAAGCCGCAGAGAGACGGCATTTTCTGAGTGCCCCGAAAGGGAAATGTTACAGGCATGGTTTTCTGAAGCTTAAAATCGAGATAATGTAAGTTCAGAAAAGATCTTTACCCAATTAGTACTTACACCCACCCCTATAAAATAAAAACACCCCCCCCCAGCTCTTTTTTCTGTCAGTGTACAGACACTCTGAGTGGACAACCTGAGTGTGGCAAAAAAAAAAAAAAATCTATTTCCTGCAAACAGGAACTAAGCTGATTCATTAGACTGTTCACTCCCAGCTTTGGCTAATTTTGGCCAGTTTCTAAATTAGCAGAATAGTCCTTCCACATAACATTATGCAATTTTTTTCTTGTATCCCTTCTTACTAGTAAATCTTTCAATATTTCAGTAGATCTGGTAGGGAAAAAAAAGGACACAGACACTCCATTTTAAAAAAAATGAATATTTAACACATGAGACCTAAAAGCAGAATGGAGGTTGTTGGTGATCATCTGAAGGAAAGGAGAAACTTAATCCTGTATATGATATATTTTACATATAAATAAAAAGGATGGCGTTGAAAAACCAGCTTAAAAACTATTACTCTCAAATGTGGAACCTAAGCTTTTCTTTTATTTTTTTAATGTTTAATTTTTATTTTTCTTCACAATTTATTCATTATATATCCTGATTGAAGCCCCCTCCATCAACTCCCCCAGTCCCAATCTTCCTCCCTCTTATCCATATCCCCTTCCTTTTCCCACTGAAAAGGGGAGTTCTCCACTATTGCTATCTGCCCATAGCTTGTTAAGGCTCATCAGGACTGCCTGGATCTCCATGGCCTGGAAAGGCTGCATCACCAGGAGCGAGTGATCAGAGAGCAGTCAACTGAGTTTATGAAAGAGGCAGCCCCTGTTCCCCTCACTCAGAGATGCACTGTTGTGGGTTATTAATATTTATTATTGATTTATCTTTTAGTTAAGCAGTGGTTATTCCTAAACCAGCTGTATACCCAAATCACCACACAGAGACTTGGATTTATTTAATTAATCTAGAGCACAATTTTGGGCAATATTTACTCCATCCTAAACCTTCAAGCCTATACAGTTTCCTCCCATTCAAATATCATCCATTATATTTGCTTTTAGTCATATCTTAGGCCCGGTTCATCCCTCCGCATGGTTCCAAGTCCTGTCCTGCTGATCTCTTTTCTTCCCGCCCACTCACTTCTTTTTTTTTCCCTCTGGTCCTGGATGTCCCACACTATTTGTTCCATTGCACAGCACTTGCTGGTTGTTTTATTGAAATTACAGAGAACAGATGGTGGCATTTTTACCCGAACTTGAGACAGGTGATGCTTAGAATAAAATAAATATCACAATGCAATGTCCGGATTGAAACCAGATAGTGGGGTAGAGAAATCAGCATTTGAATGAACAAGGGTAAAGTGTATACATTCCACAAGAATATTATACCAACATTTCCCCCTTGAAGACCAATCCAAGGCTCCTTTTCTTTAACTACAATAATAATTATAAAATAGTTATGAAAACTATTAAGTAAGATTTGTCTGTGCAATGTCCAGTCCATGTGCATTTGGCAACTTAGGAGAAAGTATTTTTCTATCCTATCTTGACAAGTTTAGAGTTCTATACCTAAATTAACTTTTATTTTTATTGGTATTACCTATATGAAAGGATTTAACTTCTAAACAATTTAAGCTTAATTGTGACCCTATAAATATTTGGTCTTCAACCACATCAGAGACTTGAGAAGGAATAAACTTAGTTACTGGAATGAACAGGAAGTGCATCTTAGCAGTTTCCAAAAAATAAAGAATTGACAGAGACAGTTTGCTGCCTGAACAGTCACCCAAAACTCTCTATAATATTGGAGCATCATCTTCAGCCTTCTGGCCCAGAATATTTGACAGACATACATGTGAAGCAGAAACTGTTTAAGACTTGCTTACCCTGTCTTGACAGAGTGCAGCAGTCAACTTTTCCATTTAAGCTTGCCCATTTTTTGGCGGAATTCTGTCATGAGGGGGGGGCATTTTTTTTTTTTTTTTTTTTTTTTTTTGCCTTGATGGCTTGTTTGCCAGATTTGAAACCATCTCCATATGAAGGTTCTTCGATGCTCATCATCTTCTTTGAGGTGGGGTGCTGCCAGGAGATGACCTGTCTCATTGTCAAAGAATCTTTAAAATAATAAAGACATTTCTAAATGCCATATTCTGTAGGTCTCTGAAGTTTTTGAAGACTATCTATCTTTATGTAATTGAGCTCTCTACAAAATCATATGTATCTGTTAAACCTAGGATATACACTCCTGTGATAAATTAGACTAGTGTCTGACATGACTATGAGTTGATTAACTAACAATTAACTATTACCTAATACCCTAACCAGTTTGTAATAGCAATTTAAAAAGTTTAAAAGTATTGGAAGTAACCTAGAATTTGTATCAATATACTAAAATTTACCAATCTATTAAAAATTATTTTTGCATCAATATACAAATTCATATACCAGATTTAAAAATAACTCTATTTGAAAACAAATAAAACCTTAAGTTGAGTAGATTCAATAATCTATCTTTTGTTTTATTATTCCTATAAGATATTCCTGTATTCCCCCTTGTTTCTTTTTAACCCCTTTTCTCCTTATCTAAGGAAGAAAGAGAAAAGAAAAAGGGAAAGACAGAAATCGCTGAGTCTAACCTTGTTTTTTTTAATAAGATCATTAATAATTTATAACCATCTCCCAATGACAATAATATTCATAGCCACAGAAACAAACCGAAAACCTACCGAACCCCCTTTAAAGGTAATTGTATGTCTTTCTCATGAATTTCTTCTAGCTAACATTTTGGACATGCAGAAATCCTGTTAGGAGGCCCAGAGGAAATTGGGAAAAATGTTAATTAAGCGAGCAATAACATTTGTGAAACAATCTTTGAATGTTGATAAATTTCAGGCTTAATAGAAGTCCTGTTTGGAACAGTATAAAATGCTGGATCAATTGAGATTAGTAGCTTTCTTTAAAGCTGTCTTGGGAGCAGGCTTAGATGAGAAACTGCAATTGAAGCAGTTGAGGCAGGAACAAGCTGGAATGCTGGAACATGCAAGATGCTGGAATAGATGTCAATGTCTCAGCATGCTGGATGGAGGATTCTGTCAGGTTTGATCCAGCGTCTCTGGTGTCCAGTCCTTTTGTTCTGCAAATATGTAATATCTCATAAGCAATACACAGTTATAAAATTATAATTGTATGAGATGTTCAGGATGAAACTAAACTGTAAACCAATTTCATCTATGCCAATTAAAATAATGGCATAATAAATTTTGGGGATATTATGGCCAAGGATTTATTGACCGTGTATTGTTGAAGTTCTGGCTGGAGATATTTTTTATGTCTCAGTCAGTTTCAGAGTTGTTCTTATGTAAAGGGATCAGCAATATAAGTTACCATTATTATTGAACATACAATCATTATTATGTTGAAATCAAAACAAGGTTGCATAGATCAAAATATCTTTTTTGAGCTCTTGGGTGCCTGTTGTATTAGGCCAAGCTGCTACCTATCTCCTGAGAAAAGGCTTCCCGTTAGAGAGACAAACTGGCTGCCTTGAGCAATAGAAAAGACATGTTTTAAGTAAATTTCATATAAACTTTTTAATTTAGAGTTTAAGCATACCCTAGGCATCTTGTACCTGTTTAGAGGTTTAGGCCTAGGCTTTTACATTTGTAGCTATTTTTGTTTCATCCCCTTTTCTATGCAGAAAGGGCAGTTATGCCTTTGTAGCCAAACTTTATATAACTCCCTTTTACCTTTAGCACTTAAGGATATCCTAGGCATCTTGAACCTGGATTTTTACGTTGGTTATGGCTATTTTTTTTTTTTTGGCTTGATCCTTTTTTATACAGGATGGGCAGTTATGCCTTTGTAGCCAAATTTTATATAAACTCCCTTTTACCTTTAGCACTTAAGCATATCCTAGGCATTTTGTACTTGGGTTTTTACATTGACTGTGTCTATTTTTTGGCTTGCCCCCTTTTTGATATGGGATAGACTGTTCTGCCTTTTAAGCATATGAATTATAATTTTTGAGCTTTTAGGACATAACGAGGCAGGCATGTACTTTGTCCACTGTAAGCCTCCTATGTCTTTTTTTGTATTAAGTGTGACCAACATTTTCACAGGGGTGAAAACAGGACACATAGAGAATGAGCTGCCAATTGGCCACATCTGAGCAGGGAGTCTAGATCCTTTTCCTGCATGGCCCTTGGTGGGTGCATCAGTCTCTGCAGAACCCCCTGGGCTCAGATATTTTAGTTTTGTTGGTCTCTTTGTGGAGCTCCTGTCCCTCAGTGTCACTGTATTCACATCCTTCTCTTCCTCCGTGAGACTCCCTGTACTCTTTCCAAAGTTTGACCCTGAGTGTCAGCATCTGCTTCGGTCCCCTGTTGGGTGAATCCTTTCAGAGGACCCTGTGTGGTAGGCTTCCATCCTGTTTCCTCTCTTCCACCACTTCTGGCATCTATCCATTTTGCCATTCTGAATGAGATTTAAGCATCTTCCCTTGGTTCCTCCTTAGTATTTACCTTCTTTAAGTCTGTAGATGGCTATCCTACATTATACAGCTAATATCCACTTATAAGTGAGTATATACCATGTGTGTCTTTCTGTTTCTGGGCTAACTCACTCAGGGTGACCTCTTCTAGTTCCATCCATTTGCCTGCAAATTTCATGATTTCCTGTTTTTAATAGCTGAGTAGTATTCTATGGTGTAGATGTACCACAGTTTCTGTATCCACTGATACAGATGTTGAGGGACATCTAGGTTGTTTCCAGACTCTGGCTATAACAAATAAAACTGTTATAAACATAGTTGAGTAAACGTCCTTCTTGAATGGTGGAGCATCTTTTGGGCAAATGCCCAGGAGTGGTATAGCTAGAACTTGCTGTCATGCTATTCACAATTTTCTTAGAAAGCACCAGATTGATTTCCAAAGTGATTATACAAGTTTGCACTCCCACCAGCAGTGGAACCAGAGGGTTCCCCTTTCTCTACATCCTCTCAGGCATGTGTGTGTTGTCACTTGAGTTTTTGATCTTAGCCATTCTAATAGGTGTAAGAGAGAATCTCAGAGTTGTTTTGATTTGCATTTCCTTGATGACTAAGAATGCTTAATATTTCTTTAAGTGTTTCTCTGCCATTCTATATTCCTCTCTTGAGAATTCTCTGCTTAGCACTACACCCCAGTTTTTAATTGGATTATTTTGTTTGTTGCTGTCTAATTTCTTGAGTTCCTTATATATTCTGGATATTAGCCCTCTATCAGATGTAGGTAAGGTTTAAAGAGCGGAAGTTTACAATGTAAAACAAAACTGTGCAAATAAAGCTCCAAAGCTTAATATATATAATATTAATATATATATATATATTTATATATAGCATTTGGTCACCAGAGAAGAGAGACCCTCAGTTGAAGAATTGCCTCCACCAGATTGGTCTGTGTCAATGTCTGTGAGACATTGTCTTGACTGTAAACTGATAAAGGATATCCCAGCCCACTGAGAGCAGAACTATCTGTAAGCAGGTAGAGCTGGGTTGTATCAGAAAACAAAGTAAACATGAGCTGGTACATAGCCCTACTACAGTTCTTATTTCAGTTCCTACTTGAGTAACTACAAAACTTTCATAGTGATGGACTAAAAGCTGGGAGCATGCACTGAAATAAATCCTCTTCTTCTATAAGTTTCCAAATAAAACTAGAGAAAAGAATATTTTTGATACTGAAAAAGGACAATGAGGCTTCATCTAAATTTAGGATGTATAATAAGTTGTATACTATTGTTAATCTCAGAAGAGTGCTATGGGCATAAATCTAGTTTATTCCAAGTTCAAGATAGAGACTGGAATTAAAGGACTAGATTCTGGATATGGGGGTATATGCTCAGGTTTCAAGTCATATTCAAAAAGCAGATTGTGAGTACCCGAGAGATCCTTAGACTGATGCATTTGTAAATATTATTTGTTCCCCCATTTTCCAAATATCTAAGAGTTTTCAAGTAATATCCACCAATATAAGGCAACCAATACTCTCCTTTTAATACTATCCATGTAGTATCTGATTTGGGCAAGTATTTCTAAAGAAGTTGTAACAAAATATGAGCACTTGAGGATATGGCCAGACTCTAATGGGGACAGAGAGCAAAGTCCTTGGAAATCATCTGAAATGACGACAAAGGAAAACAAAAGATATATGTCGAGTCTGCAACATGTATGTGTGGTGGATATGATTCACTATAGTCTTAATACCTGGTGAGGCAATCAAATGACTGCGTGAACTAAGCTACAAGGGGATGAGATCTATAAGCAAAAGAAATGGTAGACAGAGGTTCTCGCAGTCTGGATAGCGGAGGACTGTAGTTTTGCTGACAATACTTTCATTGACGGGATGTAACATAGGGCAAGAAGTGAGTGACCCACCTCGAGAGACAAAACGATTACAAAACCACCTGGTAAAGTAAGGCAAGCTGGTAAAATAAAAATTGGTTTAAAACATTTTTGAATCATGTGACTTGAAGGCTGAAGATCTCTCTTGGTGGTTAAGAATATGTACTGTCCTTGCAGAAGATCAAAGTTCCGTTCACAGAACTGTCGGACACCCTTTCCTAGCCTCCATGAGTACTTGAACTAACATGTACACACCACACATAGACACACACGTATACATACACATAATTTTTAAAATATTGTTAAAAATCGTATGTCCATGTAAATCATTCCTGTTAGTATTTAGGCAGCTGGCTTCTGGGTTGCCTAGCAACCTATGATGTCATCATGTATAGCTGGCCAGGTAGCCACACCAGGCAGGCATGGTTACTTTTTTCCTTAAAAGGATCAACCCGCCACTTTGTCTCTCTCTTCGCTCTTGCTCTCTCCCCTTTCTCTGTTGGGGCAACCCCCTTCCCCCCATCATGTCTCACTCTCTCTCTTCATATCCATCTAATAAACCTATTTCATATAACATCTGCTGTGTACATCGTGGTCATTGTTTAATTTGGTCCTAACAATTCCAATGTAATGGTTTTTAAGGAGTGAATGGTAAGACTCATTGAAGACTGAATATGATCAGTATCAAATGAATTTTCACATGATTTGTTCTGACAATAGGAGAGTCAAAGCTGTGGGTTTGGCAACCTGAAAAGAAGAAAATAGTAAAATAGCAAAGAAGAGCACTCACTTTCTCCACCATGTAGAATACAGGGTAGAAGGGCATCGGAGAAAACCATGTCCTCGGACACAGGAAGTGGATGTTTTAAAATTATTCTTATATTCTATCGTACCTTAGAAATTTGGTATACTTTCTATGCTTTTAATCCTACACATTTTCTGTTAGATTTATCCCTAACAGTTGATGTTATAACTTATGCAGGTTATTATTTTACAGTTTTGATTATTCACTGCTAATAGACTTAAAATTTACTATAAGTCCACTGATATTTATTATTTGCCCATGTCAGGGGGTGAGGGAAATGGGTAGAGGCTCATTGGGTGGTTTATAGTTCAGTGTCTCATGACACTGATGCAAATGATGGGATGAGCAGAACTTCTGATCTCTTCCCGCTGGGGTGGACAGCTTGGACTGGAGACCTATGGAAGGTCTCTCAAGTTTTCGTTGCTCATTGGCAGCACCTTTACTCCTTACACCTGAGCTTACATCTGAAAAATTCAAATCATGGTGCCATATTCCTGGGTCTCAGAGAAGATTTCCCATCTCTTGTATATTTCCAGTGGAATAATATGAAGCTTAACACATCAGATTTAGGCATAAGCCCAGAGGACTGTGCTGAATGGAGGGTATGAGGCCTAGGTCCAGAGCGACCATACCCTCTTATTCTAAGTTGTGTTTTTGTCCATTTTAATTAGTTTTTATTGCTGTGTCTTCAAGTTCACTAACTTATTTTCCGCTTCAGAATCAATATGAACTTAATTCATTCCTCCAAATGTATTTTCCAAGCCATGAATCATGGATTTTATAATTCAAATTTTTGTCTTTTTAAAAAACAATTTTCATGTCCCTACTGGCTCAAATAGCATGTTGACTATGTGGAAAGCACCATGGCAGTTTTACTGTATTTATCTTCTGATCCTGCCACCTACTCATTTCTCAGTTAACTTTAACATATTGAGTTTTGAGTTTTTCTCTTAGCTATGTCATGCCTTATTTCTTTTGAATGTCAGGCATTATAAAATTTCTCTAGGCTAAAACTGAGACTTTAAAACATTTTACAAAGACACTTGTGACATTGCCTCGTGTTGCCCAGTGGAAGCTGGATTGAATTTAGGAACACTGTGACCAATAACACCTTGTCATCTGTGCTTTTCCTTGGTGTGTCTTTGCAGCCTTTGTTCACATTCACACTTGTTGGTTCACTGCCATCATTTCCCTGTCCCTTCCTGTACAAGTCTTTCTGCTACAAAGTAATGTCTCTGTGGATGTGAAACACAAGCTTTCAATTTATTTGAGCTGATCTTATATTATAAACGCTTCAACCTTTCACATCTCTTTCAAATGTGCATGCCTTTTTTGAGCTAGTCATATCCACTAGTACTCTTTCTGTCAAGTACAATAATGTCAGGTAAGCTACTTTTTCTTTTCTTTTTTTTTTTTTTTTGCTAAAATTCAAAAATGTTCAACATTAGCAAAAGCAGATGTTGTGTAAGTCAGTAATCTGAAAGTTAGTTGAACAAAAGAAGCATGGTGAGGAGTGACAAGGTATGGGCATATAATGTGGCATCAGAGCATCCTGAAAAGCTTGGAACTGGGACATTAGAACTTTACTTTGTAGAAACACAAACACACAGAATATACTTGATGATCCTTAGACACGGAAAGTGAAAGTGTGCATTGGAGATAATGTGATCAGGATTTTAGAGAATCTAATTAAACAACAACAACAACAACAACAAATCTGCTCCAAACCCAGAAGCCTTCCTACAGTAGTAATAGAGACAAAAAAAGAAAAAAAATTCTTTATTTAAAATAAGTAGGAATCAGAATGTGATGCCCTTTGCATGTAAACCATTAAGAGTCTGTGAGGAAGACTGAAGAGATGGCTCCGTGCTTAAGGGAGCACATTTCTCTCGCAGAGGATCCGAGTTTGGGGTTCAGCACCCACCCAGCACATCATAAGCACTTGTAAGTCCATTCAGTGTATCTGGCACCCTATTCTGGAATCTGTGGACCCCCACATTCACATGTGCACACACCCACACATTGACTCACATATACACACCTAACTTGAAAAAGTCTGTGAACAGAGAAAAAGCAGCCTTTTATGTTACTTAGCCTATGCAAGCCCTTAAATTCATGTTCTCCAGATAAACAGTAACTTATCCTCACACAGGCAAACTCAAGGACACCGCTCACCACAAGCAACTTGCTCTCAGTTCCTGTTGGGTCTTCATTTGGGATGCCTAATTGGCTTTGAGAAAAGGAAAATGACCTTGTGATATCTTCCTAAGAAGTGGTAGATTTGCAACTGGGCTAAGAGGCCCACCAAAGTTACATCACCCTCCCATAGAAAAGAAAAGAGGATGTATTGTCCTCTTTGATATTTACATTTCAAAGGGATCACACCCACGCCTTTAAAGAGAGTTCCTGGGTCATAGACCTGACAAAGGCTCTGATAATTTTCAAAAGGATTTATACACATTTCAAAGAGAAAAGGAACTACTTACAGTTAGAAGTACTTCCTTTAATAAAAAGGAGACTATTTTTCCTTGTTTTCCACAAACAGAATTAAGACTTTATTATTATTATTTTAATTTGTAGTTGTCCTTACGCAGGCTGTCTACAGCTCACTCTAAAGTGCCAGTTCAGCACTAGTAATATTAAGATCTGAAAATTTTGTTAGGAATGTAGAATTTCAGTCATTACTCCACAAATTAAAAAAAACAAAGCCATAGCACAACAACAACCACACAATTTTCTTTGATTCCAGTTCCCAATACTCTTTAAAAGCACCATTCTTCGATACACAGGAGTAGCTCCATATATTCACTGGCACTCACCCTGGACCACAAGTTTTTTTTCGGGCTTCAGACCTTCAGTCTACCAGATGATTAATGTTATCCCCAAGTGTTCAAGCCAACCTGTGAGAATCCAAACTGATCGCGCTAGAATTTGTGATGTCAAAGTTGAATTAGAGCTCCTGCTCAAGAGACAGAGGTCTCTTGGTCTGTTACACATGTGTCCAAGCATTCTGCATACGCAGGCTAGCCAGGTTTATAATCCCTTGGGAGACTAGCTGATTAGTTAGCTGATTACATTAAATGATTAGTTCAGTCTTGAATTTTACCATGTTAGCTATGTTTCTTTTCATGTTAGGTGACAGAAAACCATGCCCAGATGTAAGTGTATGTCGCCCTATATGGCAAATAGCATAGGTGCTATGAATGAAAAGCTTACAGAGGAAGAGGCTGGTGTTTTCAAAATAGAATATATGGGTACCAGCTACTTATAGTAGCAGAGAAGCTTTAGGATTGTGTAGAATGATAGGTTTCGGCCTCATTCATGTTGGGTAAGACATTCCTCGTATTTTTTTTTCCTAAACAGTTTTTACTTAAATAAAAATTTATTTTTTATATTAATTACAGTTTTTTCACTTTGTATTCTAGCTGTAGTCACCTCCTTCATTCCCTCCAAGCCCTACCCTCTCTCCCTCATCTCCTCCCATTCCCCTCTCCAAGTCCACTGAGAGGAGAGGTCCTCCTCCCCTTCCATCTGATCCTAGCTTATCTGGTCTCATCAGGACTGGCTGCATTGTCCTTCTCTGGTACAGCTGCTCTCCACTGGGGAGGTGGGGGCAAAGAGCCCACCACTGAGTTCATGTCAGAGACAGTCCCTGTTCCCCTTACTAGGGTACCCACTTGGATACTGAGCTGCCATGGGCTACATCTGTGCAGGGGTTCTAGGTTATACCCATGCATGGTCCTTGGTTGGAGTATCAATCTCAGAAAAGACCCCTGTACCCAGATATTTTGGTTCTGTTGCTCTCCTTGTGGAGCTCCTGTCCTCTTCAGATCTTACTATCTCCCCCTTTTTTCATAAGATTTCCTGCACTCTGCCCAAAGTTTGTTTATGAGTCTCACATCTGCTTTGATACACTGCCAGCTAGGGTCTTTCAGAGGCTCTCTGTGGTAGTCTCCTGTCCTGTTACTTGTTTTCTCCTACTTCCAATGTCTAGCCCATTTGTCTTTCTAAGTGAGGATTGATCATCTTACCCAGGGTCCTTCTTCTTGCTTAGCTTCTTTAGGTGTGTTGGATTCTCTAAGCAGGCATCTTAAGGCCAGCCCAAAGGGACCTGAGGAACTGGTTATCAGGCATTTGTGAGGCCACCAGACCACCCACTGACCACCGGAAACTACCTGGGCATGCTCAGGGTCTCCGAATAAGATAACTTGGAGCTCCTCCTCTCTCTCTCTTTCTCTTTTGCCTCATCCAGAGACAGTCTCTGCAACCTCTTCCCCTTCCCCTAATAACCTCCCACGTGGAACCAGTCACATGGCATGATTTGTGAACCTGCCGTGTAACTCTCTTCCACACTATTCTAGCAAGGTGTACATATTTTTGTAGGGTTATCCTATATTATATGTCTAGTATCCACTTATAAATGAGTATATTCCATGTATGTCTTTCTGCTTCTGGGATACCTCACTCAAGATGATCTTTTTTAGTTCCTACCATTTGCCTGCAAATTTCATGATGTCCTTGTTTTTAATTTCTAAGTAGTGTTCCAGTGTGTAAATGTACCACAATTTCTGTATCCATTCCTCCATTGAGGGACATCTGGGTTGTTTCCAGGTTCTGGCTATTACAAATAAAGCTGCTACAAACATGGTTGAACAAATGTCTTTGTTGTGTACTTGAGCATATTTTGCATTCCTCATATCTTAAGACCCCAATATTTTTCTTTTAATTGCCTTACTTTACATTGTCTGAGGATTGAACATTTAATTGAGGCTACAATTGGGGTATGAATACAAAGGTGGAATCTTCACTCAGTTATGCACACATTCATGATAAGAGTTGTGATTTCTCTTTAAGCCACCTGATGTTTCCATTTGTTTTCTGTGTTACATATTCACAATCATTAATTTTTCCTCTTTTTTTTTTTTTTGTATGGTGTCCATGGCCATAAGGGAAGCCATGATACATATAACACTTTATCACCAGACTGAGTATAGCTACTTGATCTCTGAAGACTTTGCTATTTTAACCTGCTATCCTGTCTACCACTAGTAATGATTTGACTGAGAATAATTACAATAGGCATCATGGCTTATAAAGATATCATGACTCCTCAGAATGCGTGTTATCCACTTTGCTTCTCAAAGAAGGCAGACAGAATTTTCTGAGATGCTGTCCTGGAGCCATTCCTGGGCTCTGTGGAAACTTCAGTCAGAACCCTAGGAGAAGTCTACGGATTGACACAGGATTGACACCATGAATTCATTTCATACTACTGCTTCATCTTTTGTTATAGTTTCCAATTTCCGTCACAGGTAGAAGCCAGAAAATAGGAGCCTGGTGCAATTTAGATGTTCCCAGAAGCACAGGGAAGGTTGGCTAATGAATCAGGAATGAGAGTAGAAGTAGCTAAAACATGTATTATCAGTTTTCTACACATCTGACTTTCAATATTCACATGAGATTATAATAAAACTCATGAGATTTTCCACACAGATGCTGATTAAAACTTCCCTTTCTATACTTTCCCAAGTATAGAATATAACATATCAGGCTTGAGATGATCTTTTGAAAGACCATGACTATACTAGCCCTTATTGGCCTTTAGTGGGAAACTTTGTTGGTGATTTCTTAAATTGATTCTCTAATAGCAGTGGATTTAAACTGTACAAACTATTGGCTTTATTTTTTTTTCTTTTTCTGAGGAATTTTAGTCATTCTGGTAATTCATGTGACTAACCTAGACTCTACATTGAAGGAAACTAGCTCTCCATATAGATAATATTTCACATGGATTGTCACAGTGGCTGATGACAATCTATTTATATATAACTTCATTGGGAAGGCTGTGAGTTCATGACTAGTTTCATCTGGCTTTCTTTGTGTATATCTATCCCTTCATGGCTTTTCACTGTGTGGGGTCACAATATGACTCTCTGGTGATGACTGTGAGTTAGTCATTGGTCTTAGCACTTGGTCAAGATCTACACAATGCCATATATCACTACAAAAATCAGAATATTATATATAACAACATCTATATGACAAAACCATATCTGAGAAATCCCAATATTTTAACAAATAATACCTTAGTATTTTATTTGTTTGTGGAGGCCATACATATGGAGGTCATTTTTGTTGTTCCTTTTGTACCTTTATATCTGTCATAGAGATTGAATTCATGTCATCAGGCCTTGCTAGCTAGTGCCCATTACCCTTTGAGCCTCCTTACTCTCGCCATTTCTGAATTTTAAGTCTATAGTTGAGAATTGCCTATTTTTTATAAAAGAAATATGGAGAAAATGATTTTCTAGAGTAGCAGATATGAAAATAAACTAAATTGATTGTTACAGCTTAAAACATAAAAAAAAGCCTCTGTATATTTTACTACATTATGACTTTGATAATTAAAAAGCTTTATTCATAAAACAGAGACAGATGTTTAGATACATAAAGCACACCAATTCCACCAAACTATTTATCATGTCAGGAGAATTTGTTTCTGTTCAATGGACCAACAATTTTAAGAGGTTTATTATATTATTATTTTAAAACAGTCAGCCTTTGACCTTTAAGATAATATGATCTATATGACATCAAAGCCCAATGCAGCAAACTAAAGCATGATGAATGAGAGATGTTCCTCTATTAATTGTGACCTTATAAACAGAAAGAGAAAATATTTTAAAATAAATACTATGAAAGAGAAAAACCCTCAATGATGGAAATATGCAAAAGAAACATAAATATTTATGTTTGTTGATAAGATTGTTGAAAGTCAACTCACATATATTTCTGTCTTTAGAATTAATAATATATATTTTTTTGGAAATTTACAACCTCTACTTTGAGATTTCACCTTGATCAAGTAAAAATATCAAAAATCCCAAAATGATAAATGACTGCATGTGTTGGTGTGAATGTGCAGAAAGAGAAATACTTATTCATTGCTGATGGGAGTGCAAAGTGTTGAAGCCACTATGAAAATCATTGTGGAGGTTCCTCAAAAAGTAGAAACAGATCCAAAATGATCCAACTCAACTATAGAACTCATCCAACACCCCTTACCTCCCACTATAGAGACACTTGCTCATCCATGTTGTTTGGTGCTTTATTCACAATTGCCAAGGAGTGGAAACAATCGAGATGTTTGTCAGTCTAAAACTATGGTATGTTTACACAGTTAAATACTAACTTATTGTTAGAGTAAACAAAATTCTTTAGGTAAATGGCTAGAGCTGGAAACAGTTATTCTGAGTCAAGTAACCTGAGTCCAAGAAGACAAAAGCTGCATTCTTTCTCTCATTTGTAGATGTTAGCTTTGACTCTTTAGATACATTTGTATTTCATTTGGAACACCCACTGAGGTCAGGAAATTAGAAAGGTAACTGTGGGGAAAGTGCTGTTTTCAAGGGAGGGAATAAAGTAGACATTTATATAAAGTAGGAAAGGGGGATAATGGAGTAGAAAGGGGCTGAAGAGGCAAAGCAGAAGAGAAAATGCAGAAAGGAATAACTAATACTAAAAGTATTCTGAGAGTACCGCATGAAAAAGAACTACAACAGAGTGTTCTCAAAATATAAACAAATGCATAATAGTTTAAATGGGATTATCCACATTCCAGACTAGAAAACATCACTCATCTAAACTTTATTGCCAACGTGACTATCATTAACTAATAATCAATTAATGTACCTACACATATCTTTTGTCTTCCATATATCATTTTAGTCAAATCCTTTCTCTCCTATATGACTATCTTATTTCCTTGTTGCTACATTAATCTGCCATCCTCCATGAAACCAACAGCCCACACACCTATGCTTTTCTTTTATCTCTGGGCCCATAAAATTGGGGGTAACTATTATATAAAGAAGTTTATTTGAGGAGAAGGTGAAGGAAGGAGGGAGGAGTAGAGGTGTCAGGCAGACAGACAGATGGACAGAGACAGATCCATGGGGGAAGAAATAGTCAAATACAGAGAGGCAGATAGAGAATCAGGCAGAAAGTATGAGAGAGAGAAAGAGTGAGAGAGGGCAGGCCCTTTTAAAGTGACAGCTGATGACATCACAGGTTGGTAGGCAAACTGAAAAGACAGCAGCTGCTCTGAACCAACATTCCTCCCTTCCTTTTTGTTTAATTAAAAATAAGGAAAGAGGAGAGAGAGAGAGAGAGAGAGAGAGAGAGAGAGAGAGAGAAAGAGAAACCAGGGGCACAAAAATGTCCGGTTATATGGTGAGAAGTAAGGAAGAACCTGCCCTGCAAAGCTCTGGGTAGAGGTTGGGGTTTGCCTGCCATTCCCCGCAGCAGGTAGGGGTTGAGGGATGATGGAAGAACTTGGCCTGCTTGACCTGGGGCTGAGGCACAACATTCCAGTCTTCTGTTGATAATAAATGGATTGGGGCAGGAATAATCAATCAACTTTGGCTGCATTCTGCTGACACTGGAGCAAAGATAGGGGGCCAAAAGGCTGGAATGTTGACCAAGTCTAGAAGAGCAGGCTGTCTTATTTGCTGTTTAGGATCTGTGAGATCATCTGTGGCTAGGAAGGAAAATGCAGGTCCACCTTGACCCAGGTTGAGAGGTTAAACTGGAGTGCATATGAGTAGCTGCTTTGGTACTATTGTGGCTCTAGGAAGCACTGGACCTGACAAAAATTCCGGAACATACATAAGGGTAGAAGACAAAGTTAAGTAGGTTAAGGAGAAAATATTTTGGGGGCATATTTGAAACTTTTGGACCCATGGTTTTGACATTTGAGTTAGTGAAGTCCCAAAATTAGGAAAATGGGGAGGAATCCCACCTTCTGAGCTAGGCAAGAGGTGGGAAACTTGGGCCATTAATCAGCAGTACTTATCTGGAGTCCATCTGACCTGAGAGGTAGATTCAGGCGGATTTGCTGAGTTTACAAAGAAGAAGAGTTTTAAACATGTTAGCATCATCATTGTATATGAACTACAGTGAAATATGCATTGCAGAATAAGCAGTAGAAATACATTTTTTTTTAATGTCATAACAAAGCAGAGGTTTGGGAAACAAGCTTGAGTTAATCTTTGAGGTGGCTTAGGGAAGGCAGAAACCTCGTGTAGAGCAGAGGGCAAAAGCTCACTTGATCTTGATTTTTAACACAATGAGACACAACTTTCAAATCTATACTTAAAAGGCAAACCAAAGGAAATTTAAAATCTTGAGCTTGGAACCATGATAGTGGATCATAGAGTGGACTATTTTATCAGAGTCAGATTAATAAGTCAGAGCTCCACTGGTTAATTTCAAAGCTGTGAAGAGTCTTAATACTGCAGTAGCATGGAAGCAGAAAGAGAACTGAAACATTTATTTATTTATTTATTTATCTATCTATCTATCTATCTATCTATCTATCTATCTATCTATCTATCTATCTTAACTCTTTAGGCCCTAGAATATTTTATTAGGTCCTCATACCTTAAGTTTCTGTATCCTTGGGCCTTTTTCCTATTTTCCATGAGACAAAGATGAGACTGCTGGCAGCAGTCACTGTCCATTAGCTAAAAGGATAGTAAAAGGTTACATCTGAGACCTGCTTTTTGAGCCTGGTAACAACGTTGAATGTGTCTAGACCTGACAGTAGCAGCTCTCGGACTAAGGCGTAAGTCCTGGTCCCCTGCGTAAAAAAAGGACTAAGAAGGCATCTGAAGCCTCCCAGGACAGGACTTAGCAATGTGACCATGGCGTCCAAGTGTGAGGTTAGAACAGACCTGCAGCATTACCCTGCTCTCAGGGAAGTTGTTGAATCCTGGAGCCATCTGTCCTCTGCCAGGTCAAGGAGCTCAAAGAATAGCAGTGTCTGTGGCACTTGTGCTAGTTGGCCCTCCACGGCTCGGCACAGAGGACAAGCGTGCAGGGGAGCATTTTGACTTCCAGAGGCCAGTCTGCTGGAGGCAGTAGAAACACATCTGTTGAGGCAGCTGTGGGTCCAGTGTCCTTCCTGACGGCATTTGGAACAGGTCCCTGACAGATTTGCGTTAGCCTGGGCTCCTGCGTGATAGGATGTCCACGGACCTGGTTTTCTCTTCGAGAAATGTCAGTCTCAGGACAGCGGGAACATAGTTTTCTATCGTAGCTGAGCCCCCTCTCGGGCTTTGAAAACTTTAAAAATCATTTTTACAAACTTCTGTATGGTAGATACCATCCTCAACTGTTTAGGTAAGATGACAGTGAGAGCAAGTATATATATATTAAGACTAGATAGATAGATAGATAGATAGATAGATAGATAGATAGATAGATTATATATATATATATATATATATATATATATATATATATGTATATTTGGACATGTTAAAGAACTTGGTCATCTACAAGATGACTGACTACTAACTTGCATTTCTTAATCATCAGTTAAAGACTAGGACTTTACATTATATTCCTGTTAAAGTAGGAACTTAGATATATAATTTTGAATTACAGTTCTTTCAGCTTTGAAATAAACTTTTTATTCCATAAACACAGTCAATAAAGATACTGGAAACTTTTTGTACTTTTTATGGTGTATCACTATAGAACAACAACAAAACAAAACCAGTTTTCTGTATGATTTAGTTTATAAAAAGATCATAGCTTATAAAAGTCTAAAGTCATATTATAGGTTAGTAACCTTAGCAAAAAGGTGCTTTTTATTAACCTTTTGAGAGTGAAGATAGAGCATAATAATCAAGCTTTAACATTGTAAACAACAGAATATAGCTAGAATCAATATACCCCAATTTAAAAGTATCTTTGGAATTATGTTACATGGTTTAAGATTATTTAGGTACAAGTTTTTAACTATTGACTCTGGACTTTGAAAATCTGACTTGGTCAAAGAAAGGGTGATCAATAACCTGTTTCTAGAGTCAACAATACCGTAGAACAATATAAAACAGCTTCAAAATTACATCTGAAATTATTATGCCAAATCCATCGGCCAGAAAGTTTGGAGTTGAACCAAGAGCACAGGCAACTGGCAGTGGAAGAAACAGCATTCATTTATGCATCCAAACACAAGCAAAGACATAAATAGTTAGGCATACATTTTAAACTGGCTTGCTAATCTGAATAGACCTTTATGACCTTGAAAATTTATCATCATACAAAAAGCATTTTAAACCAAGACTATACAGTATGTTGTAAAAGGCATAATGTTTAATTTTTATAAAAATCCATATCAATTTATAATGAGACTGGTTGCTTTCTTAGTGTAAAAAGGAGGTGAAATAATAAATCAAGAGTTATGACCCAAAAGTTTTATAATTGTTGATTTATACCACATGGTCATTTTTTAAGATGGTGGAGTTACATGGCACCATGTAAATTATGTGGTCAGCAAATTATAAAAATCCTTAGGCAAGAGTTTACACTATAATTTTAAGATTTATTTTTTGAGAGCAGAGAGAAAAGATTTTTTTAGAGTTGAGAATTAGGCTCTTAGAGATAAAAGTTTTGGGAGGGCAGAGAAGAGTTTAGATATTTGGGAACCATCTGTCTGTGGTCTTCAGATTTTGAAAAAATTGGTAAGGCAATTTTTGGCTTGTAAATGTGGCTAGATAAAATCTGAGTCCACTGAAGAGAAGGAGCACAACCTTGCTTGAAACTTCTGCAGGCCAGCTGCAGGAGTGCAGAGGGGCTGACAGTGAACAGGTCAGTGTGGAGACACTGAAAGCCAGAGCCATGTGGGGAAAACGGACTCTGTAGAATTTAGAACCAAGTTAACAGAGACATGGTTTCCACATACCTCCAAAAGTGGTGTAGAGAAAGGTGGTTGCTTGGGAGCATTGTGAGGGTGGGGGCGGTGGTAAGGATGGGGCGGTGAGAAGGAGCTATGGCCACCCTGTGAAGCAGAGAGGCTGTCCGACGAAGGATATGGGGCTTGAAGCACAAGCACGCTTGGATTGAGGTCACACTCACCCACCATGAACACACTGTGGTAGAGCAGGCAGAGAGAAAGAGTCAAACTTTGAAAGAAGATAAATAGGAAGTAGTTTTTAGTTTCACAGATCGCCCTTAGTGTTCTTGAATAATAAAGTCCCTTAGGTAAGATTTTAGGTGTAGAGTCCGAAGTTTCCCAAACAGAAGAGAAAACGTGAAAGATCCATTCCTATGAGAGGCAGAAAGGATGTCCTTTCAGCCTGAGGTCACGGGTGTCCCCAGAATGAGAGAGGACCAGCGGCAGACACAAGCTGGTTAGCGGCTCGTCAACCAGCTAACACGGGGATCAAGGGATTTACTAAGTGTCAGTTAAGCATCAAAAGAATCCTGATATGACAACTATAGAGAGTTTCATGCAGAGGAAATAAAACATATTCCACTCTCCATTTGAGAAGCTGCACCAAGGAGGGCCTGCAACTGCGACAGCAGGGGTCTTCTGTCTGGAAGATTAAGACAGTTATAAGTTAGGCACTTGGAAAACTACGTCCCTCTCTAAAACCTCAACAGGAACCTCATTTCACCTTCAGACTAGTTTTTCCAAAAACAATACCTAACGTAGTATCTCCCGTCCAGTGTGCATTAAATACACTATAAAGTTCACACTTGTAATAAGAGAGAGAAAGTTTAAGGGTAGCTTTGTTTTAGTGACACTATTAAAATTTCATTTGATGATTTGAACCACACTCTAATGTATCGAGACATGGTGACAGTTTTATTCAACTCAAACATCAGAGTAAGTAAAATGTCCTCTTGGTTTTACTAAAAGCAAACTTTTTGAAGGCAGAAAAAAAAATGTATGATAAGAACATAGCAGCTATATTGTTTTAGGTGTACCACTAAGAATAGCTTTTGGATAAAAAGAATATAGTAACTGGACAAAGAATTTCTTATCTCAGTCTATTTTCTAATAAAGTAGTTAATGTAAAAGCTTGCAGATTTTAAATTTATCACAAGTTTTTCTTGTATTACTTCTTAATCTCCAAGTCAGCAAGTAACCTGTTTAGTTTGAAATAAAACCAATACTAAAACTATTCACAAGTTTAGAAAAACATTCCCATGAGAAATTATTTATGGTCCAATAAATTTTGCATTGAAGAAATATATCCAATTTCTTATTTTAGAGATGTACTTGGTCATTTTATTTCACAGTGCAGACATGTACGGCAATCCTGTCTCAATAGTGTAAATCTATACTCCCTTTATGTAGAAATTTTGTAGGGCAAAATTTCATAATGCCATTCTTTGCAGACAATTCTTGTTGAGTCATAAAATATTAAGGTGAAAATTTCTATCTGAAACTAAAAACTATAAATATCAGCACACAGAAAAGTACACTCATGAGCCACATTCTATGGCACTGTCTTGTGTAGACTCTTAATGACATTGTGTTTTGTTTGCCACTGTATGTAATTGTGGGATTTCTGAAAACACTGTGACCATCAAAATGTTGGCCCCATAAATTATACATTGTAATTTTGATAAAGTAAATGACTAATATCTTGCATAAAAAGATAGAGTTAGCTGGAAGCTCTACTGTTTTCCCAGAAATGTTTATGGTAAAAACCATAGAGTCCAAATTAGAATGATTGAATTCTTACACTCATGCTTCACAAGCAGTTTCTCATCACAAGTTTGTTTTCTTTTAACCCTTAAAAATGACTGTATAGTGTGGAAGTACATGAAGCTTTGTGTCTCCTTAACAGTTATATTTTCTAGTATAAATTAGACTTTAAAAGTTAATTGTAAGAGTTAATTTCCCAAATCTTTAGTCACAAACTCTAGTCACTTCTAGATAAACTAAAATTGTTTTAAGATATAGACAGGTAAGTTAGACATTACATGTGTGAACATCAAAAGAAAATATTTAAGTTTTGTTGAATCCTCTCTAAAATAATGAGGTGGCTTTTTATTTTAACTTTTTTTTTTTAATTTTCATAGTGACATTTCTTCATGGCTAATTTTTTAAATTTTTTATTAATTATGCTTTATTCTTTTGTATCCCCCCATAAGGCCCTCCCTCATCTCCTCCCGATCCCACCCTCCCTCCCTCTTCTTCACACATGTCCCTCCCCAAGTCCACTGATAGGGGAGGTCCGCCTCTCCTTCCTTCTGACCTTAGTCTATCAGATCTCATCAGGAGTGGCTGCATTGTCATCTTCTGTGGCCTGGTAAGGCTGCTCCCCCCTCAGGGGGAGGTGATCAAAGAGCAGGCCAATCAGATTATGTCAGAGGCAGTTCTTCTTCCCATTACTATGTAACCCACTTGGACACTAAACTGCCATGGGCTACATCTGTGCAGGGGTTCTAGGTTATCACCATGCCTGGTACTTGGTTGGAGTATGAGTCTCTGGGGAGACCCCTGTGTTCAAATTTCTGATTCTGTTGCTCTCTTTGTGGAGTTCCTGTCCTCTCCAGATCTTACTATTTCCCACTTCTTACATAAGATTCCATGCACTCTGCCCAATAGTTGGCCATAAGTCTCAGCGTCTGCTTTGATAGTCTGCAGGGCAGAGCCATTCAGAGGCACTCTGTGGCAGGTTCCTAGCTTATTTCCTGTTTTCTTCTTCTTCTGATGTCCTTCCACTTTGCCTTTCGGGATGGGGATTGAGCATTTTATTCAGGGTCCTCTCTCTTGATTAGTTTTAAACCTACTAAAATCTGTACATCTAAAGAAATTATTTTTTTTTTAACTCTTGAAATGTTCAGTCTCGAAAAGCTTCTGTAAAGCAAAGGACACCATCATCAAAACAAAACGACTGCCTACAGATTGGGAAAGAATCTTCACTAACCCTTTATCTGACAGAGGACTAATATCCAGTATATACAAAGAACTAAAGAAGCTGAAAAGCAGCAAACCAAGTAATTCAATTAAAAAATGGGGAACAGAGCTAAACAGAGAATTCTCGACAGAGGAATATCGAATGGCAGAGAAACACTTAAAAAAAATGTTCAACCTCATTAGCCATCAGGGAAATGCAAATCAAAACAACCCTGAGATTTCACCTTACACCCATCAGAATGGTCAAGATGAAAATCTCAGTGACAACACATGCTGGAGAGGTTGTGGAGAAAGGGGAACCCTCCTCCATTGCTGGTGGGATTGTAAACTGGTACAACCACTCTGGAAATCTATCTGGCGCTTTCTAAGACAATTAGGAATAGTGCTTCCTCAAGACCCAGCTATACCACTGCTAGGTATATACCCAAAGTTTGCTCCAGTATACAAAAGGGATACTTGCTCAACCATGTTTGTAGCAGCTTTATTTGTAATAGCCAGAACCTGGAAACAACCCAGATGTCCATCAACGGAGGAACGGTACAGAAATTGTGGTATTTTTACATAATGGAATACTACTCAGCAATCAAAAAGGAGGAAATCATGAAATTTGCAGGCAAATGGTGGGATCTAGAAAAGATCATTCTGAGTGAAATATCCCAGAAGGAGAAAGACAAACACGGTATATACTCACTTATATAGACCTATAAGATATGACAAACATAATGAAATCTATACACCTAAAAAAGATAATCAAGAGAGCGGACATGGGGTAAGATGATCAATCCTCATTTAGAAAGACAGATGGGATGTGCATTGAACGTATGACAGGAGTCTACTGAGCGCATCTGAAAGACTCTAACTAGCAGTGTTTTCAAAGCAGATACAAAGACTCATGACCAAACCTTCGGCAGAGTACAGGGAATCATAAGAAAGAAGGGGAGTTAGTCTGATGAGGAAAGGATAGGAGCTCCACAAGGACCAAATATATCTGGGCACAGGGTCTTCTCAGAGACTGTCATTCAACCAAGGACCATGTATGGATATAACCTAGAACCTCTGCTCAGATGTAGCCTGTGGCAGCTCAGTAACCAATTGGTTTCCCATAGTAAGGGGAACAAGGACTATTTCTAACAGGAACTCAGTGCCTTGCTCTTTGACCTCCCCACCCCCCCAAGGGAGGAGCAGTCCTGTTAGGCCACAGAGGAGGGCTTTGCAGCCAGTCCTGAAGATACCTGGTAAAACAGGATTGGATGAATGGGGAGGAGGTCCCCCCATCAGTGGACTTGGAAAGGGGCACGGTGGAGATGAGGGAGGGAGGGTGGGATTGGGAGGGAAAGAGGGATCAGGACACGGCTGGGATACAGAGTTAATAAAATGTAACTGATAAGAAAAAAATAAAATTAAATTAAAAAAAAAGAAATGTTCAGTCTCTGCACAATGTGCAGCAACTGAATTCTAGGCAGTCTTATATACGTTTAAAATGCAAAACTGGCAGTCACCAAAAGACAATGAAAGATTCTTTAACTGTGACTTATTCTATTGAGCAGTAAGAAGCAGATAAAGACCAGAAAAAGCTTTCTACAAAAATGTATATTTTTTATTTGCATCTGAAAAACTGAATTATTGAAATACAAAAATGTAAATAGTATGTTAAAAATGAATGTTTTAGATTAAGCCAAAATAGATAACCAAAGAAGTCCTTTATATGATTTGTAAGTCTCCATCCAGCTATTAAAAAGTCAATATGTGATGAAAAGTTACAGAAGTGAGAATCAGCAGAGACAACTGGATTCTGAGACCCACCCTTATATCCCAAGTCCATCTCAAAATCAATAGTGCACCATATTTTGGCAACATGCTGTTTTTCTTAGTGTGGTATAAATTGCTTGAGAATCTTGAAATAGTTGTTTTCTTCTCTGATTCAGTGAGATATAAAATGAAGGGCTAGTTAAAGAAAATGCTTAGGGAAACGTGCTGGGACCATAAGCATCTGTCACCTTACCCGTATATATAGTACTCTACGGAACAATGCGTTGTATGTCCTTTCATATTTGTTCTAGTGTTGGGAACTCAACAAGACTCACTCTCAAGCTTGTTATTATTTCTCTAAACTCTATGGACTCATAGAACTGGAGTTTGACTAAAACTGAAAAGGAGATAAACAGATGGGTGTAGATGGCATCATTAGAGTGTTTTATTTACAGTCAAGTTGGACCACATCCTAACATATCACAAACTCGAGCCCCATTCAAGGGCTTAAATGGGCAAGATAGACTCGGAGAATGTCTCATATTATGCCAGTGCAGAGGACAAATGAATGAAAAGAGGTAAATTAAATCAAAGAGGCAGGTTGAATCCAACCTTCAAAAATCATGTGTTCAGGAATGGAACATTATTCCTCTGGGCATATGGAAACAAGCTCAGTGATCTAGGAATAATGTGAACTGATATTTGCTGTTCAAGAAATTGTTTTTCAGCAATATGAACTCATGGTGAAGAGAATTTGAAATCTGAAGGCAAAAAAAAAAAAAAAGAACCAGTTAGTTTTCTTTCTTTTTAAAATTTTTTATTATTTATTACAATTTATTCACTTTGTATTCTGACCGTGGCCCCCTCCCTTGTCTCCTCCCAGGCCCACCCTTCCTCTTTCTTTTTCTCCTATGCCCTTCCCCTAGTCCACTGATCTGGGGGTGCTCCTTCCCTTCTATTTGACCCTAGCCTATCAGGTCTTACCAGGACTGTCTGCATTGTCTTCCTCTGTGGCCTAGCAAGGGTGCACTCCTCAAAGGGGAGGTAATCAGAGAGCCTGCTACTGAGTTCATGCCAGAGACAGCCCCTGCTCCCCTTACTAAGGAACACACTTGGAGTCTGGGGTTTGGGGCTACATCTGAGCAGAGGTTTTAGGTCCTCTCCATGCATGGTTCTTGGTTGGGGTATCAGTCTCTTCGGGGTCCCCAGGGTCCATTTTTTTTTTTTTTTTTTTTTTTAGCTCTGTTGGTCTCCTTTTGGAGCTCCTGTTCCCTCCAGGTCTTTCTATCTCCTTCTTACATAAAATTCCATTCACTCTGCCCAAAGTTTGGTTATGAGTCTCAGCCTCTGCTTCTATACCTCTATCAGTAGAGTCTTTCAGAGGTCATCTATGGTAGGCTACTCCTGTCCTGTTCCCTGTCTTCTCCTGCTTCTGATGTCTGTTACATTTGCCCTTCTGAATGAGGATTGAGCATCTTCCCTAGGGTCTTCTTTGTTGTTTAGCTTCTTTAAGAATATAGATTTTAGTATGTTTATCCTGTATTATATGTCTAATAACCACTTATGAGTGAATGTATACCATGTGTGTCTTTCTGCTTCTGAGATACCTCACTCAGGATGATCTTTTCTAGTTCTCAGCATTTGCCTGCAAATTTCATGACTTCTTTGTTTTTAATTGCTAAGTAGTATTACATTGTGTAAATGTATCACAATTTCTGTATCCATTCCTCAGTTGAGGGATATCTAGGTTGTTTCCTGCTTCTGGATATTAAAACAGAGCTGCTACAGACATGTTTAAGCAAATGTCCTTGTTGTATAGTTGAGCATATTTTGGATATATGCCTAGGAGCTGTACAGCTGGATCTTGAGGAATTCCTAATTGTCTGAGAAAGCACCAGATTGATTTCCAAAGTGGTTGTACGAGTTTACATTCCTACCAGCAATGGAGTAGGATTCCTCTTTCTCCACATCCTCTCCAGTATGTGTTGTCACTTGAGGTTTTGATCTTAGTCATTCTGATGGGTTTAAGTGAAATCTCATGGTTGTTTAGATATGCATCTCCCTGATGACTAAGGACGTTGAACTTTTAAATGTTTCTCTGCCATTCAATATTCCTCTACTAAGAATTCTCTTTAGCACTGAACTTCATTTTTTAATTGGATTACTTGGTTTGTTAGTGCTTAACTTCTTAAGTTCTTTATATTTTCTGGATATTAGCTCTCTGTTAGATATAGGGTTGGAGAAGATTCTTTCCCAGTCTGTAGGTAGTCGTTTTGCTCTGACGACAGTGTCTTTTAATTTACAGAAGCTTTACAGTTTCATGAAGTCCCATTTATTGATTGTTGCTCTTAGAGCCTGTGCTGTTGGTGTTCTGTTCAGGAAGTTTTCTCCTGTGCCAACGTGTTCTAGGCACTTCCCCACTTTTTCTTCTAACAGATTTAGTGTTTAGTCTGGTTTTATGTTGAGGTCTTTGATCCACTTGGATTTTAGTTTTGTGCGGGGTGATAAATATGTATCTATTTGCACTTTTCTACATGTAGACATCCAGATAGACCAGCACTGTAGCTCTTGGACAAATGTGGTTCTGCATCTCCCAGAAAGGTCAACAGGAACCAAGATGGAAGCATGCACTTCTCTGCCATAAAGTCCAAGTCATAGGTAGGTCTCCAGGCAGAAAAGGATGAAGCATGGTGTCCTGAGTTTGGTTCCCTCAGGAATATTGAGTTCTTGATGAAGAAGGGTAGAGTGTAGAGCAAGGTCCCTGCCATAGATATCTGGTCCAGCCTGGGGTGTGGGAGAAAAATATTTCTCAGCAGCAAGGTGTAATGGCTCTTTTAGTTAAATAGCCACTTTAGCAGCATATGGTGCAGATGAACATTGCACAACAGCACCTGATCAGGTTAGAACTGCAATGAGGTTCTGGAACTGAGCTAAGTGGTTAGTGGAAATTCAGAGCTCCGCTGTTCAGAATAAAGAGCAAGTCTTAAACAACCTTTGATGGAGTAGACAGTGCACTTGCATGTGATTTATTTCCTTTGAAACAGGGACTTAAAAACCTTGGACAGTGAGGAGGAGCTTTGAGAATGAATGCACGTCATTGGCTGCGGTAAAATGTGGGCAATGCTCTATTTACATGGAGAAAGCTAATGGGTGACAAGTGGCTGACTGTCTGTAACCACCTGGGGGTTCTGTCAAGTGCTTCAGCAGCAGACACAGAAACAGGAAGAGAACTCTCTCCCACAACTGCTATTCTCAGGATGAGATTTTAAATCTCAAGTTTCAGATTTCTAGGGTTTGAACACTCTCTATCTAGTCAGTTCTGTGCCAGTTCCCCTGGAGGCATGGCCAATGAGCCTCACAGACACAGTCTTGCACTAAGAATTTCTCCTGTGATTTCCTCATCTGTAACCCAGGAAAACAATCACCCCATAACATATTTGTATATTACTCCATACTTTTTAGTGACATTACTCTTTCATCCTTCTCCAAATTGCTTGGGTACTCTACATTGTCTACACCAGGGGAAAACATTAAAAGTGTTATTTTAGGAGATAATCTGTGAAGCCACAGTGCTTTGGAATAAGTGGGAACCCAATAGACATATGTGGGATGGCATGCCAAACAGCCATATTCATATGAAGAGGGTACTGCATCCAAAAGTGATGTTGCATACAACTCAGTTCCTGCAAAGATGGCCTCACATGAAACAGCAAAGTGTCAGAGGTTATCGTAGTGTGCTGTCCTCAGCATAAAGTGTGAGAAGAAAACTAGAGATGTTCACACATACATTGGTCAGGCATGTAACAAGATAATAGGAGCCTGATACCTCACTTCAGTTAGAAGGAACTTGATGCCATTGAATTGGAATTAATGGTATTAAGTTTAGCTTGCTAGGGTTTACCATGACAAAAAACTACACACTGGCTAGTTTTAACACTGGAGACTTATTTTTCATAATTCTGAAGTCTTGATGTCAAGTTCAAGGTATAGGCAAGTTTGGTTTCTTCCCAGGTCTACTACGTCTTGCAGAGGATTACCTTGTTATTGTGTTTTTCATAGTATCTTTCTGTGCACATATCCCCTTGATGTCTCCACATGTATAATCTTCTCTCTTTTTTTTTTTTAATAAAGACACCACCTAGTTTGGATTAAGGAATACCACAGTGGCCTGACTTTAACTTATTGCTCTCTTTAAATGTCTTATGTCAAAATACAGTACATTAGTGGAGGTCTAGAAATTAAAATGTGAACAAATAAATTTGAAAGCACTTGAAGGCACACAAAGAAGACATTCTACTGTATATAAGCAAGTATGTAATTACGTTTAAACTTGATTCCTAGTCTGTTAACTGGGATTATTTCGCTTAAAGAAAAAACTTTGGTTTGTTTGGTAGGAAGTCAGTACACATAATTTGTTGTTGTTGTTGTTTTGTTATTTAATGTGTAGAGAAAACTTATCATCATGATAAACTGAGTTCTATTTGCCTTATAACTTTTTCTAGAAAATAGAACAGCTTAATGCACATAGAATATTATCAATATAATTTTATTTTGAAAATTTTCAATGACTTATTCAACAGCAAAGAACATTAGAAAAATAAATCATATTCATTTGCCAAAAATTCTACTTTGCCACTATGTATATGGTTTGTGATGGGGAGTTATAAATACAATATATGATTTGTGGTCTGACTTAGACATTCCTTAAGCCAAGGAGTCTCAAAACTTACAAGGTGGCACTTTTTGACTATAGGTGCAAATACTTTGAGACCCAATGAGTAAAGAAAATGAGTGAAGTAAAAGATTATGAGCCTACATGAACGGTGAGGACTCCAAGAGGACAGAAAATATGGACAGATATAGGCTAAGACATGCAATTTTTAAGGCCACAGAAAAAAGTCTACTGAGACTTTCTGGTCAGTTAATGAACCATTTTCTTCTTTTAATGAATCTGTACAAAATAATAGAATTACATTATGCTGAACAAGGAGACATAGTGAAGACAAACTTTATTGACATTTTCTAAAATATTTAACTACTACCCTTAAAAATGCCACAGAGGAAGATGACACAGCCAGCCTTGATGAGTCCTGATAGGCTAGGATCAGATAGAAGGGGAAGAGGAGGACCTCCCTATGAGGGGCCTAGGGAAAGGGCCTAGGGAAGGAAGAGGAAACTTGTGTGGGACTGGGAGGAGACAAGGGAGGGGGCTGCAGTGGGGATACAAAGTGAATAAATTGTAATAAATAAGTATATAAATACAATTTTAAAATAATAAAATTCTCCTAAACCTTAAAAAAAATTATATTACTTAGTGGAGAGTGCGGGAGCACTGTAATCACAACAGATAAAGATAGAATTGGCAGGACTTAAAGTACAGAAGAGGCTACATGATATACTGTCTCAAAGGAATCTTTATCTGTAATCACAACAGATAAAGATAGAATTGGCAGTACTTAAAGTACAGAAGAGGCTACATGATATACTGTCTTCAAAGGAATTCTCACCACCATCACCAAAAATAAAATAAAATAAAATAAAATAAAAAATAAATAAAATAAAAGGTTATTTGTTTCACCAAATCTATCCTTAAGTCTATTTTTCCTGCTTGTTCTGTATAATGACAACTTCACACCTAAATATACATAGTTATTTCTATAAGTCATTTTGAACTTATTATGAGCACCTATGTTACCTATACAAATGTGAAATTTCAACTTGCCATATTTGCATATGCTATGAGAAGTTCCTACTTTCTAATGATCCATGAAGATTGTGCATATTTTCTTTTATCACTATGCTACCATCCTATACGACACCTACTAAAGGATTCATATTTGGCATACATAAAATTGAATAAGGCATAGAAATGATATTTTTTATTTCTTTAGGAAATGAAACTAAAATCATTTTAAAAGTTCACTCTTTTCAAGACTATCAGTCAAAACCATCAGGAAACACCCTCAGAATCACGTCTTGTGGGATTTTTATTGCTATCTACCTAACTGACAAAAGAAACTAATGGATTTCTTGGAAAGATTTATGTATAGCATCAACTACTTTAAGAATCACAGAACAATTATCTCGACTTTTATGGAACAATGTCACTTTTGAATGTGACATGCCACTTGGGGTAAAAGACTTTAAATGTAAGTATTAATGTAAAATGGGATTATTGATTCAGTCAGCAGCCAGTCTGAGACCTCATAATTACATTTTATGAAAACCATTTTATTAAATATTTCAGGCCTCTCATACCAATATAAAACCACAAAGTAGTGGAAATTTAAAATCTCAGTTATATCTTTGATTCTTTTGAACTCTTTGATCGTTTTCTTTGCATGTGGGATGGATAAAACTTATGCTACAATAATAATTTTAGACAATAGCATTCTACTTGGAAAATATAGAACTTTTAGTCTAATTTTAAATGTATGTTATTTACCCCAATAAATTGGTTCTTATATTTTGCACAAATTCACAATATAGGTTTAGCTATCCATGGCTTTTTGGCATGTTAGAATTCCCTTGACTTCAGCATTCCTGTTCTTTGCATTAGATGAACCAGTTTTCCATTTTCTTTCTTTTAATTTAAATACTTTTAAATTCAGTATTAATTATGTTTACAATTAACAAGCACATTAATACTCCTCTTGTTACAAAGTTATCAACTTCTGTAAAGACCATTTCTTCATCTTTTTATATACCAAGATTTAAACTAATTTTTGAGAAGACATTTCATAGACAAGTATGAACATATAGAAAGTTTGGTAACTTTCTAACCATAAGGTTATATATTTTAGTCAAGGTGACTTAGAAAATCATCAAGAATTGAAGAGCTCTCTGTGATATTTAGTAATGTATGCACAATACACAATTAATAAATTAATCAAATGTCCTTTTAGAAACAATTTCCTAATATAAAAATTTAATGAAATGAACACAATTATGTTTTATGCTTGTGTTACAATCCAAGTACACACTCCATAATATTGTGGAAAGCTTTGGTTAGTTATTTGAAGGACTTCATTCAACATTTGCATTGTTCTGACCAGATAGGAGATCTAGATATAGCGATTCCTTAACAAGTGATGTAAATAAAGTTTAGCAGTTTTAGATATCAAGAGACAGTTAAATAAATGCAATGCTTCATTTTTCTTCTTCTTTGAGTGGAATACTTTTAAATTTTTTGTATTTTTTTTATTAGTTGGTTCAATTTACATCTTGGTCACAGGTCCTCCTTCCTGCATCCTCTTCCCCTATTCCTAAGAATGGGGGAGCCCATCTACCCAGACACTCCGGCTCATCTATTCACATGAGGACTGAGCTCATCTTCTTTCCCTGTGGCCTGGTAGGGAAGTCCAATCAGGGGAAAGTGATCAAAAAGCAGGCAACATAGTCCATATCGGATATGTCCCCCACCGCCCTAACTTGTGGGCCCATATGAGGCCTAAGAAGCACATCAGCTACTTGTAAGTAGAAGGGCTAGGCCCAGACCATCAATTGCACTTGGTTGGTGTTTCAGACTCCATAGGCTCCTCTGGGCCCAGTTTGATTGTCTCTGATGGTCTTCTTGTGGAGCTTTTGTCATGTCTAGGTCCATTTATCCTTTCTCCCTTTTTCAGTAGGCTCCTTATGCTTTGCCCAGTGTTTGGTTGTGAGTCTTAGTATCTGTTTTGAACCGTTGCTGGGTGAGCTCTCTAAGGGGACAACTCTGATAGGCTCCTGTCTGCAAGCATGTCAGAGTAGGGAGCACATTTTTTAAAGTGTTAAAATAATCTAGGTTCAATTCAATGTTGAGATTCGTAGAGAAAAATAAAAACCCTCAGTTCTACTTCCATGTTGACAATTGTTATCCTGATTGCTAAGAACTGTCTGGGGATTAGACTAAGTGTTCTGAGTTAAGCTTGTCATGTTATTACAAATTAACATCTATAACCTGAATTTAAAAGTTGGGACAGAGGAGAGTGCAGTGATATAGGCCTGTAATCCCAGCACTCAGCAAAGTAAAGACAGGTGTATCTCTAGTTAGAGGCCAGCCTGATCTACAATGCTAGTTCAGGGTGAAACCTGTCTCAAAACAAAACAAAACAACCCAAAAAACAGAACTGTTGGGATCTGTAAACAGGCATCTCTACAGCCAGCCTCAAGAGACCTAAGGAACCAGATATCAGGCCACCTACAGTGGTGAAGCCACCTACAGTCCCCCTGGAACCACCTGCACATGCTCTGGGTCAACTTACAAGAGAACTCAAAGCTCCTCCTCTCGTTTTCTCTCCTACCTTGCCCAGAGATGGTCTCTGTGCCCCTTTCCCTTTCCTCTTCCCTTCTCTTTCCCCTTCCCTTCCCTTTCCCTTTCTTCTTCCCTTTCCCCTTCCCTTAATAAACCTTCCACGTGGAATCAGTTGCATGGTGTGATTTGTGAACCCGCCATGTAACTCTGTTGCCTAATCCAAACAAGAACAAAGCAAAACAAAAAATAAATAAATAAATAAAAATTGGGACACAATAACTGATGGATATTAATCAGAAAGATATCACTTGTAGTCATAATGCTTTTCAGTTTCAGTTTAAGATCTTGAGTCAGTTCTTTTAAAATCTCTTTCAAATCCAATGTATTAATTCTAGAATGTATAGAATACTGTTTCCTTATTACATATGGGTGTTATATGTAAAAGTAGTCTTTTATTCTCCAGATTTAATTGTTGTCTTGGAGGCTTATTGCCTCTGTCTGTGAGAGACCAAAGACTTAAAAATCAGTGGGTATTTTTTAAAGTTTAGCCTTAATGCCTTGAGGGGAAGAACTAGCCTTACTGCATTTTTTCCCTGCCCACTAATTATACAGTTGCTAGGAAACAAGCTTATATGACCAGGCCAAAATTATTTGTAGTCATGGCCCCTGAAGTGGACCAATCATTTCAGAAGTCAACTTCCCTCACCCAATCATGTAATGTCAAAGCATGTAAGTCCCTTTAAAAACTCTGTACCCCTAGACTTCAGAGCCTCATTCCTCTCCTGTTTCCACAGGAGGTTTGCATCCAGTGTTTGAATGAGTATACAATTAAAAAAACCTCAGGTATTTACAGCGAAGTCTATTTTTTGCTGGTCTTTTGGGGTTCATAAACTGGGCATAACATTTTCTATCCTAGGCCTAGTTCTGAAACTTTCTAGTCTCCATACAATCTTATCTAGGCCTAGAATATTTTCAGCCTCTGAGACTTAATGCTGAATAACATTACTCTTTCTAGCTCTTTCAGAATTCCACTCAGCTGTTCTGGCTCAAACTACTGTCTTAGATGACTGACTCAATCTGGTTTCTCTCATTTTCTCACTGAATTTCTCGGCTTTGTCTCAAACTAACTCTATAACAATCTTTTCTAGTTTCCTGGCTCCTTCTCACACTCTGGATCATTCTGTTTCTACCTGTGTCTAGCTTATTCTCTCTTCAACCTCTCTCTATAAAACTCTCACTGTAAAAACTGCCTCTGAATTCCATGAACTGACTTGTCACTAACTCAACTCTGCTGCACTGCTTTTCAACTCACTCTGAACAGAACTGCCTGAACAGCACTAACTAGAACACAGAGATTGGCATGCCTGTCTGAGTGCTGGTGTTAAAGGCTTGTGCCACCATTCCTGGACCTAAGGGTTTTTGTTTTGTTTTGCTTTGTTTTTTTTTTTCCCCCTTGGGACTTGCTGTGTACCAGGCTAACCTTGAACTCAGAGATCTGCTTGCTTCAATCTCCTGGGATTAATGGTGTGTGTGTATTCCATCCAGATCACATAGACCTAAATGGTCTTGAATATGATTTCTTTCTAGAGCAGCCACATTCTGAGTTAGAATTTCTCTGTAGGTATAATCACTCAGCTTCATTCAACATATACTAGAGACATTGGCCAATTCAATGAGGTAAATCAATGAATTAAACAAAGTCCATCTGTCCTGTAATGAAACTGTCCAAATGAAAAATAAATAAAATACTTTCTTTTCTTCAGATTTCTGTAATCTACATATTAAAACTTGTAGTTTATCTTCTAGAAATGAAAACACTTTCTTTTGTAATCAAGTGAATTTAAAGCTTATGTCTAACAGCCAAGCACTTACAACTAATAAAAAAATATGATATATTTAAAATAAAACACAGCTTAGCATAAAACATGTGCAACTGATACAAGAAGAATTACTCTCAGAAATGAAAGCTAATTTAAAGAGCCAAATGCGCAATAACACACAGAGTGTACCGCTCCCCTACAGAGATGAACTAAACCTGTCTCCTTGATCTATATGTATACAGTAAACCCTGCCTTTTTGTTTAGCTGGGTATAAAAACCCAACTTTTCAGTTCAACTCTCTATAACAAACACGCTGAGATTCTGGGCTGCTCTCTTTCTACAGCAAAAGGCTCGTTCCATGGGAACCCAGCTCTCTCGCTGTCTTTTCTTGATGCTTTTAATCACCAAAGGCTAAGCAGGGACTTTGCAAAGTGGTGGCCAGTCAGGGACATGAATGTGGAGTCTGACTAGGATGAACTCTTATTGGTCACAACAGAGAACTCTCCACTCTTTTGAAAGTGTACTTATAAAGGTATGAGAAAAAAAAAAGGAGAAAAAAATAGTAAAGTAAGAAAAAAAGTAGAGAAAGAAAGAAGAATAAAGAAAAATGTTATAGAGAGGAGTACAATTCTAAATGACTTGTGTAACATATATGAAAGAAGTAGAATCAAGAAGTTTGTATGTGTTTGTACTTTAGGAAGATTTTGAGAAACCTAGGAAGTGAGGTGGAAGAATTCAGTTTCATTGATTCTTTAACTGCATTCCAGAGAGATGCCCTTGGTTTCAGGAATAAAGGAATAAATGCAGCTGCAGGGAAAGGAAAGAAGAGGAATTTAGGAATTATAAATGGACCAAAAAAAACATACTATGTCCCTACTTTTCCTTTTATCTGGTTTTCATATTCCCTTTGGCAATAAACATACAGTGTGTAGGGGATGGGCATGCAGGGCAACTAGCCCTCTCAGGCTGGCTGTGTGAGGTTCAAGAGACAGCTGGCCACATGAGCTCCACCCTTGAATGTGGCATGGGCTAGCTCACCTTGGTCAATTCAAGACAGGAGGCAGCTAACTTCTATGGCTCAAGATGTGAGAGCTGGGTGTTGTTGTTACATTCCAGTACTGGGTTATTTCTTACTAAACCTTCATTTATTACACTGCATTTCCTAGGCATTTTAATTCAGCTATTAGTTCTTTGCTATTTTCTAAGACACTGCCCTAATATCTACAGTAAATTATTATGGAATATATTCTTTATTCATAATTGATATAGGAAGATGTAGATCACTATGACCTTGCCATCCTTAGGCAGATAAACCTTGGCTGTATAAAAATACAGTGAAGCAAGCCAATAAGTCATGTTTCATTCTTTCACGATTTCTTCTTTAAGACACTGCTTTAAAACCATGGACTGGCTTCCCTCAGTGATTTCATATAAGCCAAAAGCCCATTACTCCCTGGTTTTCTATGGCCATGGTATTTTCTTAAAACAACCAAGAAGCAAACAGAAAATACTATAAACAGTGATCATTAGGCAAGTTAGTAAAAATTATATTTAAGGATTGAAATAAAGATCTTGTATCATTCACCCATTCAAAACTATATGAAATTTGTGTTTAGTATATATTAGGAATAATGAATATCTACTAAATGGATAAAGTGAATGACTTTGTCTTTATATACCTTGTTCACACTACCTTAAATGCAGGTGCAAAGAAAGATAGCCTTTATAATAAATTTCTGTTGACTGACTACATAGCAAATCTTCTGTAAGACTCAAAGTAAATTTCAATAAAATAAGATTTCTTTGATTTATTATGTTTTATTTACTTTTGTTTAAATAGAAGACAAGATAAAATGGTTCTGAAAATATTATTTCAAATCTAGTAATATATGTCACTGTTCTGCATGAAAGCAAACCTTTCCCTCTCAGTTACAGGAGCTTGACATACCTTCAATAGCTTTTTTTTTGTGTCAGATTTTGATTACCATAGAACTATAGAGAAAATTCTTCAAGTATGAAGAATTTTTTTCTATTTATATTTTTTCTCCCAATATAAAATAAACATATGCACACATGACTTTATTCTTGAGCAAGAATAATGCAGCCAACTGTGAAGTAAAAATACATTTTTTTTAAGATTTTGATCAGTCATAGATTGAGAGATATGATATAATCAAATGAAGGTATGATTTTATAACTGTTGTTTAATGGATATATCAAAACATTGTTCTCTACTAGAATTCCTTTGTGTATGGAATGTTAGGGCAACTTAACAATTCATGGAACAAATTTCAAAACTTAATTTTTTTTTATTTGTAAGTATGTCTATGCCTGATGTGGATGCTCAGAACCAAAATGATGCCCTCTGCAAGAGCAATAAGGACTTTAAACCACTAAACCAGCTTTTTAGCCACCAATTTCAAAACTTTTTAATTAACTGAAATGGAATGATAAATGCTTACTTTCTTTTTCCTTTATATGCCTTTATCTAGATTTAACTCATGGTAGTGTATTTTCTTTTAGATTACTTATCTCATATTTGGAAATAATGGAATTCAAGGAAATGACATTCTACATAAGTATTTTTAGGTTGAGACTGTGTTGGGCTCATCCCTTTTAGAATTACTGTTCCATTTTGTTGGCTAGTGACATAGGTGGAAACACTTAAGATCCTCTATGAAAAGTCTGATATGATAGTGGATTGTTGAATGTATACTCTTCTCATCGTATGCTGTAGGGCCCCATGTACAAAGTTTCAGTGGTCTGAACACTAAGATGTCCTCTCTATTCAGGTTGCCTATTGATGGTTCAACTTTGTGTATCTCAGGTGACAGTTGAGACATTTTACTTTAAGTTTTAAGATACATAAATCTTTTTTTTTCTTTCTGATTTTCCTCTCATGGACCTAATAAGGGAAGAACAGCTTCCTTTTTTCCAATTGTTAGACAGAAAATAGGGGACAGATGATAAGAGAAATGTGTGATAAGGGCAAGGCATCTATGCAAATTAACTGGATATTGATTGTCATGGCAACCAGGCTTCACAGTATTTTAGCTGTTTCCTTAGGTGGGTCAGGGGACAGGGAGTATTCATAAAGTCCAAAACCTTGTGCATGAAAGGCAAGCACTCCACTACTGAGCTGTATCTACCACACAACCAGAGTGATTTTCAATGAAAATTTAATTCTCCCAGCCACACATGTATGGAAACCATGAAGGCATAATGATTACAGAAATATGCAAATAACTGGTTTTTCCTATTTCAGTTTACCTCTACAGAGGTAAACTGCTTTTAACCTCTTCAACAGTTTTCCCCAAAATATGTAACTCCAGACTCCCTATGACTTTCTTAGGTGACAAATTTTCACCTTCTCTAATATGTTGTATTCAAAATATGATTCAGTCCTCTGGAATATCAGGCAAGTAGAAATTGCCTGGTAAAGCTACCATTCCTTCTGTCTCTGTCTGTCTGTCTGTCTCTCTCCCTGTGTGTGTGTGTATCTGGAAGAGTAGAGATTAGTCTGATGTCCTTTCTCAGGAGCTGTCCATGTTGAGTTTTGAGACAGGGTCACTCTCTCATTGACCTGAAACACACAGAATTAATACTAAGCTAGCTGACCAGTGAGCTTCAGGCATCCGCCTGCCTTTGTCTTCTCAGCACTGGATTACAAGCATGCACCACTATGCTCAGCCTTTTAAATATATTCTGGGCCTTGAACTCAGGTCTTGATTCTTGTATGGGAAATACTTTAAAGATTCAATTAAGTCTCTAATCACTGACTGGATTTCCTTTTTCTTAACCTGTAAAACATGTATTCTGTATTTTTTTTGTTTTACCATTGCATTTTCATAATAAAAGTATGCTTTTAAATTTTTCTTCATAAATATAAAGCAAGGGACAGATTCTGATGATTATATAATGGTGAGATCAAAATTATATTCTTGGGATGTCAAGTACTATGTACTGATTAATATCCTCCTGAAATTCATGTTCAGTTTTAACTGTTACTGCATCAGAAGGTAACCTAATTTGGAAGGTATTTACAAATAAAATCGGATAAAATTGAACTCTTAATCAATGAGATGTCTACATCAAAAGGAAAAACTGAGTGTACATTCACATATGAATAGAAAAATACCATGTGATAATCAACGGAGAGACAAGAGTGTTTCAAAGAAGGAAAAGAACTTCAGCAATTCTCAAGGAGAAAAAAAAAAAGGAGGATTGGAGTGTCTTTCTTAAGCCCCTTTCTTAACTCATTTTTTTCTCATATTTCTAATTGTCCATAATAGGAACAGTAATGTAAATGTTATTTTTATTTCTTCAGATGAGGGGAGAAGATGGCTCTTCAGATGAGAGCCATTCCCCAGCCTTTCTAGCTCTTTCTGAACTCTCTCTGGCTGGTTCAACTCAGATATTCTGGCTTAATTCCTCTCCAAGATGACATAGTCAAACTGTCTTCTCTTGGCTTCTGACTGATTTTTTTTGCCTGGCCTCAAACCATATCTGTCAATATGTTTTAATCTTTTGCTCCTTCTCATTTTCTGGTCATTCTGTCTTCACCTGTGTGTAACCTGTATCTGTAAAACTGTCCCTATAAGAAACTCTTGGTATCATAAAAACTCCCTTTCTATGCTACTCTTTTTTTTCATGCCTGTGCATGCATTCATTTTTTTTAATTTTAAATTTTATTTTTATTAATTACAGTTTATTCACTTTGTATCCCAGCTGTAGTTGCCTCCCCCATCTCCTCCCAATCCCACCTTCCCTCCCTCTTCTCCTATACCCCTCCCCCAGTCCAATGATAGGGAAGGTCCTCCTCCCCTTCCATCTGACCCTAGCCTATCAGGTCTCATCAGGACTGGCTTCTTTGTCTTCCTCTGTGGACTGGTAAGGCTGCTCCCCGCTCAGTTGGAGATGCTCAAAGAGCCAGCCCACGAGTTCATGTCAGAGATGGTTCCTGTTCCTATTATTGGAGAACCCTCTTGGACACTGAGCCGCCATGGATTACTTCTGTGCAGGGGTTCTAAGTTATCTCCATGCATGGTCCTTGTTCTGAGTATCAGACTCAGAAAAGACCACTGTGCCCAAATATTTTGGTTCTGTTGCTCTCCTTGTGGAGCTGAGTCAAACATCAACAAATCAACTAACCCAATTAAAAAACGGGGCATAGAGCTAAACAGAAAATTCTTAATAGAGAAACATCGAATGGCAGATTAACACTTAAAGAAATGCTCAATACCCTTAGCAATCAAATCAAAACTACCCTGAGATTTCACTTTATACCCATCTGAATGGCTAAGATCAAAAACTCAAGCGACAACACATACTAGAGAGGATGTGAGAAAAAGGAACCTTACTACATTGCTGTTGGGAATGTAAACTTGTACAACCACTCTGGAAATCAATCTGGTGCTTTCTCAGATAACTAGGCATAGCACCTCCATCAAGATCCAGCTATACCACCCCTAGGCATATACTCAAAAGAGGCACTCGTATACAATAAGGACATTTGCTCAATCACATTCATAGCAGCTTTATTTGCAATAATCAGAAGCTGGAAACAACTCAGATGTCCCTTAATTGAGGAATGGATATGGAAATTGTGGTATATTTACACAATGGAATTCTAGTCAGCAATTAAAAACAAAGAAGTCATGAACTTGGCAAATGGTAGGATCTAGAAAAGATCATCCTCAGTGAGTTATCCCAGGAGCAGAAAGACACATATGGTACATACTCACTTATAAGTGGCTATTAGACATATAATATAGGATAATCATACTAAAATCTGTATGCCTAAGGAAGCTAATGGAGAAGGAGGACCCTGGTAAGATGCTCAATCTTCATTCAGAAAGGCAAATGAGATGGACATCAGAAGAGGGAGAAAGCAGGGACCAGGACAGGAGCCTACCACAGAGGGCCTCTGAGAGGCTCTGTGTTACTCTTTTATTTTATTTTATTTTATTTTTATTTTTATCAGTTACATTTTATTAACTCTGTATCCCAGCCGTATCCCGATCCCTCATTCCCTCCCAGTCCCTCCCTCCCTCATCTCCACCGTGCCCCTTTCCAAGTCCACTGATAGGGGGGACCTCCTCCCCATTCATCTGATCCTGTTTTATCAGGTATCTTCGGTAGTTTCTCCTTTTTGTTCTGTTCTTGTGAGAGTTGGTTGCATCCTATCTGACTCATTTTGTCAAACATTTCTCTCATCCATTATGTTGTCTGTCCTTCAAACACTGCTTCCTCTATAAACACACCTCACCTTCAATGTCTGGAATTAAATGTGTTTTAAGGGTATGACTGCATTCCAGCCAGATCACATAGACCTGGAAGGTCTTTGTATATGATCCCTTGACAAAGGAGTCATGCTGCTGTATTAAAATTTCTCTACTAAGTACATTTCTAATTTTTAAAACCATTCAGTTTCCCATTCTCTGTCACAGTAGCAAAATAATACATCAGAGAATTATGGTAAGAAAAGCCCGAGTTTCTGATGACACAGAGATCTAGACTACCTGGTCCTGTTGAGTAAAATGTTACCCTTTTTAACTCTTTTTCCATTATTTGGTAAAATTTCTATTTTTTAGATTCTGCCATTTTCCAGTTGGTAAAATTATTTCAATGCTGTTTCAGTTTACCGATTTATCAGATGTTCTGTCCATGAAATCTTTTCATAA
Source organism: Psammomys obesus (assembly GCF_907164565.1). Classification (NCBI taxonomy): domain Eukaryota; kingdom Metazoa; phylum Chordata; class Mammalia; order Rodentia; family Muridae; genus Psammomys; species Psammomys obesus. The sequence goes on along the minus strand of NW_026596166.1, from coordinate 14,263,380 downwards.
ACAATTTGACCTCTCTATTCAATCAGTCCATTTTCTTGATTTTGTTCATTTTTTTCCATTTTCCATAGTGTTGAACTCTGTCATAGGAGAAAGGCCCCTTTATTGTTATTCTGAGAAGATTTTTTTATTCCTTTTGTGTTTATCCGTATTTCTAAGAGTTTATGACTAATTTAATAAAAGTAAGATCCTCATTCGGGAGCTACATTTGGAAGAGTGTAAAGGAATGCGTATTTCTGAGGCTCTATGCATTAGAAAATAGCTTTATTTAATCATTTTGGTGTTTGAGTAATAATTTGCAGGTGGAATTTTCTCCTTGATTCATTAAGGAAAAATTTCAGCCAAGATATACATACTGTTTATGCAGAAGTGTAGTTAGCAAAGAAAGTCAAATGGTAAACTCCAGAGACAAATCAGAATAAGGTTACCAGAAAGGTGAGTTAACAGTCCATTGGGTTCTGCGCTGGATCTTTTTTCAATGATTTTAGTGAATATTTATCATGTATGTAGCATATTCATCAAGTAAAATGACCCTATTTCCCTTCCAAACTATGGTAGATTGGACCTGAAGGGTATTCTTATTGCATGAAAAGCATGGGGGAGGATGTCACATACACAGTGCAAGTGATATTATAATGCAGTATGGGTGTTTTGCAGAGGCAGCGCCTTTACTAGTATACAAGTGTGGCAATTAGGCAGTTCTCTGACATCTTAGATTTTGATATAGTAGGAAAAATCTAACCAAAACTTCAAAGATATTTGAAGCACAAAGGAGTATTCTGACCCTCAGAGTATAAAATTACCAAGACACAATGGCAATTTTCCTTGCTTACGTCCTATTCTACTCAATAACATGCATGCGTATATTTGATAGGGTAATTATTAGTAAAAGTTGGTAGCTGTCATTAGAACGAAATGAGTTTTGTTTTTATATTCACTTGGTATCACTATTTATTGCCTTTGTTTACCATTTCTGCAAACCTTATAATTGGATGGAAGTAGAAAAGAATATTCTGAATGAGGTAACCCAGAACCAGAAAGACAGTCATGGAATGTACTCACTTATAAGCAGATATTTTGCTATATAATATAGGATAAACATACCAAATTCAACAGACCTAAAGAAGCTAAACAACAAGGAGGAGCTTTATTGACTTTCTTTCTTTTTTTTTTTTTAATGTCAATGAGCACAGAGAGTCTTATGGAAGAAGAAATGGGGATAAAAGGACCCCAGTGGGGAACAAGCACTCCACAAGGAGACCTGCAAGCCAACAAATCTGAGCCCTAGGGCTGGGGAAGGGGGACGGCTGCAGAGGGCCATGCATGGGGAGAACCTATACCCTCTGCTCAGATGTAGCCTATAGGCAGCTCAGTCTCCATGTGGGTCCCCTAGTAAAGGTCGCAGAGGCTGTCTCTGACATGAACTTAGGTGCCTACTCTTGGATTATCAAATGTTTTCTATATTGTATCTACATCTCAATCATCCAGTAAGATATCATCCATATAATGGATGAGTAATACAATTGGAATTTTTAATTAATTAATTAAAATGTATTCACTTTGTATCCCTGCTGCAGCCCGCTCCCTCATCTCCTCCCAGTCCCACCCACCTTCCCTTTCCCCCCTATCCTCCCTATGCCCTTTCCCTAATCCCTTGATAGGGGAGGACCTCCGCCCCTTCTATCTGACCCTAGCCTATCAAATCTCATCAAAGCTGGCTGCATCATCTTCCTCTGTGGCCTGTCAAGGTTGCACCCCCCACCCCCCTGGAGGATAGGTGAACTCATGGCCACTGAGTTCATGTCAGAGACAGCCCCTGTACCCCTTACTAGGGAATTCACTTGGAAACTGAGCAGTCTATAGGCTTTCTCTGAATAGGTGGTCTAGGACCTCTCCATGCATGGTTCTTGGTTGGAGTATCAGTCTCTGCAGGACCCCTGGGCCCAGGTAATTTGGCTCTGTCGTTCTCCTTTTGGAGTTCCTGTCCCCTTCAGGTCGTTCTATATCCCTCTCTTCTTCCATAAAGTTTTTGGTACTCTGCCCAAAGTTTGGCTATGAGTCTCAGTATCTCCTTTGATATCCTGGTGGGTGAAGTCTTTCAGGGTTCCCTGTGGAAGGCTTCTGTCCTCCCCAAACGATTGGAAATTTAAACATTTGTTTAGTACTTTAGGTCTTGATTGGGTTTGGTTTTGTATTAGAAGTTTAGTTCACCCTAGATTTTTTTTTTCTCACATGAATGGACCTTTGATAATGTTTTTCCTGCTATTATGGGAAAAAATTTTTTTTTCAAACAGAAATCAAGCAAGAAATGTCCAAGTTCTGGCCCAGCTGCATTATTTAATGCTGTAGCAGCCTTCTTAGAATTCAGGTGTTACTATACTGTACCGGCAGTTCCTTGGCGGAGTGAACTGACAGGCGATGAGTACGCACAGTCTGCTCAGAAGATTTAACTTGGCAGCATGCACACTGCTGTGTTGGTGTTCTCCTTTCTGCCGATCCACCGACAGCTCTTTTGTGATATGGAAAGGTCTGGTGGTATATTCACCACAATATGAAGCTGAGAATCAGTTGCCCTCGAAGGCTGGGCAAAGGCTTTGTTTTTTGATTTTTATCTTGCTAGAGGCTCCCAAGTTGACGCAAGCACATTGAAATAGAGCTATGATGCAAGGTAATCTGGTTTCCCCTGTGCTTTCCTCTAGAGATTTCTAAATGAATATGCACTCAAATATAGCTTAGTTTTGAGTTTCAAATTACAAAATTCAGTATTCTTTCAACAGACATAAATGGAGATTCAAGAATAAAGGGAGGTTAATTATAGAAAGGTTAAGAACACTATACATGGTATTGCATTTATATCCTAAATTTTATATCTAGGATGGCTATTCAAAGCTGCAATATTATTTTCCTTCTATTTGTATTATTTATTTTAAAAATCGTGAGAGAATATTGGCTGTTTTTGCATTTGTCTGCTGCAACCATTACTTTCAAACTTACTTGCTCATACAGACTCAGTTCATGTTCTGGAACCCCTCGTGGAAAAAGTTAAGTGGACAGCAGGATGTTGGTGTGTAATGGCACCCTTCCCTACAGGAGAACACACTTTAGGACAAGGACTAATGATTTAAGATCAGGCTTCTTTGCTCGTTTTAATGCTTTCCCATCCCTACCCATAGAGTGGAACCTACAATGATTTTTCAAACTCAAATATTGGATAGTCATTGACAGGGGCTATTTTTTTACATAAAGAGACACATTAAAAGAATGAGGTAACATAGAACATAAAGTATTATTACATGAATAGTTTTTGGTTAAAAAAATCATCAGCAAGATTAACTGCACAGATTAATATTTCAGGATTTTGACAATAGGCTGGGTTTATTTACCTCTGAGGGATTTTGGTGCAGACTTTCTGAACTGAGCTAGAATGGGCATTATAAAGTCTCTAGGCGAGGCGGTGCCCTTCTTGAATAAGAAGTTGTAGCAATGTGCTCACTCCGAATTGATAGGCTCAAGGTTCAGCGAGTGACTCTTCCTCTAAAATACGATGGAGAACGATATAGAAGAAGAAGCCAAAAAGGCAACCTCTGGCTTCCTGATGCTTGCACGTATGTGTACATGTATGCCTGCATGCCTCCACAAGAACATGTGCACACAGATAGAACACAGATTCGGAAATTGTATTAATGAGCTTTTCAACAGGGAGCTTCCCCAGGCACAAATTTTGGCAGGCACAAAATTCGTTTCTTTACTTTGAATGTTTTCTGGAAGCTTAACTTCCCCCTCCTTCCCCCCAGGTCTGCAGATCATGGTATACCAACTAAATTTCCATACTTTTTCTAAGACCAACTAAATATCATTTCTTAATTGCAACAGAAAATGGAGCAACTTGGAAGTTTTATGTTTTAATACTCATATGCCACTGAAGGGCTCTTTAGGATGGACTATTTTATTTCAAATTTGTCTAATAATAAAGTTACTGATGAGTTTATGTAAATGATGACAAGGTGGCATATGCTGTCTCATAAACAAACTTAAATGAAATGTGAACAGATGGTTTTGCACTCTCCAAGGAAATTTGGCTGTATTTGATAGATATTCATACACTTTTCTTTTCTTGTGAAGACACAGGCAAAGGATGAGAAATTATTATATTAAGTACAAATGTACTTGTTTTTCTTAGACTATTACAAGCAACTATGTGATGCTTATAATGAATAAAGATTTTAAAGGTCATTATTAAACATCTGTGCTTAAGACTGGATATCCTCTCAGTATAACCAAAAATTCAGGTCATGATTATGAGTGTATAAAACATATACAAAAATACTTTTTAAAAAATTAATGGAAATAAAACTATTTTAAACAGCAACCATCTTTTCCTCAAATAAATAATGTCCAAAGGAAACTTTAAGACTAATGTTCCACAATGACTATATAAAAATATTTTTAACAGCTCTCTAATGTCAAACAAATTCATATTTAATGAGCAAAAAAACAAGTTTGTTCTGCACTTTATTATAAATGTTAATTCTGTTCTTTTGGCATCCTTGATAGCAAATAGATTCTGGGGGCCCATGATAACAACTCTTGATAGTTGTCCTGTAGAAGAATTATCTCTTTGGTGTCAGTAGCACTCAGTCAGGCAGTGGTAAGTAACTGAGTCTGCAGATAACCAGAAGAATAAGGAAACATATGCTTTCTAAGTCAAGGTGAAGTCTCTGCCCTTGGTGAATGCTTAAATACAGCCCAGAAGGTGGCCTAGCTAAAGCAGTGCACTAACCCTGAAAACATAGAAGCTATGAGCTAATATTTGTTGTATTAAGCCATGGAGTTGATGACAATATTGTTACCTAGCAACTGACAACTAATCTAGCTATTCATGTAATTATAACTGTTGCATTCAAAAGACCGAACATTCTTTTGTACTTTAATTAGACAATGAAAATATGCACATCTCATAAACAAATCATGTAGTGAATACAATTAATAATCTGTAATGTTCAAAAGTATATATTGTAAATAAACATTTCTAACTAGTCCAAATTATATTATAGACTGATTTCATAGGAATTTCATTATATGATAGTAAATATTCCTGAGATATAGTTCACTATAAATAATACATTAAATTTTATTTTGGCCAATGATGCAAAATAAATTCATTCTAAATCTGAATTTGTCCAGAACTGCTCTTTTGCGTTTGAGATAAATGCATAGTAGACTCTCATCTCCTACTCATTTAAAGTTCCTCTCATTTAAAGCTCATGGGATTTTTTGACCAAATGAACCCTTTCATTAATTCACATTAATACGATATATCAGACAAAAAAAATAAAAATAAGTACTTTGAGCAAATATAAATTTCAATAACCTCCTTCCTGAATATTCTCACCTACGTTTTCAGATTTCATGCAACTGCAGTACAAATACATACATACATTCCTCTCTAAATTTAAAAACACACAATTCCTTGGCTAGAAAAGTTGTTCAGCAGTTAAGGGCATATATTGCTCTTATAGGAACTTAAGGTCATTTTCTAGCATTCACATCTGCCTGCTCCAACAGCTTGTATATCCAGCTCCAAGGTATCCAACATCACCACCTTTCATGGACACAGACACTTAGAAGCTTGTTCCCACATACAGACACACACACACACACACACACACACACACACACACACACACACACATTAAGAAATAAGTCTTTTCAAAGTAAGCTATTTCTTTTTTTAGCTTTTTAAAAATTAATTTATTTTTTTATTAATTACAATTTGTAGCCCAGCTGCAGAACTCTCCTTTGTCCCCTCCCAATGCCACCTGCTTCCCTCTTCTCCTCCTTTGCCCCTCTCCTAGTCCAGGGATAGGGGAGGTCCTCCTCCCATTCCATCTGACCCTAGCCTATCAGGTCTCATCAGGAACAGCTGCATTGTCTTCCTCTGTGGCCTGGTAAGGCTGCTCCCCCATCAGGGGAGGTGATCAAATATCTAACCACTGAGTTGATGTCAGAGACAGTCCCTGTTCCCCTTACTAGGGATCCCACTTGGACACTGAGCTGCCATGGGCTATATCTGCGCAGGAGTTCTAGGTTATCTCCATGCATGGTTATTGCTTGGTGTATCTGTCTTTGCAAAAACCCGTAGGCCCAGATTTTTTGGTTCTGTTGGTCTCCTTGTCCCCTCCACGTCTTTCTATTCCCCCCCCCCCCTTTTTTTTTTTTCATAAGATTCCCTGCACTCTGCTCAAAGTTTGGCTGTGAGTCTCAGGAACTGCTTTAATACCTTTCTGGGTATAGTCTTTCAGAACCATCTGTGGTAGGCTCCTGCCCTGTACCCTGTTTTCTCCCTCTTCTGATGTCCATCTTGTTTGCCTTTCTGAATGAGGATTGATCATCTTACCCAGGATCCTCCTCCTTTTTTAGCTTCTTGAGTTATACAGATTTTGGTATGTTTATCCTATATTATATGACTGATATCCACTTATAAGAGAGTATATACCATGTGTGTCTTTCTGCTTCTGGGTTACCTCACTCAGGGTGATCTTTTCTAGTTCTCACCAATTGCCTGCAAATTTCATGATTTCCTTGTTTTTAATTGCTGAGTAGTATTGTGTAAATGTACCACAATTTCTGTATCCGTTCCTCAGTTGAGGGACATCTGGGTTGTTTCCAGCCTCTGGTTATTACAAATAAAGCTGTTATGAACATGATTGAGCAAATGTCTTTGTTATATACTTGAGCATCTTTTAGATATATGCCTAGGAATGGTATAGCTGGATCTTGAGGGAGCACTCTTCCTAATTGTCTGAGAAAGTGCCAGACTGATTTCCAAAGTGGTTGTACAAGTTTACATTCCCCGAAGAAATGGAAGAGGATTCCTCTTTCTCCACATCCTCTCCAGCATGTGTTGTCACTTGAGTTTTTTATCTTAGCTATTCAGATGGGTGAAAAGTGAAATCTCAGGGTCATTTTAATTTGCATTTCCCTGATGACTAAGGACTCTGAGCATTTCTTTAGCTATTTCAATAATTTTTATTCCACCAACAAAATTAATGCTTTTATCCAATATGTTGCTAGGAGTCAAATGGCTTTAAGATGTCTAATTTTTAAAAAGTTTGTTCATTTGTACCATAAACCGTTCAAAGAATGAAGACTAAATCTCTTAGCATGCAATAATTTCTTTCATCTGATTTTTTTCTATTATAAATTGTTTGAGAAGGCAGTGTTTGTTTGGTTTTGGGTTTCATTTTATTTTGCCAGTAATTGTTTGGCATTAATTCAAATTCTATTAGTTTCAGTCTCCTCAACTGGTCTCTTGCATTATCTCTGTGTATTTCCTAATTCCATAGCTTGGCAATGTGCCATTATAAATGGTCTCTGTAAATATTTATTTTAAAATCATGTGTATGTATGTATCTGTGTGTTGGGTATATGCATGTGAGTGCGGGTATACACGGAGGCCAGAAGAGGATATTATATCTGGAGCCGCAGTTACAGGTTTGCGTGTGAGTGCTGGAATCTGAACTCAGGCCTTCTGCAACAGCAGTGCTTTTAGCCATGGGATTATCTCCCTAACTCTTCACCAGTGGTTCTACTTGCTTTCACTTACCGATTTGTTATTATCTGGTTGATCTACTTTTTACACTTTTTGATTTATTTGTTTTATTTTATGTGTGTGAGGGTTTGCCTGCATATTCACATGTGCACCATGAGCCTGATGTCCATGGAGTCTGGAAGAGGGCATCACATTTCCTGGAACTGGACTTATGGATAGGTTTGAGCACCATATGGGTGCTGGGAATTGAACCTGGTTTCGCTGCAGGAACAAGTGTTGCCAATAACTGAGCCATCTTTCCAACCCTGATCAGTAGTTTTTCAATAGAACAAAAGTGTTATTCGTTTATTTGAAAGGTTTCTGTCTTCTGTAACATGGGAGGTTTTCTTTTCTATATGCTTAAATTTCTTAGGAAACTTATCACCTCTACATCAACAGAAATATTTCAGTTATTTTCAACATAGCATCATGAGGAAATGAGGCCATATATGTGACTCTTGGTTAAACTGAATTCAATGTATAGATTCAAGTAAAATGTCAATGCACAAATCTTTTCCTATGTAAAAATGCCATGTAATCGTTTATTTAAAAAGTGTGCAATAGGTCATAAACAAAACCATTTAAAAAAAGGTTAGTTCAGGCAGCTAACCTTAAGTTTTAAATAATATTTAGTGTTGATGTGTGTACAACATGTGAGTATGTGTGTGTATATGCCCATTTGGGGATATTCACATGCCGTGGTACGAATGCATCGGTCAGAAGATGATCTTAGGGGTCCCTGCTTTCCAGTTTGTTTCAAGCTCTGTAGGTTGATGCTTCACACATCAGAATACATGGCTACCATGGCTACAATCTTCCTAAGATTTTCTTTCCCACATCTCCCATGTTAACGTGCTTAAATATCTTAGAAAAACATATCACCCTTACCTAGGAACTAGGAACATTGTGTTTACAGATCTAGGTTATACACATTTTGGATTCCAATTCAGGTACTCAGTTGACATTTTACTCAGTGAATTATCTCCCAGCTCCTTCAATCTAAATTTTTATTGTGAGTTTTTATTAACAGAACTTTAAAGAAATAAAAATGTACGCAAAAAAAAATGTGAAAGGCTCTCGAAGTTGTATTTATAGCTATCTTTAAAAGCCAAAAGTTAGAAACATGAAAAAAAAGGGAAATTGTTCTAGAAATTCTAAAATACAAACAAATAGAAGATAATTTTTAAATATATATATATTCTATAAAATTACTAGATAAGCTTGTCAAATAGATTAATCTCAGCAGCCAAGCAAGGTGGAATTGCTTATAGTATTCACTTATGTTCAGTTTAGTGAAATTTGTAACAATTTAATTTTTAGTGTGCTTCTGTGTAGCTATTTTATATGAAAATATTGAATTTTAGTAAAACTTTCATAATATAGAATGTAGACGGATGAATTAAGCCAATTTACAACTAAATAAGCATGTTTTATAATATAGCGTCTTAGAGTTTGCTAGAAAGTTATACTTTGTGAATTTTTCCCTACTTAAAATTTCAATTTCACCATCTCAGAATGCCCAGAAATTTATTCTAACAAATCTGTTTATTCACATTTTACTCTGAATCAATTTTTTTCTTGTAAACTCCCCTATAATTTGTTTCTTTAACATCTTTAACCATACCTATTAATATTGAAATATGATCTCATTATAACAAGCATTTAAAAATATTTTTCCTATATTTGTTGATAAATGCCTAAAACAGAGAACTGTGCTTAACATTATTTTTTAATTTTTATTAATTCTTTGAGAATTTTATATACTATAATTTGAGCATATTTATCATGTGCCCCAGATCCACCTTTTTGTCCTTATGTTATTCTTTTGTAAATACATTGTCTTAGTCATCATTATATTGCCATAAAGAAACACTATGACCAAGGCAACACATATGAAAGAAAGTATTTAATTGGAGGCTGCCTTAAAGTTTAAGATGTTTAGTATACTCAGAAGCAGAAAGACACACATGGTATATACTCACTTATAGGTGGATATTAGACATATAATATAGGATAAACATACCAGAATCTGTACACCTAAAGAAGCTAAGCAAGAAGGAGGACCCTGGGTAAGATGATCAAACTTCACTCGGAAAGGCAAACGGGAAGGACATTGGAAGAGGGACAAAACAGGGAACAGGACAGGAGCCTACAACACTGGGCCTCTGAAAGACTCTACCCTGCAGGGTATCAAAGCAGATACTGAGACTCATAACCAAACTTTGGGCAGAGTGCACAGAATCTTATAAAAGAAGAGGGAGCTAGAAAGACCTGGACGGGAAAGGAGCTCTACAAGGAGACCAACATAAGCAAAAAATCTGGACCTAGGAGTTTTTGCAAAGGCAGATATTCCAAACAAGGACCATATATGGAGATAACCTAGAACCCCTGAACAGATGTAGCCCATGACAATTCAGTATGCAAGTGGGTTCCCTAGTAAGGGAAACAGGGACTGTCTCTCACATGAACTCAGTGGCTGGCTCTTTGATCATCTCCACCTAATGGAGGAGCAGCCTTACCAGGCCACAGAAGACAGTGCAGCCAGTCCTGATGAGACCTGATAGGCTAGGGTCAGATGGAAGGGGAGGAGGACCTCTCCTATCAGTGGACTTGGAGAGGGTCATGGGAGAAGTTGAGGAAGGGAGGGAGAGAGGGACTGGGAGAGAATGAGGGACTGGGCTACAGCTGGGATACAAAATGAATAAACTGTAATTAATATAAAAAATAAATAAAATTTCAAAAAAAGAGGTTTAGTATAATATCATCATGGCAGAGAGTATGGTTGCATGCAGGTATATGCTGGAACAGTAGCTGAGCTACATACTGATCCATAGGCAGAGAGGGCAGAGGGCAGGGGATCTGACATGGGCTTTTGAAATGTTTTTTTTTTTTTAATTTTATTTTTTTCTTATCAGTTACATTTTATTAACTCTGTATCCCAGCCGTGTCCCAATCCCTCATTCCTTCCCAGTCCCTCCCTCCCTCATCTCCACCGTGCCCCTTGCCAAGTCCACTGATAGGGGGGACCTCCTCCCCATTCATCCGATCCTGTTTTATCAGGTATCTTCAGGACTGGCTGCAAAGCTCTCCTCTGTGGCCTAACGGGACTGCTCCTCCCTTGGGGGGGTGGGGAGGCCAAAGAGCCAGTCATTGAGTTCCTGTTAGAAATAGTCCTTGTTCCCCTCACTATGGGAAACCAATTGGTTACTGAGCTACCACAGGCTACATCTGAGCAGAGGTTCTAGGTTACATTCATACATGGTCCTTGGTTGCATGTCAGTCTCAGAAAAGACCAAACCTTTGGCAGAGTACAGGGAATCATAAGAAAGAAGGGGAGTTAGTCTGATGAGGAAAGGATAGGAGCTCCACAAGGCTTTTGAAATGTTAAAGTCCACTCCTAATATCACACATCCTCTAAGAAGGCCACACCTCCTAATTCCACTGATCCTGTCAAATACTGTCACTCCTTGGAGACTAAACATTCAAATATACGAGCCTATAGGGGCCATTCTTATTCAAACTACCACATCCTTTTAGTAAAGTTAATGTTGCCTGTATACTTTTTGATGTTTCTGCACTGACTAGAGCATGGTGTGCCTGCCAGATGTAACACCATTAGTTAAAACTGACTTCCCCCTCTCTGCATGTATCAGTTACCAGCAGTTCCTTCCTTAGGGGTAAGACTTCATGCCTACCTCTCCACTTCATGCTGGGAATTTTTTTCTGGCTTCATCAAGCATAGGTCTATGTGTGTTATCACAACTGCTGTGGATTCATATGTACAACTGACCAGTTGTTTCTGGAAATCACTGTTTTGTTGTAGCTATCCACTGTCTTTGGCTTTTACAGGCTTTCCAGCCCCTCTTTCATGATGATTCCTGAGTCTTGGGAGCCTGGGTTGATAGAGATGTACCATTTAGAACTGAGCACTCTGCAGTCTCTTATTCTCTGCACGTCTATAAGTTTTGGATCTCTGTGTTAGTAACTACCTACTCTGAAAAAGAAGCTTCTCTGATGTAGTTTAATAATTCTCCCTTGGTAGTAGTTTTCAATGCATATAATAAATATAAAATGCAAAAACAAATGTTGGAATAAGTCATAGCAATTCAAGTTCTCACTTTTTCTTTAGTAATTCTTAGATTAGGTAACTGATGCCAGTAGACAGAACACAGATGTTATTAAAATTGCTTGTGTGCTGATAACCAACATATAAGTAACAAACAATGGAGTTAAATTAATTTTGGAAATTTCATCACCTTTGAACTATTTCTACTAGAAGAGGCAACTCTTACTTTTGCTTATTGTGCTATTAAACTGATAAACATTTTAACATTTAATATTTTTTCTGATTTTCTCTGTCAAAACTTTAAATGCACATTTCCAGGATGGTGTGATGACCACTCATGTGTGCCCCAGACTCTAGCACTGTTAAATTTGTCCATGTTTGCCTTGCCTTCAGTTTCTCCAAGGCTTTATTCATTTTGATTAGGCCACGTGAAAACTTATATCTGGGTATTGGAAATTGTCATTGTTTTAGGCCAATTTCATAAATACCACTGTGATGTTTGCAAAAGAAAATTTACCACAGAATTTCTTAAAATAGATTAAAAATTTAAATATCCATATCATCACAAAACAAAGTTATGTAATAAATGCAATAATGGTTCACCAATAAGTACATAGGTTATTAAATAAGACTAATAAAGAAATAAGTAAACTTTATTGTCAAGGAACTGGAAGATAAAACCAAAATAAACAAATGTTGAATCCTTGGGAATGTTAATAAAACTAACGGGCTCATCAATGGGCTATACTTAGCTGGAGAATATGTGTATGATATATTAAATTATTTGGGCTGTATGACCATCAACAAAATAAAAAGACAAAGTGCTATTAATGACCCAGAAAGAAAAAAATAAAATGTGTGAGGAATGTAGGTTGGGATAAGAATGCTTGCTATGCATGTGCAAGGCCTTTGATTCAATCTTCCATTGTGGAAAAGGGAGAAATAACCCAAATTTATAAATAATCCAAGTATGTACCAATTTGAGAATTACCTGTTTATGGAACATGAACATGAAATTCTAGGCAGCAAAAGAAATGCAACATGTAATCTTGTAGATGGACCGAAGTACGTGCATGGGTAAAAGTTATATATATATATATATATATATATATTTCTTATTATATATAATTATATGTGTAAATATATGTGTTTATGCATGTATACATATATAAAACTTTTACATATACATACATATAAAACTTTTGATAACTTATGACATATATATGCATATATTCAGTCCAACTTCAAAAGTCCAACAAGTCTCAAAGAAGTGTCTTCAAAATCAAGTCTTTAAAAAATTTCAACAGTATTTAAAAGTTCAAAGTCTGAAGTTTCTTCTGAGTGGGACGTCTGCAATCTTTTAACTGTAATCCATTGTAAATCAAAATGAAAAAGCAGATCACGTGCTTTCAGCTTAAAGCAGCACAAAATACAGACTCGGCATCTCTCATCTCCCTGTCTTGTGTCTCTTCAGATCTCCAGCTCTGTTCAGATTTGTTGACTGAAACACACTTCTCTCTCTTGGGCTGATTGCGTACCTGGTCTGCAGCTTCCCTCAGCAGGTGTCTCACAGCTCTGTCATCTCCAACAATTTTAGGTCTCCAACACATTCCAGACTTCACCCCAGTTTCATGCTAAGGCCTGTCTGGGTTATGTGTGTGTGTGTGTGTGTGTGTGTGTGTGTGTGTGTGTGTGTGTGTGCTATTACAGCCTTTACATCAGTATTTATAAAAAAAAATAATGGAAACACTCTTTTAGGAAAACTGGACTTAGGGTTTTACTGGAAAAGAAGGATTTTTCTGGGATCATAGTAGATCTTAAAGTGTAAAATTATATACAAAAATATGGATGCATTGCATGTACATTGCAAATTATTTAATTTTATGTAAGTGTTATCTCAAAAGAAAAAAAAAGAAACATGCATTGATCAGATAGTGAGCTATCTAGCACAAAGTACAATGAATGATTATTAGAGAAATGGACACATGGTTAGAGTTTGGGAATACAATCAAGATAATAATGAAATACCTAAATACAATATCTGACTATCTTCTTTTAAACAATTACAAAAGATTTGTGCTTTTATGTTTAAAATTTTTAATTTTAACATCGTGTAAGCTTTAAATCACACTAAGTTCACAGAGTAAGAGATGCGGCTCATTAATGTGTGAACAAAATTAATATGTGTCTAAGTAGCAGCAGAAGGTGCCTTGCAGTACTGCAGAATAGAAAGCGTTTTATGACTGTATTGAGGGCTTAGGGAGGAAAGGATCCCTGTAGAAAATGCCTATTTACAGAAGTAACTTTGACTTTTTATTCTGTGTTTTGCATAAAATTACTTTAACCAGCATATATTTGGAATACAGCTACATCACTTAACTTTCAGATATTTAATTTCACTTGAACTTGTACACTAGTGATAAATGAATTTCTTTCATGACTGAAAAAGAATTATTTTGCCTAAATTGTTCATTTCTCGTTTTCTCTCATAGATATATGTTTTTTATTGTTTGTTCAGAAATAACTGGTTACAAATAGACTGCTAATTTACTTCAAAACAAATTTATGTTTTTTCTTTGTTGTTATAAAATGAGTTCACGGACGTCAGAGGCACTGGCAGAGCAAGCTTTGAGGTGTTTAAAGTGTTATTTCAAGGGTAGCTGACACTGAACAGCAGAGATAAAATTGTTCTTCATTGGCATTACATATTTCTGAGTTTGTTAGTTAGTGAGTGGTTCCTCGGATAATAGTGTAATGTAACAAATGTCATCATACACCTGCAAAAAAGAAAACCAGATGTTATTTATATATTTATGTTGGTTAGAGAAAAGGAGTATCAACTTTGTAAAGTGGATTTTAGTAGTGGGTCTTGTTTTTTTAAATGATTTTTTATACAGGCTAAAAATAAGATTATAGGAAATCCAACCTATACTGTGTGGTGATTAGACAACAGCATCTCCTAGTCATTTTTAAAGGGTAATTTTGATCTTGAAACTCAATTATGTTGATCTGTTTTGTTTTCCTTACCTACTGAGTGTAATTTAGTAGAGGGAAGGGTTGGTATTGTCAATCCATCTTCAAACGCTCCAGTAGAGAGAATTGTGGTCCTCACTGACTTACACAGCTAGGACAGAAATGTGAGGTATGAATCTGAACCCACTTTTTATTCTTTCTTCCAATTTGCATGTTGACCTACTGCCATTTGGGCTCTGCTTCCGTGCCGTTCCTGGCAAGACTGTGGCCTGCAGATCATAACAGAACTGGAGAGTAGAAACAGTCAGAGTGGGGAAGGGGGTTGGTGGAGACCTCATGCAGTGGGTGAACAGTCAAAGAAAAGACCCTTGGGAGGCTTGCTTCGATGAGCAGCTCATTAAATTGGATGGACAACGGCTTTTTTTTTATTTTTTTACTTTTTATTTTATTTTTCTTTTTAGTTACATTTTGTTAAATCTGTGTCCCAGCTGTATCCCCCTCCCTCATTCCCTCCCCAACCCCACACTCCCTCCCTGGTCTCCTCCCTGCCCCTTTCCAAGTCCACTGTGATAGGGGAGGACCTCCTCCCCTTTCATCTGACCCTGTTATATCAGGTATCTTCAGGGCTGGCTGCAAAGTCCTCCTCTGTGGCCTAACAGACTGCTCCTCCCCTGGGGGGGGGGGGGTCAAACAGCCTGCCCTTGAGATCCTGTTAGAATTAGTCCGTGTTCCCCTTACTTTGGAAAACTACTTGGTTACTGAGCTACCACGGGCCACATCCGAGCAGAAGTTCTAGGTTATATCCATAGATGGTCCTTGGTTGAGTGTCAGTCTCAGAAAAGACCCTATGCCCAGATATATTTGGTCCTTGTAGAGCTCCTATCTTTTCCATATCATACTAACTTCCCTTCTTTCATATGATTCCCTGCACTCTGCGAGGGTTTGGTTATGAGTCTTAGTGTCTGCTTTGAAACACTGCTAGGTAGAGTCTTTCAGATGCCTTTTGTGGTAGACTCCTGTCATAAGTTCAATGCACATCCCAGTTGTCTTTCTAAATGAGGATTAATCACCTTCGCCTGTGTCCACTTTCTTGATTATCTTCTTTAGGTGTGTAGATTTCATTATGTTTATCATGTCTTGTAGGTCTATATAAGCGAGTATATACCAAGTTTGTCTTTTTCCTTCTAGGATACTTCACTCAGAATGATCTTTTCTAGATCCCACCACTTGCCTGCAAATTTCATGATTTCCTCCTTTTTGATTGCTGAGTAGTATTCCATTGTGTAAAAATACCACAATTTCTGTATCCATTCCTCCGTTGATGGACATCTGGGTTGTTTCCAGGTTCTGGCTATTACAAATAAAGCTGCTACGAACATGGTTGAACAAATGTCCTTGTTGTGTACTTGAGCAAATTTTGGGTATATACCTAGAAGTGGTATAGCTTGGTCTTGAGGTAGCACTACTCCTAGTTGTCTGAGAAAGCACCAGATTGACTTCCAGAGTGGTTGAACCAGTTTACATTCCCACCAGCAATGGAGAAGGGTTCCCTTTTCTCCACAACCTCTCCAGCATGTGCTATCACTTGAGTTTTTCATTTTGGCCATTCTGATGGGTGTAAGGTGAAATCTCAGGGTCATTTTGATTTGCATTTCCCTAATGGCTAATGAGGTTGAGCATTTCTTTAAGTGTTTCTCTGCCATTCGATGTTCCTCTTTCGAGAATTCTCTGTTTAGCTCTGTTCCCCATTTTTTAAGTGGATTACTTGGTTTGTTGCTTTTCTGCTTCTTTAGTTCTTTATATATACTGGATATTAGCCCTCTGTCAGATAAAGGGTTGGTGAAGATTCTTTCCCAATCTGTAGGCTGTCTATTTGTTTTGATGACAGTGTCTTTTGCTTTATAGAAGCTTTTCAGTTTCATGAGGTCCCATTTATTGATTGTTGCTCTTAGAGCCTGTGCTGTTGGTGTTCTGTTCAGGAAGTTGTCTCCTGTGCCAATGAGTTCTAGGCTGTTTCCCACTTTTTTTTCCAACTGATTTAGAGTATCTGGTTTTATGTTGAGGTCCTTGATCCACTTGGACTTTAGTTTTGTGCAGGGTGATAAATATGGATCTATTTTCATTTTTCTGCATGTAGACATCCAGTTGGTCCAGCACCATTTGTTGAAGATGCTGTCTTTTTTCCATTGAATGGATTTGTCTTCTTTGTCAAATATTGAGTATTCATAGGTGTGTGGGTTTATTTCTGGGTCTTCTATGCGATTCCATTGATCCTCCTTTCTGTTTCTATGCCAATACCATGCAGTTTTTATTACTGTTGCCCTGTAGTACAGCTTGAGATCGGGAATGGAGATACCTCCAGATGATCTGTTGTTGTACAGGATCGTTTTGGAGATTCTGGGTGTTTTGTTTCTCCATATGAAGCTGAGAATCTTTTTTTCAAGGTCTGTAAAGAATTGAGTTGGTATTTTGATGGGAATTGCATTGAATCTGTAGATTACTTTTGGCAGGATGGCCATTTTCACAATGTTAATCCTACCAATCCATGAGCACGGGAGATCTTTCCATCTTCTGAGATCTTCTTCAATTTCTTTCTTCAAAGACTTGAAGTTTTTCTCAAACAAGTCTTTCACTTGCTTGGTTAGAGTCACACCAAGTACTTTATGTTATTAGTGGCTATTGTGAAGGGTGTTGTTTCCCTAATTTCTTTCTCAGCCTTTTTGTCTTTGGTATACAAGAGGGCTTCTGATTTTTTTGAGTTGATTTTGTATCCTGCCACTTTGCTGAAGGTGTTTATCAGCTGAAGAAGTTCTCTGGTTGAATCTTTGGGGTCGCTCATGTATACTATCATATCATCTGCAAATAGTGACACTTTGACCTCTTCCTTTCCGATTTGTATCCCCTTGATCTCCTTTAGTTGTCTTATTGCTCTGGCTAGGACTTCAAGTACAATGTTAAAGAGATATGGAGAGAGTGGGCAGACTTGTCTTGTCCCTGATTTCAGTGGGATTGATTTAAGTTTCTCTCCATTGAGTTTGATGTTGGCTATAGGCTTGCTGTATATCGCCTTTACTATCTTTAGGTATGTGCCTTGTATCCCTGATCTCTCCAAGACTTTAAACATAAATGGGTGTTGGACTTTGTCAAATGCTTTTTCAGCATCTAAGGAGATGATCATGTGGTTTTTCTCCTTCATTTTGTTTATGTGGTGGATTACATTGATGGATTTCCGTATGTTGAACCACCCTTGCATGCCTGGGATGAAGCCTACTTGGTCATGGTGGATGATATCTTTGATGTGTTCTTGGATTCGGTTTGCAAGTATTTTATTGAGTATTTTTGCATCAATGTTCATAAGAGAGATAGGTCTGAAGTTCTCTTTTTTTGTTGGATCTTTGTGTGGTTTAGGTATCAAAGTGACTATGGCTTCATAGAATGAGTTTGGTAGTGTTCCTTCTGTTTCTATTTTATGGAATAGTTTGAGGAGAATTGGTGTTAGTACTTCTTTGAAGGTCTTGTAGAATTCTGCTCTGAAGCCATCTGATCCAGGGCTTTTTTTGGAGGGGAGACTGTTAATGACTGCTTCTATTTCCTTGGGAGATATAGGGCTATTCAGTCTTTCTACCTGATCTTGACTTAATTTTGGTAGATGGAATCTGTCAAGAAAGTTATCCATTTCATTTAGATTTTCAAATTTTGTGCCATATAGGCTTTTGTAGTATGAACTAATAGTCGTTTGGATTTCCTCAGTGTCTGTAGTTATGTCCCCATTTTCCTTTCTGATTTTGCTGATTTGTATGGTTTCTCTCTGCTTTTTAGTTAGTTTGGCTAAGGGTTTGTCTATCTTGTTGATTTTCTCAAAGAACCAGCTTTTTGTTTCATTGATTCTTTGGATAATTTTATTTGTTTCTAATTGATTGATTTCTGCCCTTAGTTTGATTATTTCCAGCAGTCTGCTCCTCTTGGGTGTATCTGCTTCTTTTTTTTCTAGGTTTTTCAGTTGGGCCATTAAGTTGTTTGTATGTGATGTTACAGATTTCTTCTTGTAGGCACTTAGTGCTATAAATTTTCCTCTGAGCACTGCTTTCAATGTGTCCCATAAATTTGGGTATGTTGTGCCTTCATTTTCATTGAATTCTAGAAAGTCTTTAATTTCTTTCTTTATTTCTTCCTTGACCCAGCTGTCATTGAGTAGTAAGTTGTTCAGTTTCCATGTGCGTGTCGGCTTTTTGTTGTTTCTGTTGTTGTTGATGTCCAGCTTTAGTCCATGGTGGTCAGATAGTATACAAGGGATTATTTCAATCCTTTTGTATCTGTTGAGGCTTGCTTTGTGACCAACTATATGGTCTATTTGGGAGAAGGTTCCATGTGGTGCTGAAAAGAAGGTGTACTCTTTTGAGTTTGGGTGAAAAGATCTGTAGACGTCTATTAGGTCCATTTGATTTAGGGATTCTGTGAGTGCTTTTATTTCCCTATTTGGTGTCTGTCTGGTTGATCTGTCCCTTGATTAGAGTGGGGTGTTGAAGTCTCCCACTATTAAGGTATTAGGATCAATGTATGATTTAAGCTTTAATATTGTTTCATTTACGAATGTAGGTGCTCTTGTATTTGGGGCATAGATATTCAAAATTGTGATGTCCTCTTGTTGGATTTTTTTTTTTTGATGAGAATATAGTGGCCCTCCTTATCTGTTTTGATTAACTTCAGATGAAAGTCTATTTTATTAGATATTAGGAAGGCTACTCCAGCTTGTTTTCTGGAACCATTTGCTTGAAAAACATTTTTCCAGCCCTTTACTCTGAGGTAGTGTTTATCTTTGTTGCATAGGTGTGTTTCTTGGATGCAACAGAATGTTGGGTCCTGTTTCTGTAACCATTCTGTTAGCCTGTGTCTTTTTATTTGTGAGTTGAGTCCATTGATATTGATAGATAATATTGACCAATGCATGTTAGTTCCTTTTGTAGTGGAGTCGATGATCTTACCCTGTTTCATTGCTTGTTTTCTTTTCATTTCTGTTGGGATATTATCTGTATGCCCTGTTTTCTTGGGTGAATTCGTTTTCGTTGGATTGGAGTTTTCCTTCTAGTATCTTCTGTAGGGTTGGTTTGCTGTATAGATATTACGTAAATTTAGTTTTGTCATAGAATATTTTGTTTTCTCCATCTATGTTGATCGAAAGCTTTGCAGGGTATAGTAGTCTGGGTTGACATTTGTGATCTCTTAGAGTCTCCATGATGCTTGCCCAGGCCCTTCTGGCTTTCATAGTTTCTGATGAGAAGTCTGGTGTGATTCTGATAGGTCTACCTTCATATGTTACTTGGCCTTTTTCCCTGGCTGCTTTTAATATCTTTTCTTTGTTCTGTAGATTTAGTGTTTTGACTATGATGTGACGTGATGTGTTTCTTTTCTGGTCTAGTCTATTTGGTGTTCTGTAGGCCTCTTGTATATTTATGGACATCTCTTTCTTTAAGTTGGGAAAATTTTCTTCTATGATTTTCTTGAAAATATTTTCTGGACCTTGGAGCCTGGAGTCTTCTTTTTCATCAATTCCTATTATTCTTAGATTTTGTCTTTTCATAGCATCCTTGATTTCTTGGATATTTTGTGGTTGGAATTTTTCTGATTTTACTTTTTCTTTGAGAGAAGTATCAATTTCTGCAAGTGTGTCTTCAGCTCCAGAGATTCTCTCTTCCATCTCTTGTATTCTGTTGGTGATGCTTACTTTTGTGGTTCCTGATCTTTTCTCCAAGTTCTCCAGCTCAAGAGTTTTCTCATTTTGTGTTTTCTTTATTGATTCTAATTCTGTTTTCATGCCTTGCACCATTTCTTTCATGTGTTTGAATTTGGATTCCTGTCTCTCTACGATGGACTCTATTTCTTTGTTCATTTCCTTTTTGTATGCCACTAATTTCTTCTCTCCTTGTGCCTCTATTTGTTTGGCTATGTTTGCCTGTGTTTCTTTAAGGGTTTTGTCTATTTCTTCTTTCTTTACCTCCAATTGACTGGCCAACTCTTTGAAAGATTTGTTCATTTCCTCCTTATGAGCCTCAAATAATTGAGCAAGCATGGCTTTAAGGTCATTTTCCTGTGCTTCTGATGAATTGGAGTATCCATCGATTTTAGGTTTGCTGGTGAAGTCATGATGTCCTGATTTATGTTGGAAGTGTTCTTTTGCCTACCCCTGGCCATTGGCTTATCTGAGACCTTCCCTGTTTGTTTTCGGATTCTGCAGATCAGAGTGGTACTGTCTCTCTCTCTTGAGTCTGGAGAATTCTTCAGGAAGTTGAGAGAGGTCCTGTGTCCTTAGCGTGTGCTGAGGACTAGCTGTACCTGTGGGAGGAAAGTACGCAGGCGCAAACAGAGGCAAATGCAAGCGTGTGTGCGTGTGTATATGTGTGTGTGTGTGTAAGTGGGTGTGGGCGTGTGTCTCGAGGGACAGAGTGATGGCTAATGTTGAACCCTTGAGTGTGTGGGAGGGGCTCTGCAATGTATATGTCGCAGGCGCTAGTGATGATCGCAGCGCAATTTCTGGCATTAACTGCCTTAACTCCTCAATTAGACCCACAGAGCAGGAACTTCAATATTCCAAGTGTCCCTCTGTTTCCCAAAGTGGGTATATGGGTGGGAGGGGGTTCGATGCCTGGCTTCTGTTTTAGAAGGACCCAGGATCAGTGGAGCTGCAGATTCTCAAGGGTGCACTCACTTACAGGCAGGACACTTGGCAGAGATCGGCGTATCTGGGCTCTCTGCTCTCTGGTTTGGCCCTGCTTCTTTGATGTGCTCTGCCAGTTCCGTGCTGTTGTCACTGCCAGGTTATGAGGTCTTGCTGCAGCTGATGATTTCAGGGTAGTCACGTCAGTAGGAATCGGGGTAACCAGCCTTTCTGTTCTCTGGTTTGGCCCTGGTTAGTCTTAAACTGGAGGGCTGATGTGCCCCGCCAGCTCAGTGCTGCTCCGCCGCCAGGTTAGAAAGTCCCGCTGTAACTGGAGACTGGGTTGCTAGCCCAGATGCTTTCTGGGAATTCCTGGGGTCTCTTCACTGTGCTCTCCAAGCTTCAGAGGCCCAGCGCCTGGTGTGTCTAGCTTGTATGGCGTTTCTGTCTGGTTTTGGTAAGTATATAGCGTATTCTCTGTCACTGTGGGATTGGGCGGGCCGTACCGTCAGTGATGGCGCTCCTGCGGAGCTAGTATGGCGTCTAGCAGACTCGGGCCCTGGGAGGATGGTGCAACCGCCGCGCGAATCTGGGGCTCTGAGACACAGTACTGCTGGCCTTTGCCGATAAAGGGCTTGGGGCTCCGCCTCAGTGGCTGCAGGCCCCAGGCAGTTAGTTCTGCGCTGAGAAAGGCGAGTCCACTGTGCTGAGGAGGAGGGAGGTCTGGGGGAGGGGAGTGCCGAGAGATCAAAGGATCGTTTCTCACCTTCCCCAAACAAGTCCCTGGGTGACCCGAGACCAAGGTTTTCACCTCCTGCGATGTTCCCTGTTGTTTAGAAAGTCTCTCCGTTGTTTCCCTGGCTTCAGAAGTTCTTCCACTCATCAACTCAGAACTTTATCTCTTCCACAGCTCGGAAACTGTGTGTGCTAGTCACCATCTTGGCTCTGCCTCCGCCCGGACATAGGCTTTTTAGACCTCTGGGGAGTGGGTAGAGGTATTCGGGGTGAGTGACTTTCGTTGACTGGGGTTAAGGTGCTGGGAATACCTTATTTTGCATGGGGAAGAATTCCACATTCCACTTGCTTGCTAGACATAACCTTATAAGGAGAGAGGAAGTTTAACCTGGCTGAGACTATGTGACCACCTCTGGTGGGCAAAGGTGCAGCACACAGGACTACTTGCTTCAGGACATGCAGGCAGGGGAGGGAGTGGTCATCATTCCTACTGCTCTTGAGCCAAAGATTTCTGGGCTTGGACACGTCTCAACACCACTCCTGCTCCAGACCTGGTTCCACAGTACCCCGGTCCAACATCTCCCCCTTTCTGTTTTAGAAAGGAGAGATATTATTGTAGTCATCATCTTCTAGGTTGGAAATGGTTTGGTACTGAACCAAAATCAGGTTGGTATTGACTTTGGCAATGTTTCTTACTGGTTGTCTTAGAAATTTCATGAAACAGAGGCCCAGTAGGAGGAAGGTTCCAATGGCTAGCCAGGGGCAAAGGAGGGAAAGAAGACAGGCTACTGGTGGGTTTAAGTACCCTGATGTGGAGGTACCCAGGGCCTAACAGGCTTGAAGATCTTGCAGGAGGTCTTTCAATCCCAGTATGTTCTGTTCTACTAACCCTGGTTTATTAACATAGTAATAAACTAGGGGAAGGAGGTCAGCTGTGTATTGGAAGTACTGTATCCAGGAGAGGGTGGCTTGGATGTCCTTTTGAGTTGGACAAGCTGGCAGGAGATGTGTAGGTTGGCTGTTTGGTACTTGACACGGCCATTGGGGTAGAGCTTACCCACAACTGCCATTGACCATTGTTCATTCTAGAGATTGCCAGTGGAAAGCTGAAAATGAGTCTTTAGGCGGGTAAGCACCGTTGCCACCATGACTGGTGGATTCAATTTGGAATCTACAATATCTGAAACCTCCAAATATGGAGGCCTCCTGGAGGCAGTATTGCGGTAAGGAAAACAGGAGAAGGCAGTGGGGCAGTGGAGATAGGTTCAGGGTGTAGAAGAATCTCAATCCTTCATCTAGGGAGTCTTAGGTTCCTATGATTTTGTAGTGTCCATTATTAGTTTCCATAGCAAAGAATCTCCAGTGGTGAGTATTTGGAAGATAAGACAGGGTGCTGGGCAGGAGTGGAGTTAGAATGGAGAATAACAAAGACAGCCATAAGAATGGAGGAGAGACCTAGACAGGGAAAGGGGATGAAGAACATGGCCGGGGCAGTGACTACCAGGTCATGAATGTCCTTCTAAGAGATCTTGTCATACTAGGATGGAAGGAGTTACCCCTGGTGTGTATTAGTGGAGGAAAATAGGAGGATGTCTGGAATTTTTTGTAAATATTAAATATATTTAGAGTGGAGGAAAATAGGAGGATGTCTGGAATTTTTTGTAAATATTAAATATATTTAGAGTGTCTAGGACTATTGGTAATTTTATGTTAAAGGTGAGGTGTGACTGTTTTTATTTTTTAAATTGGGCTTTTAGAGTTTTCTTTTTTTTTCTCTTTCTTCGCTGTTCTCCCCACCGCCCCCACATCCCCCAGCACACACACACCTTGGCTTTTGTAATTGTAAGGAATTCCTGTGTGATGGTCAATCTCCCATTTATCCCATTGTGAGCAATTTGATTTGGAAGCTAGTAAAGTCAAGGCCATTATCAGTTTTTATCTCCTGAGGGAGGCCCTTGGCAGCAAAGAGAGCATGTGCTGAGTTAAATACTTTGAGCTTTTTGAGCTTTCTCCTGTTTGGGCTGTGGCTCATATAAAATGTGAATATGTGTCAAAAGTAACAAAGACTTATTTTTGGCAGCTCAGTTGGGGGTTATGGGTGACATCAATTTGCCAGAGGGCATTGGATTTGAAACCTTTGGGGTTAGTGTCTAGAGTTTGTAAAGTTGGGATAGTAATAAGAAATGGACAAGAGGAGCATGGTTTTATTACCCTCTGAAGTTGAGCAAGAAGGATGAGAGGAATACAGTTGTGAAGCCCCTTTGTGTTTGTGTGTGTGTGTGCATGAATGGAACTTATCTGCTTGCTTGAAGGGGACTATGAATGCTCCAGTAGAGGTTGTCTTATGTGCAAGGGTGTTTCCTTCAGATATTAGACCTGGCAGGGGACTGTGAGATCTGACATGCTGTATGTAAAGGGAGTGGTTCTTCCCTGTAAAAGGTGGAGAACTGAATGAGTAGAGGAGAAAGTAGATTGCTCTGTAATTTGATAAAGGATCTTGATAACCAGGGAATCAAATTAACAGCATATACATTGCCTGATAAAAGATTAAAAAGCCTATTGATTTTTTGAGGGCTAAATAAATAGCATATAGTTCCTTATTTTGGCGGGAACAATGGGGCAACTTTCTGAATAAGAAAAAGGGGGTTCATCCCCAAGAGGAGTAGTATAATATTACCACAACTCCCCTCTTTCCTCTATCAGTGAAAACTGAAGGAGACTGGGCCTCGGTGATGGGCTTCTTTGAGAAGAGCTGGGGATGGGGGTAGCCACTGAAACAAAGGTAGGGAAAAACCTATCTTCCATTAGGGTAATGATTATCAATTTGTCCCAGGAATCCAATTAAGCTAATAGCAAAGTAGGAGTAATTTCTGAGTAAGTGTGGAATATGGGGGGGAGGGGATGACAGGGATGTCGCATTCTTTTCCTGAGGTTTGCAGGGCTCTATTCCTGCCACTTATAATCATAACAGCAAATACATCAACCTCAGATAGAATCCTAGGTGCACCGCTCACTGGAGTCTGGAGACATTTCAGCACCCCATGGAGCTGGTACAGCATTGCAATGAGGGTAGGAGAAGAGTTAATAATAAGAATCTGTTTGGGTATTGTTGAATCATACCTAGCAAATGCCATGTATTTTAATGGGGTCTAAAGCCTAAACTGCCTCAGAAAAGAGAACTCTCTGAGAGGAAGGATTTTCTGTTCTTTCAGGAGATTGAAGAGAGGCTGCAGAGTACTAATGGGGAGGGAAAGCCATGGTCCAGACATATAAACCTGATAGAAGAAAAAGTGGGGAAGAGCCTAGAACTCATTGGCCCAGGAGACAACTTCCTGAATAGAACACCAAGAGCACAGGCTCTAATATCAACAATTAACAAATGGAACCTCATGAAACTGAAAAGCTTCTGTAAAGCAAAGAACATCATCGTCAAAACAAAACGACAGCCTACAGACTGGGAAAGGATCTTGGCCAACCCTATATCTACAGAGGACTAATATCCAGAATATATGAAGAACTACAGAAGTTAAACACCAACAAATCAAGTAATAGAATTAAAAAATGGGGTACAGAGCTAAACAGAGAATTCTCAATAAAGGAATATTGAATGGCAGAGAAACACTTAAAGAAATGCTCAATGTCCTTAGTATTCAGTGAAATACAAATCAAAACGACCCTTACATCCATCAGAATGGCTAAGATAAAAAAATTCAAGTGACAACACATGCTGGAGAGGATGTGGAAAAAGGGGAACCCTCCTCCATTGGTGGTAGGAATGTAAACTTGTACAACCATTTTGGAAATCAATCTGGCGCTTTCTTAGACAATTAGGAATAGTGCTTCCTCAAGACAAAGTTATATCACTCTCAGGCATATATCCAAAATATCTGCAAGTATACAACAAGGACATTTGCTCGACTATGCTCATATTAGCTTTATTCATAATAGCCAGAAACTGGAACCAACCCAGATGTCCCTCAATGGGGGAATGGATACAAAAGTTGTGGTACATTTACACAATGGAATATTACTCAGCAATTAAAAACAAGGAAATCATGAAATTTTCAGGCAAATGATGTGAACTAGAAAAGATCATCCTGAGTGAGGTATCCCAGAAACAGAAAGACACACATAATATATACTCACGTATAAGTGGATATTAGTCAAATAATATAGTATAAACATGCTAAAATCTGTACTCCTAAAGAAGCTAAACAAGGAGGACCCTAGAGAAATTTCTCAATCCTCACTCAGAAAACCAATGGGATAGACATCAGAAGTGGGAGAAAACAGGGAACAGGACAGGAGCTTACCACAGAGGGCCTCTGAAAGACTCTACCCAGCAGGATATTGAAGCAGAGGCTGAGACTCATAGCCAAACTTTGAGCAGAGTACAGGGAATCTTATGAAAAAAAGGGGAGATAGTAATATCTGGAGAAGACAGGAGCTCCACAAGGAGAGCAATAGAACCAAAATATCTGGGCACAGGGATCTTTGTAAAGACAGATACTCCAACCAAGGACCATGCATGGTGACAACCTAGACACCTTGCTCAGATGTACCCCATGGCAGCTCAGTCTCCAAGTGCGTCCTCTAGTAATGGGAGCAGGGGCTTTCTCTGACATGAACTCAGTGGCTGGATCTTTGATCTCTTGCCCTTGGGGAGAGTGCAGCTGTACCAGGCCACAGAGGAGGACAGTGCAGCCAGTCCTGATGAGACATGATAGGCTAGGATCAGATGGAAGAGGAGGAGGACCTCTCCTGTCAGTGGACTGAGGGAGGGTAAGAGGGAGGGATGGTGGGCCAAGGGAGGGGCAAAGGGAGGGTGCTATGGCTGGGATACAAAGTGGACAAAATGTAATAATCAAGAAATAAATAAAAAAGAAGAAATTTTAAAAAATAGGGTGTATTGAAGTGAGAGAAATTTCTGTCCCCAAGAATGCTATAGATAGAACAAGCTGTGTTTTGTGAGGGGTTATTTTAAATCCTATAGGGAGAATGGAGCAGGCATTAACAGATCCTTTTTTTGAGAGGGGGAGAGGGAAGAGTGTCCCAAAATATAATCCATACAATGATAAATGTGGTTCAAGTATGGCCTTAATGCTGTGGCAACTGCCTTCTGTCAGATGATGAAATTGTTTGCCATGCCTTGGGAGAGGACTGTCCATTCATACTGTAAGGCTGGCCCAGAATTATTAGGGGGGTTATTGCAAACATAAACCTTTGGCAATCCTGTGGGTAGAGAGGGAAAGAGAAGAACAGTCTTTAGCAGTCTATTGTTAAGAGTGAGGCATTGGCAGAAATGGCGGACATGAGGGCAGCCCTCTTTGGGGAGGACCCCTTGATCCACATGATTTTGATAGTTGACCTTAAATCTTGCAGCAGTCTCTATCCTTCTGAGCTCTTTTTTTTTTTTTTTTTTTATGAACATAGAGGTATTTGAATATGGTGAAGTTGGAGTTGTTCTTTTAGTAACTGTGAGTGCTTTAAGTTTCTCCCTTGATAGAGGCCATTATTTGACCCAGATAGGATCATTGGAGAGCCAGTTGAGACAGACAGTGTTCTATTTAACAGTGATTCTTAGAATTAGGGCTGACTAGAGGGGGCAACTTCAAGGCCTTTTAAAATATCTGTTCCTGGAAGTTTGGTGACATTGAAGAAGCCATATGGAGATGGCTTCAAATTTGGCAAACCATCCAATTGGACAAAGAAAATGTCCTCACTTCATGACAGGCAAAATTTTGGCTAAAATGGGCAAGCTCAAATGCAGGCCATCAACTGCTAAACTCTGCCAAGACAAGGTAAGCAAGTCCTACATAGTTCCTGCTTACATATATGTCTGTCAAATATACTGGTCCAAAAGGCTAAAGATGATGCTCCAATGCTATAAGAAGTTGTAAATGGCTGTTCAGGCAGCAAACTGTCTCTGTCAATTTTCTGGTTTTGGAAGCTCCTAGCACATGCTTCCTTTTACTTAAGTAATTAATTTTATTCCTTTCTGAGTCTGATGGGGTTGAAGACCAGTTAGTCTTAATATTACACTTAGGTTAGTTGCTTAGGTCTGGATAGATGTTTTTAGGTCGGTAGATACAAACTATAAAAATAACTTAGGTACAAAACCTTAGGCCCTCATAGATAGAATATTTTCTTCAAGATTGCCAAATACATTTAGACTATATATATATATATATATATATATATATATATATATATATATAGCCTTACTATTAGTTTTTATAATTGTTTCATAATTATTCTGACTGTATAAAATAGCTTTTTTATTTAGACAGAAAAGGAGAATTGTTGGAGGTTGGTCTGTTGCGTGTTACTGACCCTCGAGATCTGGTTACACTATTCTTGTTTTGCAAGACATACCTTGGACAGGGCAGAATGGGGTAGGCGTGGCTAAGGTTCCTGGGCTTGGAGAGGACAGAAGAATTACAGGAGGAGACAGATGGATAGGAAGAGAGG
This sequence comes from Psammomys obesus, assembly GCF_907164565.1. Classification (NCBI taxonomy): domain Eukaryota; kingdom Metazoa; phylum Chordata; class Mammalia; order Rodentia; family Muridae; genus Psammomys; species Psammomys obesus. The sequence continues at coordinate 14,234,895 of NW_026596166.1, read as the reverse complement.
AAGAAGAGAAAACACGTGGGCAGAGAGGAAGGATTTCAATATTGTTGTGAAAAGGCCCAGGTGACGCATACAAGCATTATGGATAGATGGCAGACCAGATGAGGAGGATTAAGGCAGATGGCATTGGAGGGGGGCTGGGAGATGGAAGGTGAGGTTATTGAGCCAGCATAGGTGAAATATCTGCCCAGCCCAAAGTAAAGAAGACGATTATACAATCTTAAAAAATAAAATGGTTGGTGGCAATGCTGGTAATGTTGGCTGTACAAAGAGGGTGTATCATGCCTGTATATAACCCTCAGGGTCTTCCCATTCATAGGCTTATTTGGTGGAAAAACGATGGGAGCAGCTTCTTCCTTCACCCAGAAGCTGAGGTCCAGAAATTAGTTCCCAATCTTGCGGGACCTCTTGTTGTCTTAAAATTGTTTTATCTACTTCAGTATCAGTAAGACATTTGAATTTTTTGTTACTATTTTTATAGTTACTTTTTGGGTGAGAGCCTTCTGAGATGAGACATTCAAGGTCTCTTTTGGAGCAGTTTTTCCTCCTACTGTTGGGGCTAAAGGCTGCTTTGTTTTAAGTTTAAAGGCTCCAGTGGCCTGCTATCCTTATCATAGTGACAACAACAGTCTCTCTTCCAGTAAAAGCCTCCATGGCTTTAGGGAAAGACATTGGGGTGCGATGGCATTTCTGGTGGAGGGGGCACACTTAGGACATTTGCCCTTCCAGTGTTTCTTGTTAAAGCAAATCCCTTCTGTTTTTATTGCAGCTGCAACGGCGTTGTAATGATGGGACGCTGTCCAATATCTGGATAGCCTCAATCCATCTACCATAGTGTTCATCTTTAAGGCCCTGGCAGTCAAGCATCCTTTCAGAGGCATACCATTGCAAATGAGATTTTTTTAAAAAAATATTTGTTTTGCTTTGTTTTTAGAGACACGGTTTCTTTGTGTAGCATTGGCTGTCCTGGACTTGCTTTAAGACCAGGTTGGCTTCACACTCACAGTGATTCCTCTGCCTCTGCCTTCCTCAGTGCTGGGATTACGGTGGCTAGCTGTCAAATGAGATTTTTAAGAAGGAGGCACCTGGCTGCGGGGTCAGAAAATTTTCTTTTTAAGTTCCTTTTTGTTTTAAGGATAAAGTCAGAGAAAGCTACTTTTGACTTTTGGCATAGGAAGAGCAAGGAAGAGGAGGGATTTTGTGAGCAAGAGGGTGGGGTAATACTGTCCGAGGCTCGAAACACACAGAAAGAACCTGATCCTAGTACCCTGCTGGCTGAGTGGCCTGTTGGGCTCCCATGCAAAAAGTTTTCTGACCAAAAAGTTCATCATACCCACATGTGATATCATTTCGGCCTTGATTCTGCCTGACTTGTTGGAAGCATTGATCCTTGGAGAGAGCTTCCCATTTTAGAAAACAGTGGGCTCTCTAGAGAAGAACAACAAATGTCTCATCTATTCTGGGGGTTGTTTAGAGTGGCGATCTGACTCTAAAGAAAAAAGAGTTGGCCTAGAAGGAATGAATGTCCTCTTCTTTAACTGCTTATCTGAGCTCTTTTAGATACCTAGCTTGATAAGGAGACCAGTTAAGAGGTTTACCTTGGAGGGAGTGAACTGGGAATGGCTGGATCTCCAGACTTCCAGTGAAGTCCTGGAGATCACAAAAATGCTTGGTAGTGGAGGAAGGGGCTGTGGGAGAGTGGGTATGGCCTCAGAAAGTAATTGTGTAGTGAACCCCTTTTGTTGCCTGCTGCAAGGTCACTAGGTCTGCAGTGGGGTGGTCTTCAGAACATTCTTCCTCATCAGAGTTTGATGGAGGGTGACACATCGTTGGTGGACCCCACCACAGAGAGATCCCTGCCTTGGGGAAAAGTAGTTTTAATGGACAGGAAACAGAAGGAGAGGAGTGTCTCTTCCAGGCTCTGTCTGCAGGAGTGTGAGAGAAACAACCGCCCCACTCCCTTCCAAGTACCAGTGTCTTAGGGGTTTCCCCCTGCCATCTGGAGGGCTGCCCCAGGGACTTATTCCCAAAAGGAGGTGGTTTCTCTCTGGGTAAGTTTCATGCCACGAGTTTTGAGTAAAGCTCGTAGCCCTCTGATTTGGGATTCTTTTTCATGTGATAAGGTATTCCCTATGATAGACTAAGTATAGAAAGAAGTACCTTGGGCTGAGAGGAATATTCCTAGAGCTTTAAAGCATGGGGGATTATTTGGACTTCTAGACACAAGCCTTCTCACATTTTAGACACCAGCAGCCACCCTAGTGATTCTTAATTGGCTGTTGCCTCACAGAGTTTTTCTTTCTTAAATAGAAAAAAAAAATAGATTTTTTTTTCCTGATGCCCAAGAGGGCTCAAGCAGGCTGTTGGGGTTCAAAAATAGAGCTAGAGGCTTTCCACTCCACCCCAGGGAGTATCCCTGGTCAAAAAGTTTCAATTGCCACTTCACTGTATTTGATCCCTCCCTAACGCGCAAACTCAGCAGAGAGAGAAGGAAAAGAGTGCCAGCTAACTAGCTGAGAGGCAAGATTGGGGATGGCCGATTGACTGTTCTCTTTGGGGAGTGGGTAAAGGCTTTGGGGGATAAGTATGTCATTGACCCTGGCTAAGGTGCTGCAGATGACATATTTACATGAGGAAGAATTCCAGGTGCTTTCTGGACATGACCTTATCAGAAGAGGGGAAGTTTAACCTGGCTGTTACCATGTGATTTCCTGTGGTGTGCATCATCTGTTGATATATCATTTAGTGTCGTGATTTTCTAAAGACTTGAAGTTGTACAGATGAACTGCTGGTCATGTTGTGGTAACCAAATTATTGATTTTTAAGTTGAATAGATTCTAAGCATTGATTTTTATATATGAAAGCAGTATTCTTTTATAGCTTAAAATACGTATTGGTGATGCAGAAAAGTGTTCACTATTAAGTTTACTCCTACTTTTATGCAAAAACTTAGAAAATATATGCACGTAAAATATATTTGATTCAGTGATGTCTGTTTTAAAGTTATTTCTTAAACATGGTAATTTGCAAAAACAAATTATTAGATTTTTACAATTAATACATTTTATTTATTACTAATGGCTGTTAATGAGTAGTTGATTACTGTTGGCAACAAAGCCAACTCAGGGTTTTCTTTCAGATGTACAGAGAGAACATAGTTTTTGTCTAAACACAGAAAACTTCTTGGCAAAGCCAGTAGTAATCTCGGGACAGGGCTTTGGGGAGATTTTCTCTGAGGCCTTGATGTATGTACAAAAAACATTTCATTATCTAAAACAAGGAATATGCTTGGCAAGGCCAGGAATGGCCTATGGCCGGGGCTTTGAGAAGTTGAGGCTTTGTAGTCTGAGATCCCAACTCCTCCCCCTTCCTTTATGAGTTGGTACATTCAATTTTTATTAGTGCTATCTCATGCTGTTCACAAAACTTCTGACAAAATAAAATTTTGTCATGAATTAAAATCTGTAGAGTTCTAAATGAAAATGGAAACATGGGGGGGGGGAGCCAGAAAATATGTTTAATTACAAAGCAAACAGTTTGTGGGAGATAAAAATTTCAAGCTCACATATGAAAGCACATTATTCACTTAAATCCCTTAAGCTAAAATAAAGTACGCTGGTACACTCATACAATTAGAATGTAGTTCTCTGGAATGAAGATGATAGAAGATACCACGCAAGTTCAAACTTTTATACAGAGAAAAGGAAAATCCAGGTTTGAACTTGCATGTGAGAGCCTTAAAGTGGCATGCAAAAAGAGACTGTTTTACTCAGGGACTACTCTGTTTCTCAAATGCTTGAGTTAGCAAAGACTTTCAAAAGATCAATGACACATCTTGCCATAGCTTGGCTCATGAGATCACAGGCTATGAGAAGAGAAGGGATCAGTCTGAGTGCTACACCAGTGGGGAAAGGAGTGATGTACTTTCCTAAACCTTAGCTTTCTATTTACTTCATTCTATTGTATGATAGCTTTCCGTTGACTCTGCCCTATTTACCACTAACAAACTGTATATAAGATGCTGTACTTCTTAATGAGCACATAAGACATGCTTTGTGCAAGATCTCAAACTTTTCTATCTCTTTATTTTCTGAGTTTCTGGTCCTCCTTGCAAAAACCTGTCACTGAAGAACAATGCCCTGGACCAGTGCAGATTACTTAACAATATTCATTCTTAAAATTACTAAACATGAAAGCTGAACAATTATAAGAAATGTAAAAGATACATATCTTAAAGGAAGTTAAGCCACTTGGGCTGACCATGCTCCCCACTGGAACCATAGACTAGAACAAAAACCCAGGACCATGCATGGGAAACCTCCTTTTGAAAGGTTGGTCAGGTTAGTTTAAGTGACCCCCAAATAATACATTATCAAGTTACCCCTTGGTTGTCTTTGATTAACAAGACATCTGAACCATTAAAGTGATACCTTTGCTTTTTGGGGACAATCAATACCGGTCAGCTGGGGCAGAACAATCATCTGTGATTAAGAGGAGACTAGCAAATGGAGATCATTAGAGGAAACCACAACTGGACAGAATGTGGAGATCATTTGTTCCTGGGAGTCCAGTCCCAGGAAACATCTACATCACTGTTCCTTTATCTACGGCACAAAGAACAACGCAGAAAAGGCTGTGGAAAAACTGAAAGAACTAGAACACCTTGAAGTCTGCTCTGAAGCAGCCTTTCCTGGAATTGGCTGCATAAACAAGACCAGAACAATGGTAATATCCTTAAACGTGTTAATGTGGGAGACAAAATTTCAGAGCCTCATCCCTAGACAAAGAACTACAGGCAGCTAATTATGGCTGGGAGAATGAGAATTATCTTCTACCAAAGGTGAGATGCCTAATCTACCGCCCAATGCAAAATGGTCAGTTCTGAAACAATATGTACAACAAAAACAAACAACAAAAATAGACTTAGCATGTTATATATATATATATCCATAAACTACATATTCATACATACATATGTATGTAACAATAATAATAAAAGGAGGCTATCAATGTGAGTTGATAAGAGGTTTGAAGGAGGGTAAATGGAACAACTAGAGAGAAAAGGATGAGGGAAAGTGATACAATTCTATTTCATTAAAAGAACACATTTTAAAATATTTAAAAATATTTTAGTATTTAAAAATGATTAAAAATCCAAAAAGAGAAAAATGGCCATTTTCTTCTTTTATCTTGGTTGTTTCTAAAACATGAAAATGAAAACAACACTTATGTGTATGAGAACTAAAAAATGAATTCCTTTCCTCTCAGTGAGAAAACCTATTTATAAAGTTATCAGCATGTGTCCATATTTTCTACCCATATGCAAGTCATAAGGCCCCAAAAAGACAATTCAAAGACTTACATTAACAAGGTACTTCAAGACTGAAGGGGCTGGCAATCCATACAAACACAGGTAAATTAAGCATACAAAGAAATAGTGGCTAAAGATATGACTCTAGCTGAGAGTTGAGAATCAGCAGGAAAAATGACTACATAGAGTAGGTCGCAAAGAAATTTCTTCAAAAAAAACATTAAGGATGTAATCAGAAATGCTATTTTTTTCTCAGAAAAAAATAGTACATAAAATTTTTTATTCTGTATAAAATTATGATTTTCTTTGCTTCGTTTGAGGGACTCCTTAGTGATTTTATTATGTTTTGAAATATTAGGTTAATATTAAAATACGTAAGGTGAAGAATATAAGCAAGGTGCAGTACTTTGGTAGTTTCTCTGTAAGTTTAAAATTAGTGCCTATTAAAGCATTTTAAGTGAAGCAAACTGAGTGTGGTGGGACATGCCTGCAATCTTGGCACTCTAGAGGCTGAAGCAGGAGGGTTATGAGATTGAGGATAGCCCAGACAACACTGCAAGATCTTGTCTAAAATAAATTTAAGAATCATATGCACACATATATATGAACTGAATGATGTGTTTGTGTACTCAAACAGGCATACAGAGTTCCTTCTAGTTGTTACATCAAAGAAATACTATTAATCGGGTAAATACTTTCTATATTTACCACAGATAATACAGTCACACTGTATACAAACAAACATACTACTAATCCCATGTATCTGAAATTGTTGAAGTGTTCTATTACATCATAATCGTATAATACTATGCTTTAAGTTGTTTTATTGCTTATTTTCCATTTTGACTTTGTAATACAAAATGTCCCATTTCTATGTATGCTTAGAGATTGGTTATTGTGAAAACAAATGCCTTTTATCCAACCTACTTCATCAATAACAATTTGTAGATTTTAAAACTACTATAAAATGATTACAGACACACAGCATTTATATAAAGCATAAGGTTTTAAACCATGGCTTCCACTTCCTGATATGGTTGTCAAGAGAATGGTGAGGATAATTAAAGAGAGGACTCAATTAGGGTGATTTTCATGAGAGATCCTTGATTCTCAGGTTGCTAGTCATGTATCAAGACATGCTTCTTGTAGCGCTGGGTAGTCAGTATTTTAAAATAGTTTTAACTTTAAATTTCTTTACTGTTTAGAAAGAGTCATGCTTGTAGAATGACCTCAACTTTAAAACTCAATCCTCCTGCCTCTGTTTCCAAAGTAATGGGATTCCAGATGTCAGCTACCAAGCCTGGTTTCATGACTGCTTTTCAAATGATTTTTTTTCACCGTTTTAAGATATCACATTTTCACTAAATACTTTCATTTTTAAGTTTTTACTCAGAGCAGGTTTAAAAGAACATACTTAGAAGGAGTTGAGGTTCTTTATGACACAGAAGCTTCTCACACAGGAGTGGATGAACTTTCTTCTCATGATGTCTGCTTTTGTAGGGAACTTGTGGGTTTGCAGTGCACATTCTAGAAGCATGTAGTTGTACATGGCTAATTTTACATCAGTGTTTACAGACTGAAAGAAAAGAATGCATCCTACAGTACAAAAATGACCCAATTCTAGGGTCATTTTAGTGATCAGGGAGCAATTTCCCTAAGCCTCATGAATCACAGGTTTCATCTCATCTCTGAGAGCCTTGGTTTGTGGGGACCAATTTTCATTTTTTTCTTTTTCCTTTTCTTTGCTTATTTTATTCATAGTAGAAGTATAAATATTTCCCAGATATAGTATGGATTTTAATCTTATATTAGTCTGGATACATTGGTTGGAAATCAATGAAAATAAATAAACACACAGACTCACTCATACTGGTCTCAGTGTATCAGAAGCTCATTCCTAGAAGCGTTCCTTCCAGACATAGTTTCAGTATTTTAAGGTAACACAAATGCCTCATTACAGAAGAACCCATCATCTGAGGTCTAGTCTTTACATCTTTAGTCTGGCATAAGATATGCATAAGGGACACCTAAAAATCATTTTGTGGGCATACTCTGGTGGTTTGAATACAAATGGCCCCCACAGACTCATTTGTTTGAGTTATTGGCCCATAGGGATTGGCACTATTAGGAGGTGTGGCCTTGCTGAAGTACGTATGGCTTTGTTAGAAGAAGTATGTCACTTTGGAGTGGGCTTTGAAGACACAGTCTCTTTTTACTACCTGTGGATCAAGGTGTAGAATGCTCAGCTTCTTCTCCAGTGCCATAGCTACCTGAATACCTCCATGTTGGCTGCCATGATAATAATGGACTAATGAAACCGTAAGCCAGCCCCAACTGCATGTTTTCCTTTATGCGAGTGGCCATGGTCCTGGTATGTTTTCACTAAGACATATGCCTCTTACTGTTTTAAAAAAAAGGCACCTGAGTTAGATTAGTTTGGATGTAGCAGGAGACAGATGTATACATAAGGCACACGTTTCCCCAAATAATGAGGCAGAGTCCACAGCCAGATTTAGAATTGTATACAACAGAGAGACTGAACAAAAAGGACATTTCATACATAAACCTAAACCTAAGGGAGAGGAATCTCCATATCACCAAGATGAAAGAGTTTTACCACAATAAAAATGAAGGCAAACTAATCACACCGAAACTGAAATACAGAAAATCGTTGCCAAAATTTTGCTCTGGCTTCCTCTCAGCTTCACGGTCCTTGTGACCACTGTGAGGAAAACTCAGGCAAAACACATTGATCACAATATACAAGCCAGAGTTACAAAGCAAAATGCAGCGCTTTGATGGCATGAGAGTGGTGGTGGCCCAAAGGAGCCATTGAACAGGCAAACAGTGTCACAATATGGGGGCAGTCAATAGGCAGACATGGGTAGCTGCTGGTCTGTAGTAACTCCTTTTCAATCATGCATTTTTCTTTCATCGCTAAAGGTTCTGATGACACAGAGAATAAGCCGGCACAGATTGCTACGAAGAAAGGGGTAAATCAGCTGGAGCCTCTGTATTACCTCTTCCATGTTAGGTCCTTCACATGTGTGCAGTGCCCACAGAGGCCAGAAGAGGGCATCAGATATCCTGGAATTGGAGTTACAAGAGGGTATGAACCACAGGAAGTGGATAGTGGGAACCAAACCAGAGTCCGCTACAAGAGCAGGAAGAACGCCTAATCATTTAGTCACCTCTCCAGCCCTAGGCTCCTGTTTCGCTTTCTCCATAGTTCAAGGTGAGTGATGACCTAAGCAGGAAGTGACTAGGAAATTTCTTTTCTTTGTGAGTGCCTGCAATGAAAACTGGATGAACCCAGGGCTACAACCCCACCACCACTTTTTGAAGTCACTCTAACATATATAGAGGTGTTCTTTTCTGCCACATTTTCCCCTTTTTATTATTATTGTTTATTACAATTTATTTATTTCTATCCTGGCTGTGGCCCTCCCTCGTCTCCTCCTAATTCCACCCTCCCTCCCTCCCTCTTCTCCCCATGCCCTTCCCCTGGTCCATTTTATCATGAATTATGACCCAAACTGAGCAAGCTCAGGAAGATGTATCTTAAAACTAACGTGTGCAGGAATGTTCTCTCCCCAAAATGCTTCCGCCATATAAATCTGTTGAGGTTTCCCTTTCTTTGGGGAAAGCAGGCCAACACTGGAACTTTGTTATCTGGCACACACTCTTCTGTGCTGTATAATTTTTGACTTTCCTGTCTTCAATTTGTTTAGAAGACATTGTTTACAAGCATACACGGTCAGGTCGATTTTACGCTATATCTTAAAGTTTATAAAACTGGGGACTGTTTTCCTGTCCAGGTGATTGGCAAAATCTATCTAGATTAACTTTTTAAATTAAATTTTTATTTTTTACATTAATTGCATTTTATTCACTTTGTATCACAGCTGTAACCCCCTCCCTCATTCCTTCCCAATCCCACCCACCCTTCCTCATCTCTTATTGCCTTCTCCAAGTCCACTGATAGGGGAAGTCCTCCTCCCCTTCCATCTGACCTTAGCTTATCAGGTCTCATCAGGACTGGCTGCAATGTCTTCTTATGTGGCCTGGTAAGGCTTCTCCTCCCTTGGGGGGGGTGTCAAAGAGCCAGCAACTGAATTAATGTCGGAAACAGCCGCTGTTCCCCTTTCTAGGGAACCCACGTGTACACTGAGCTGCCATCTGAGCAAGGGTTCTATGTTATATCCATGAATGAGATTAACTCTTAAGAGAGAAGATAATGGTGTCTTTGTTTTTGACCAGGCAGTATCCAGTCGGATATGATGGTGAAGACAGTTTAGAACTGCACATGTCCTACCAGGGGCCAAAGACAAGACTTGGATTCCATTGTTTTGAGGCAGTAATTAGTTATGTAGTTTCTGTTCCTAGTTTTAACAAGGTGGTGATTATGAAAGAGAACGCCATCTTATAGACCTTCAAAGTTGCTAATATAGAACTAGTTACCAACAATGACTCAGCTGTTTATTTGTAACTAATTTTACCCCAGGAAGTTGGCCTATCCCAGTACTGGTCACAGCTGTAGGCACTGTTAACTGGCTCAGCACACTTTTCTGTTTGTGGAGCTATTTTAATACCTCTTTGTTATTTATCATCTACATTTTCAGTCTTTGTGTAGTTTGCTTTCAATTTGCCAGATCTTAGCTTTCTCCCCTTTCTGATGCTTTCCACATATTTCAAAGTATGCCATGTTTCATAAATCAAATTTTATTCAGCTATAACTTTCATATTTATCTTTTTCATTGATTATTCAAGTTTTCACAGTAAAATCTAACATACTGCTTTTTAGATTCATGATTGATATTTTTATTCACGTATCAATAGACAACCAGACAAATCATTACTTTTATCAATCATGAATTTTCTTGGTCATTTTAAGAACTAAGTTTGTTTTCCAAGCTCTGTTGTATTTTTTCCTCTGATTAAAATTACTGTACAAAATTTCACTGAAAGTCACAAATCATTTTCTCTTTCATTCTGGTAGCAGTGTTTCTCAACCTTCTTAATGCTGACATTTTAATACAGTTCTTCATGTTGTGGTGACCCCTCAACCACAAAATTATTTCTGCTGCTACTTCATAACTAGTGTTGTTACTTCTATGAGTCATAATGTAAACATCTGTTTTCAGGTGGTCTTAGGCAAACCCTATGAAAGAGTCCTTTGAACTTCCAAAAGGGTCATGACCTCTTTCACCCCTGGTGAAAACCACTGCTGGTAGTGTTTGTTTGCAATGAACTTTTCACAGTGGGAACCACATAGAGTGATAACTATGTGCTCAGTTTTGTGTTGAGTGCGCTACATTTTAAATCTTACTTATTAAGATAACACCACAGAAACTGATACCATTACGTCTACTTTTTAGTCATCTAAATTGAAGATAAAATATTTTAAGAAACTTTCTCTTTGTTTGTCTTTGTTAACAAATGTTGTTCTTCATTTGAAACACAGACCCTTTCACCCTAAACTGTGTATTTTTCCATCATTTGTGAGGCTCATCTTATGATTAAATAATTAAATAGTTCCCTTTCATTGAAGTACTTATAGTTAACATAAAGAAAAGTTGTGTATTCCATAAACTGACTAATTAAAGGTTTTATTGATATTGATAACAATACTGAATATTAAGCCTAAGTAAATGCAAGAGGGGAAAAAGTCAGTTGAACATTTCTCTAGGCTTTGACTACACACCATGCTTCTTTGCGAACCTTTCTGCTTTTGTGCTGTCTGCCACCATCTGACATTTAAACGTAAATGTCGGAACTGGAGGAATCCCTGGGTGTGTGCAGTCCCGATGTGTATTTTTGACATGAGCAGTCCTATGGGAAAATGGCAAAACTTTGCCCCTAGGGAAAACTCAAAAGATGGCAAAGCCTTTCTGTGTGCAGATGTTGGCAGAGTGTGCAGAAAACGTCCACCATCGCTTTCTCCCTCTACATGTACAGCCTGGAGACTGTTCACCTACAGAATCTGCTCCTGCTGAGGTGAGTTAAACCCGTCTCCTTGACCCAGCTGTGTACCAAAAATTGTGCCTCATTGTCTATCTGTATGTAGTAGCCCTACCTCCTTGTTGAGCTGTACATAATAAACATGCTAAGTCTCTGGAGCTTTAAGCAGAAAGCCCAGCTCATCCAATCCGATCTTTTCTATGTCTGTGTGACAGTGTGATTTTCTTGTCTTCATTTTCTTACCACCCCAGTCAGGTCAAATCTCTGGAACTGGGCAAAGACTAGAGAGAGAAAGGTATCATTTGAGAACTTTTTTAATTTTAATTTTTTATATTAATTACAGTTTATTCAATTTGTATCCCAGCTGCAGCTTCCTCCCTCATTCCCTCCCAATCCCACCTTCCCTCTCTCATCTTCTCCCATCTACCTCTCCAAGTCCACTGATAGGGGAGGTCCTCCTCCCCCTCCAGCTGACCCTAGAAGTTTTAAATAATCTAGTTTCTTTTGTTCTTGAATCACCTTATAGTGTCTAGGAATTTGGAATGAGATCATTGACAGTGCTGTACTGATGTAGTTAGTGTTCTTTCCCCAATCCAGAGATGACCATGTAAGACATTATTAAGTGTGTATTAGAATTAAATTATGGTGTCTTCTTTTGGAAAAAAAAAAGTTCTGACAGTTTATCTGTTTTGCTTTATTAACTTTTCTGACAATTTTGTGTCAGTTTTGATGATAAATTGAGAGAGGCACAGAAACTCTGTGAACAGCTCAGGAAGCACTGATATGTGTCTATTGATTCAAATATAATATTTGGACATCAAAGGAAACTTTGAAGCCAGGATTTTTTTTCCAGATGCGTCTACTTTTCTTCCAAATTTGCTAGCTCCTTTGTCTGCAAATAAACACATTCAAATACTGAAAACAAACAGTATCTAACTAAAGCATTGAAAGATATACAAATTATCATCTTCTGACTGACAAAATGGGAAAGGGCCACATATAAACATTTCCAGAAATGAGCAACTTAATATTGAAAAATCACATATTCTTCAACCATGTAGGAAGAAAAAGTTTCCTCAACACCTTCATTATTCCTGGCTAGAGTTGAGATTAAATTTACAAAGAAACATTAATAAGAGGGAAACATTCTCAATTTATCTTTTCAAAGTTTTTACATAGTGTACAAAGATTTTGAAAGTACAAAAATCCAAAGAATGCTTTCTGATTTTCGGCTTAAGTGTGGTGAAGAAATGCACAGTATTGGAGTCACAGGACTGAACAAAAGACTATCATTTAATTATAAACTATGAAGGGAACACCAAGTGGCAAGGCCAGATTTTTTTCATTAATTAATTACTTTACATCTTGATAGGAGCTTCTCCTCCATCTTCTCTTCCTAGTACTTCCCTCTCACTTCCCCTTTCTTTCACATAAGCCCCTTCCCTTTCTTCCATTGAAGAGGAGACTTCCCATGGATATCAACCCAGCTGGGCATGTCAAGTAAAGCAGGGCACATCTTCTGTTGAGGCTAGAAAAAACAGCTCCAGTTAGGGGAAAGGGATCCAAAGGCAGGCAACAGGGCCACAGACAGCCCCTGCTCCTGCTGTTAGAGGTGCCACACGAGGACCAATATGTATACTCTGACATGTGTAGGGGGTCTAGCTCTGTCCCCCGGATGCTCTCTGGTTGGTGGTTAGGTCTCTGTGAGATCCTATGGGTCTAGGTTAATTGCATTTTCGGGTTTGCTTATGGTGTCCTTGACCTTTCAATACTTCCTCTCCCTTTTCCTTAAGATTCCCCAAGCTCCACCTAATGTTTGGCTGTGGGTCTTTGTAGCTTTTTAATCAGCTGTCACTCTCAATTGACTGCTTTGCTGGCCTCCTGTTTGCAAGTAGAGCAGAATATTAGTAATAGCATCAGTGCTGGGCTCTCTCTGATGGCATGAGACTCCTTAGGCCACTCATTGGTTAGGGGGGTCAAAAGTTTTCTATGTGGGTTGATTTTCCCTGTCCTCCAGCCTAGCTACCAGAGGTGGCCACTTCAGGCTCCATATCTCCTGCTGCTAGGAGTCTCAGCTAGAGTCACCATCATGGATTCCTGGGGACCTCTCCCAACCCAGAGATACACCCCCTACTAATTTCCATTCCCTCTTCCAGCCTTACCCCTCTTTCTCCACACTTGATCCTCATCCCTGTTCCTCTCTCCTCCCTTGCTCCCACTCAGTTTCCTTCATCCATCTATTTAAGATGTCTGTTTTAGTTCCCCTTCTGAGTGAAATTCAAGCATCTTCCGTTGGACCATCTTTGCTACTTAGCTTCTTTGGGTCTGTGAATTGTCGGATATTTATCCTGTACTTTATGACTAATATTCACTTATAAGTAAGCATATACTTATAAGTGTATATAAGTCTGTGTATCTTTCTGGGTCTGGATTACCTCACGCAGGATGCTATTTTTTAGTTTCATCCACTTGCCTGCAAATTTCATGATGTTATCATTTTAAATAGCTGAGTAATATTCCATTGTGTGAATGTACCATGTTGTCTTTATCCATTCTTCTGTTGAGGGACATCTAGGTTGTTTCCAATTTCTGGCTATTATGAATAAAGCTGCTATGAACATAGCTGAGCCAATGTCATTGTTGTATGGTGGAACACCTTTTGGGTATATGCCCAAAAGTGATATAGCAGAACTATTCTCAATTTTTTGAGAAAGCACTAGATTGATTTCCAAAGTGGTCATACAGGTTTGTGCTCACACCAGCAATGGAGGAGTGTTCCCTTGCTCCATATCCTCTCCAGCATATGCTGTCACTTGAGTTTTTCATCTTAGTCATTCAGACTTGTTATAAGACGGGATCACAGCATCTGTTCTGTCTTTTCCTGTGTTCTTCCTTTCAAGTACAAAACTCTGAAAGGAGAGTCCTATGAAATAAGGCAAATTGGAGAAGTACTTTGTGGTAAGCTCTTATACAAAAACACGGGTCATTTAAAGTAATGTTTCAAGATTTTTATATCCTTTTAGGAAAATAAAATTGTAGAGTCTAAGACCTCTCTCTGGGGAAGAACAATTCTAGTTTCTGTGGCTTGTCATTGAGGAGAAATAAGAGAAAGAAAGGAAGAAAGAAAGCAAGAAAGAAAGAAGGAAGGAAGGAAGGAGAGAGAGAGAAAGAAAGAAAGAAAGAAAGAAAGAAAGAAAGAAAGAAAGAAAGAAAGAAAGAAAGAAAGAAAGAAA